>NC_088791.1:193305048-193606613 GCF_011386835.1 Chrysemys picta bellii
TGTTGACTCTTATATGGTTAGTTAAACCCTCTTTCTCTTTAGTGGAACCATGCAGCTGTAATCTCCAAGGTGTCCTGCATAAAGACTTCCTCTTCTCCCACATGTGCTACCAAGCCTTTCCATGGGAGGGGGCCAGTGTGACCCAGATTGTGGGAGAGGACTCTTGGAATCCCCAAGTGTTATGAACATTTATGACCAATGCAAGTCTGACCTGAATTTGAACCAGTCTCCTAGAGATGGAAAAGGCTCCATATCCAATCAGCAATACGCTCCCACCCAAACTATTTCTGCCTCTGCCACTGGTCTGCTGGGTGACTTCAGGCAAGTTGCTTCAGCTCTATATGCCTCTGCTTCCACATCTGTACAATGGGAATACTTCCTTCCTGTGTGAAGAGCGTTGAGATCTATGGCTGAATTATTATGATGATAAAAACTTATCAATTATCAGATTTTGAAGAGTAGAGTTGAGTAAACAATGAGTTGTTTAAACAAGGCCCACCCTTTCATGGAACAAAGTGAACCAGTAACAGGACCTTCAGTTGTCCCCTGGGGATGAACCTATAAAAGGAGATAATGAAGCCTAAATTCACTCAATGTTAAACATGTGCTTTGAAAACCAAATGTTGTGCCTTTGGCAGTAATCAGAATAGGAAACGAGGCTATGGTGAAACATTTTTAGATATCCTCTTACATTGTTTTGTTGCCTGCAACTTGGTTACAATCAAGTAGTTCTGTAAGTATCCACTAGATGTCAGTATGATCTGTTAGTTTCCGTTCTGTCCCTATATTTTCCTTCTGTGGACCATTTTTTTTAAGAGATCCTCATGATCTCGCCTCCCTGCCTTTCCCACACAAATGTTCCCTCTTTGCATGCTTCCCTAAAGTCTCGGGGAACCGTCAGAGGTCTTTCTTTTGGGCTGCAGAACTAAACACGTTGAGAAGTGCTGAAATCAAATCAGGGACTGCGTCACTGTAGAGTTCTCAGAAGACTGAAGGGAATTTCAGAAGCTATTGCATGTACTTTCCTCTTGGAATCCAGCAGGACCTGAGAACAGGGAGTGAACATTCAGTGATGACCTTCTATGCAGTGAATTTCATTGATATGCACTGACCTTTAAAGAATATGTGCACACTGTTGAGGAAATCCTTGAAGTTCCTGATGCAGTTTTCCTGAACCAGCAATGCATTTCCGTTTTGCATGCTATTCTTTTTGTATTATTAACTTAAAGGCCCTCTCACAAACTTATCCAGTCTCCTTCAATTTAGGAGAATATTAAAATATCTTTGGAGTTGGCAGCATGTGCAAAATAAAGATCTACGTGCCTCTAACATCCTGCTCTCTGAGAGCCATTTTTTTGAAGTTTTGATCTTGTTTTTGCACATGTCTACTGAAGTTCAAGGGTACCTGGGCCTGGTATTTTTGTTTCATGCCACTTTAAAAGAGGGGAGCCAGCTGTCGGTTCAGAATCCTCTCCTACCCCCTTTCTCTCCCCCCGCCTCCCCACCCCGCCGCCCCCTACAGCATTAGGAGCTTCTCTAATCCAGTGCTTTTTGGGCCCATCTCAATTGCATAGTGTCTTGCTGTGACATTCCTAACTTCTTTTTTAAATCCCACTGGTACTACATACCTACCTCTTGGCAGCCTGGGAAAATGTGTTCATTATATACTGTTCCAAGGGATCATGTCTTGCTAAGAACATGACTAACCCGGGCAGGGTGTGTGTGTGTGTGTGTGTGTGTGTGTGTGTTTAAATAAAAGAATCCAGATTCAACAAACCATGGTAGGCCCGGAAGTAGGAGAAAATACTGAGGTTTTAGTCCTTCTCCAAATGGTGTGGGTACATCCAAAACTTTACTCAAAACCTCTCTAAAACATAGCTTTTAAGAAATCAGTCAGATGTCTGGACAGTTTTCTTTTTTTAATGATATGTAGGAAATACTTAGAGCTCAAGGGATGCACGCTAATTTATGTTCCTTAATCTGCTTTACAGTGAACAGTAAAGAGGCAAAATGCAGAAGGGAAAACAGCTTTTATTAGGAAGAGTTGGGTCTCCACCCTCTTGATCTCATCATTGCATCATATATTAGGAAAACTTTCCTAACCATGTTCTTATTGGACTGTAGAATAGTGTCCCAAAGGGAGGGCTGCAAGTCCCATTGCTTGACTCATCAAATAGTGGACTAGACAGACCACTAGCTAGGACACTGTAGGGAACAATTCTGGATTGGCAGAGGATGACCTAGCCAGTCCCTTCAGTCTCTAACTTCTATAATTCTGTTGATGCAAAATTGAAAAGTTACTGCTGGAGGAAGGAGCTGAGAAATAAGATCAACCACCTCTGAAGACGTACAATTTATTGTCTGCTACAGGATATGGGGAATTGGGGAAGAATAATTTATTGAGTATCTCCTTAAAACTCATTTCTTTTTGAGGCCTATAAACCCTAGTCTTCCTCTCATAAAAATAGTATATTTTTATTTTTTTGAATTATGAAACCCTTAAGATGTGTGCATCACAAGCAACAATTAACTGCACGGTGTTATTATTAAAAAAAAAAAAACTAGTCCTGCCTTCTTTCTCCCTTCAGTATTGTCATCCCTAGCCTTGTCATGGCTTCTCGTAGACCCAGACATGGAAATCTACATTAGATTATAAACTTTTAAGGAATGGGCATCGTCTTTGCTTGTCCCTGAAGTGGTAGGTACAGGATGCTTACGGTACACTTATGGTCACAGTTAATTATTGAGGTCTAGGAGAGAAGCAAGACAGGTGAGCAGATCTATCCATCAGATGAGAGAACTGATGTTTATGTGAACCAGGGCAAACTTTCATCTGTTCTGAGATAGAATCCTAGGACTGGAAGGGACCTCGAGAGGTTATCTAGTCCAGTCCCCTGCACTCAAGGCAGGACTAAGTATAGACAATCCCTGACAGGTGTTTGTCCAACCTGCTCTTAAAAATCCACAATGATGGAGATTCCACAACCTCCCTAGGCAATTTATTTCAGTTCTTAATCACTCTGACCGTTAGGAAGTTTTTTCTTAATAGCCAACCTAAACCACCCTTGCTTCAATTTAAGTTCATTGCTTCTTGTCCTATTCTCCGAGTTTAAGAACAACAATTTTTCTCCCTCCTTGTAACAACCTTTTATGTACTTGAAAACTGTTATCATGGCCCTTCTGTCTTCTGTTCTCCAGACTAAACAAACCCAATTTTTTCAATCTTTCCACATAGGTCATGTTTTCTAGACTTTTAATCATTTTTGTTGCTCTTCTCTGGATTTC
This sequence comes from Chrysemys picta bellii, assembly GCF_011386835.1. Classification (NCBI taxonomy): domain Eukaryota; kingdom Metazoa; phylum Chordata; order Testudines; family Emydidae; genus Chrysemys; species Chrysemys picta. Next base: position 193,308,334 of record NC_088791.1, read on the forward strand.
TCCAATTTGTCCACATCTTTCCTGAAATGTTGTGTCCAGTTCTGGGCACCATACTCCACTTAAAGCCTAATCAGCGCAGAGTAGAGCGGAAGAATTACTTCTCATGTCTTGCTTACAAAACTCCTGCTAATACGTCCCAGAATGATGTTTGCTTTTTTTGCAACAGCATTACACTGTTGACACTTATTTTGCTTGTGATCCACTATGACCACTAGATCCCTTTCTGCAGTACTCTGTCCTCGGCAGTCATTTCCCATTTTGTATGTGTGCAACTGATTGTTCCTTCCTAAGGGGAGTGCTTTGCATTTGTCCTTATTGAATTTCATCCTATTTACTTCATACCGTTTGTCCAGATCATTTTGAATTTTAATCCTATCTTCCAAAGCACTTGCAACCCCTCAGATGTTCAGGTTTAACATGGCAAACATGACTAAATTCCAGCCCCAAGCACAATTGACTTGTCATGAATTGACCTTGGGTTGAAATCTGTCACTTTGCCCCCTCACTCCCCCCACCATGACCATGTAACATTCCACATTTCATCAGATGCCTCAATGAAGATCTTTTGGCAAAGCTCTTGGGGAGTGGCGGCACAGGAACAGGTGCAGTAGCAGTGGGTGAAGCTCAAAAACGTGTTTCTCTCTGAGGCAAACCCAAAGCTTACATACACATGCAAACTTTATCCACACCTTTAGAGCTGTTGTTAGAAGAGGCTTTGTTGTGAGATGACTGGTACGTCTTTCTGCTGGATTGGCTGGAAAGAGTTTGGCATTGTAGAACCACAGGAAAATAAGTCAACTAACAAAGTGAACAAGTGCAAGAACTCTCTCAAAGGTTCAGTAGGGGTTCTGGTCTACGTGGACAAAAAAAGAGAGGGGACATTTTTCTGAGTGGGTTCACCAGTCCTTTAATATGCGCCATAGGTATGCAGCCTGAAAAAGATCTTTCCCTATTCAATCCAAAGTACAACACAGTGCAGTGTGTATCAGTAGAGTGAAGGGGATATGCATGGAAACTAGCTGCTCTGAAAAATATCCTTACAAGAAAATGGAAGAAACACCTGCAGAGCATACTGAAGACCACCAGTAGAGAAGAGGTGAGATATGGAGCAGACCCCATCCCAATGGGGTAACACAGCCTCTCCTAATGTGCTTGGCTAGTTGCTAAGTGTTGCTCTCTTTAATTTTAATTTTCTGCAAGATGTAGTTTTTTGTTTTGCCCACCAATCTGGATCGATTTGCTTAAAATAAATGAATATGATCTCAGGTCAATATGGCAAATGATTTACTAATACTTCATGACCAAATCTCCATCCATTCTCCGTGTCTTATTCCTCTCTCTGCCTCTTGTCCCTTGTATGCTTATGGTCCTGATTATGGTACAAATTTTTCATTCTCTTGAATATGGAGAATGTGTCCCTAGGATGTTTTGCATATTGCCTTAACTTCTTATTGTTAGCCATGACTGCCATTAATTCAGGAATATCTGAAAGTCTGTATTCATTTCAGGGGTTTTCACCTGGGGCTTATCTCAAGCTTGTGTGTATGAAACTGAATGTAGAAATCTTAAACTGTGCCCAGTTGTAAAGCAGCTGAACTCACTGAAGTTCAAATTGCACGTTATACTGGGCTAGATCTTCAGCTTGTGTAAATGAGCGTTGCTGTGTTGGCTTCAATAGAGCTATACTGATTTACCCCAGCTGAATAGTCTTGGCCATTGTTAATTGCTTCAAGTGAAAATTGCTTGAGAAGTTAAATCCTCTTCCAGTTCTTTCCTTCCCTCTGTGCTCCAAGCATACTGGCAAAAAAAAAAAAAAAAAAAAAAAAACTTTCTCTGTAAGCAGCTGTTGAATAAGTCACTAATAAATCCAAGGACCTGCAATTAAATAAATGGAAAGACTTTAGGGATATAGAAAAAATATCCTTTTTTGGTCGTCTTCTTAAATGAATGAACCTATTTTTATTACATTTATTAACATGTTAAATGCTCTTTTTTCTTTTCCTATAATACAAATTCCTTAGCGTATTGTTGACTTGTTCAACAGCATTATCAGTGATGATGAACAATTTTCAGGGGTATAGTTTGGAACCCTGTACTAGGTACGTGTGGTGAATTGTTACTAAAACAATACAATAAAGGGTTAAGAATTTTAATGTATTTTATAACATTACTACAACAATTGGTTGACCCAAGTTCTTTGACTGCTGAGCTGGCTTGTGATATCCACATGTGTGGGGGGTTGAAGTCCTATATGAGAAGGGGTTGCTCAAAACACTCAACATTTTTAATTAAAAAAAAAAAAATCCAGAGACACAAGGTGGGTGAGGTAATATCTTTTACTGGACCAACGTCACACACCCTGACTCTCTAATATCCTGGGACCTACATGACTATAACAATGCTGGATTTATCTTAAAATGCAAGTTTTTGTAACACATGAGGGGAGGGGAAGATTTCGGCCAGTTTGTTTTCTTCTCCCCCTTTCTTCAGCAGGAGGAATGTAGAAACGTTTTGAAAACTAGCCCTTTCCGTCCACACTTCCACCAATTGAGTAGATGAAAAATGGTTCTTCTGAACCTGCTGAACAAAAATGACTTGGAAGTTTTCTGCATTCCATCCCCCTTCCTCCCAGCTTTTGCTCCAGCTCTGTATGTGGGTGTAACACCTTCCCACTTGGAGGCAGGAAACATTGCTCTTGCAGCACTGTCCCTTTGTGGTGTGGGTGGAGGGAGTGGAGCTGAGCGGCAGCTGAGCTTCTGTAACATGAATTCTTGCCAAGTCCCCCCGCCCCTCCTGTGGCTTCTGCTGAGACTTGATCAGTAGCAGTGCTGGTCTTGAGGGAACATTGTGCTGCTGGGTGAGGGGGAAGGAGGAAGAATAGGGACCAGGAGAGTGGTGTGGAGGAGCCTTCCATTCAGTGTCTCTGAGACTAGCTATGTCCTTGCCACTGGGTCCCCTGGGTTAGTAAACGTAGGGTGACCCTCTCAAGCCAGTTCTGTGTGCTCCAAATCCTTTTTATGGCGTGCAGCTTAGAAACCACAGGGAGATGAATGTCAGTTTTCTGCTGCCTCCTGTCGGCTGTCAAAACTCTTCTGTGGGAGGGGTCAATCTGCTTGACTCTTGATGCCTTATGTAAAGGGGGGGGGTCAAATTGTCAGTCTTGGTTAATTTCTTGTTGAAGTATCTACAGAAGCAGCTGTGCAGTGGCTCCAACATGGCTGCTGCAAGTTGGAAGACTTTGTTTCTCAGTCCCAAGTCTATTTCCCAGAACTCACAGCTCATTTATTTGAGCTACAGGCTGTATTCAGGGATTTTCCCCTAAATGGGGGTTGTAGAATAAGGTAACTCTCCAAAGCCTGCTGCAGCTTTCATCATAGCGGCAGCTTGGGGGTGGGAGCCAGGCTTTATGAGAAATCTGTCATTTTAAAGAAAAATTCCTTCCTGATAGGAGCAAAGTATCAAAGATTTAAAAAACTTGGCTCTGATCAGAATGTCTGAAACAGTGACTTTTCTGTAAAGCCAACTTCTCCCCAAACCACCCCCAACTTCAAAGAACATGCAGGAAAAGTGTGTGCAGCCCAGATTAAAGAGAATTGTATGGTCAGAAAGCTGTGACAAGCTTTCGGATACACTACAGACTTTGGAGTGATGCTGTATTAACAGTCATTTGAAGTCTGATCCAACTCCCATTACAGTCAATGAAAACACTCCCATTGCTTTCAGTGGGAATTGCCTTGAGCCAACATAGAAGGAAAAGAGGGGAGAAGTAGTAGGCAAAGCAGTTAAATGTTTTTAAGATCACTTTTGCCTTTTCACAGGTTTATAGATAGGAATTTGGATAAAATAAGATCCCATGAATTGCCGTCACTGGTCCATCAATCCAGCATACTACCTCCAGCAGCAGCCAATATCATGATGGGAGTTGGCAATCCCCATAACACATCTGACCAATTAGGCAATATTGTTCAGATGAGTGCATGTGTGAGTCCTGATTGTAGGTTCTAGTACTTGGAATGATAAAGATGTATGGTAAAAAGCTTAGAACCAAAACCATGCATAAGTTCCAGCGGTGAATAGTTTTTGTAGCAAATATGAATTTTCTGTGGGATTACTTTTCAGGGATGTTTAACAAATGTAAAATGTGGTAGTGATGTCTTTGCTAGCAGAACACCTTTTCACAAAACAAACTGGAGAATCTCCACCCCCATCACCAGGGGAATCGTACTGTAATCAATTCAGTAATGTCTGAAGTTGGTGGCTACAGATGAGTTACCTGGGCTGACATTTCCAGGCAAGAGATTTGTCATCTAGGCTAACTGGTTACTGAGGACAAGATGAAAGAGCATGGACACAGTCTATTGCTGAATAAACAAGCAAAGTGGCTCCTGCATAGCTCCTTGCTGCTGGTCAGCTGCTACTTCATGTTCAAGATTCTGTGGAGTGAACCGACAGCTGAGAGTGGGATGGATCTATGCTAGTGGGAACAAGACACCCAAGATGCCAATGTATTTTCAGTGTCAATAGTAAATCCTGGATAAAAGTATAAGCAATAATCTTCATGTTACGTAATGAAATCAAGCCTGTTTTGTTGTGATCTTAATCTCCATCTCTAATTTCCACTTCTAAACATTGTGCTTCATGCAACCAGCTGTGAGATGGCTTTCCATACTAACCAAATACCTGTCCGCTTATAGAAAGCATCTAGTGTAACCCTACTCCTTGAACTTTATTATTTTTACTCTTTTTGGTAATAATTTAGTCTCAATTTACGTGGCTGTACTAAATGTTGGTACCGTCGGAACCTTCACCAGCTGGTCAGGGTCCTTCCTTTTACAAGGACCATATTATAAACATTAAATCTATAGTTCTTCTTCGAGTGCTGTCCCTGTGGGTGTTCCACTCCAGGTGACAATGCGTCCCGGCGCCATTGATCGGAGATCTTCAGTAGCAGTGCCTGGTCGGGATGCACGCGCTCAGCTGCTGTCTCGCGGCATTGTTAGTCCACCTGAGTGTGCGTGTCCCGCATCCCCCCTCAGTTCCTTCTCAACCATCCTCCGCTGAAGACGGGACTCGGGGCAGTGCTGATCCTCTTCCCTGGTCACTGAAGGAAATAAATACAAAGACACAGAAATAGTTAGAAATATCCCAGTTATCTCTCTTCTTTTAGAACAGTTAACTAGTTTAAAAAAAAAAACACTTTTTTTCTTTTCCTCAAGTTTGTCTCCCATTGAGACACTCTACCTAGGCATTCCTAGTGCAATAATGCCAGGGTCTTCAGGAGTTAAGAAATGTGACTCCTGTCAGGAGCCTATGCTACGGTCCAACGGACACTCACACTGTGTGAAGTGCCTCAGCGAGACACGTGTCCCTGCCAAGTGTGTCCATTGTACCAGCCTGAAAACCAGGGCTCATTGTGACAGAGACCTGCAGCTGAAAATGCTCCTGATGGAAAAATCCCTACAGCCGCCTATGGAGGCAGACAATAGAAAACCCTCTCTCACACTCCCTGGCCAGGTTGGAACCAGTTAGGAGCACAGCTTCACCCTCTCAGGCGAAGAGGCAAGAAGCCCAACTGTCTCCATGCAGAGACTTTTAAAAGGGTAAAGGGTCTCCTGCAAGATCCTTGCCCTCAGTGCTGACAGCACCGCAGGCAGGTGCCTCCGACCTTCCCAGCACCTCAGCCCTGGCTTCCGCGGAGCGCAGAGGCATAGACCCAGCTTCCCGTAACGGGAAGGTCTCCTTGGCACCAAAAATAGACCCGGTGCCAACAGCGCATTTTACCCTGGTGCCGACAAGAACTGCCTATCACTCCAGCAGCAGGAGCAGACCTTCCGCAGGGCACCTACAAAGGGCCCACAGCACTTATGAAAGCAAAGCAGAAGTCAATACGTGCTTTGATCACGTATCCCACTCAGCAGAATCACAGCCCAGGGAGCAGCAGCAATTTTTAAATCCAGACATCTCAGTGGCCCCTAAGCCTGACTCTCCGCTTCTTGACACACAGCACTCACTGGTTGACCAGCTGCTCTCCCCACCTGACCTGGCTATCTTCACTGACAGCGAGCCCGATATGCAGCAGCAGGCAGAGTTCTCCCCACCTATCTCTCCTCCTCCACCAGAACCATTTATATCTCAGGACATGGCTCACAAGCACCAGCCTCAGCTTCCCTACTTTGTCCCCCTGTGGGTGGGACCTCACTTCTCTTATCCTATGCCTTGGCCTCAGTGGTACCCTTGGCCGGCTCCTGCTGCCACTCGTCCTCGTGACTCTTCCACCAGACCACAAGCTTGTTCTACACCTTTATCTCCAGCTCCGTCTATATCTAGAGTGCCTGAACCCCCCTTCCCCCCGAAGAGGTGGGCTATGAACCATACCCTGATTCACCGACTCCTAACTCTCCATCAGCTCCAGACGGAGCCCTCATGCCTCCGCCGCCACAAAATGTGGACAACTTTAAACAATTCCAGGAACTTTTCAAAAGGGTGGCACTCAGCCAGTACATCCCTTTCGACAAGGTCCAGGAGTCACAACACAGACTCCTCACAATCTTCCAACCCTCTGCACCCTCAAAGATCACGTTCCCCATAAATGAAGCACTCCTAGAAGCGGCTGGGGCCTGCCAGAGGGTGTCCGCTTCTATCCCACCAACTTGCAAAAAGGCTGAACGTAAATATTATGTTCCTGCTAAGGACGTAGACTTCTTATTTTCTCATCCACAACTGAATTCTCTTGTAGTGGATGCAGCGACACACAGGACGAAACAGCCACAATACCAGCCCACCCCACAAGACAAGGACCTCAAATGCCTTGACCTCTTGGGCCGCAAGGTCTATACCTCCTCCACTCTGCAATTCAGAATCACAAACTATTCTGCCCTACTTGCAAGCTACGACTTCAACAATTACAATACGCTCTTTGATTTTTACCTACCAGAGGATAGGAGAGCAGACTTTAAGTCAGACCTTCCAAAAATCCACCCTGACACCCACACAGCAAATTGAATTAATTGGAGCTCAATTCGACTCCAGAGCCTCACTCCCCCACAACCGATTCCTAGCCAATATACTTACCTGCATTCTATCCCAAACCTCATAAGACTCGGCAAGAAGCGGCACTACGTACCCTCGACGTCAGCCGGGCAATCGCCTTTTATCTAGACACGACTAAACCATTTCGTAAATCCCCTCGGTTATTTGTCTCCACTACCGAGAGATCGAAGGGGGCAGCCATCTCTAAGCAATGACTTTCCAAGTGGATCTCTGACTGCATGAGCTCCTGTTACCAAACTCAGAATCCCCAACCACCCGAGGGCTTCAGAACTCATTCTACTTGGGCGATGTCAACATCCGTTCCCTTCCTCCATAACGTACCTATTACTGACATCTGCAAGGTGGCCACATGGACATCTGACCACACATTTGCCAAACATCATGCTATCACACAGGATACGATGGCAGACACCATAGTAGGCCACACAGTACTGTCTACAGTTGTCACTGCCGCAACTCCAAAGTCCCACCAACCATAGTGGGTACTGCTTCACATTCACCTGGAGTGGAGCATCCACAGGGACAGCACTCGAAGAAGAAGAAGAGAAGGTTACTCACCTTGCAGTAACTGAGGTTCTTAAAGATGTGTCCCCCTGTGGGTGCTCCACTACCCACCCTCCTCCCCTCTTCTTTGGAGTACTATTCTGATATCTCTATGATAGAGAAGGAACTGAGGGGATGCGCGCGTTCAGGCAGACTCTAATGATGCCATGAGACAGCAGCTGAGCATGTGCGTCCCGACCAGGCACTGCTACCAAAGATCTCCGATCAACGGTGCCGGGACGCACCATCACCTGGAGTGGAGCACCCACAGGGGGACACATCTCGAAGAACCTCAGTTACTGCAAGGTGAGTAACCTTCTCTTCTGTACAAAAATTAGATGTTGGCCACAAAACTTGTCTTTAAATCAAGATTCCTTGAAGCAGAGTAGTTGATTAGAACAGACTCAAAATCAAGCTATGTGCCATGATTTGGCTCAAATTCTCTCCCTTGTCCTCCGTCATTAAGTATGATAGACACAGAAATCTTACAAGGACAAATTGGGATTACCAGGTAATTTTTGCACAAAACTTACTGAGAATTGAGTGAGGCTATCCAGACAACCCTGTGACAATGTCCTGTTATCGGCAGGGATTTTGGTGACAGCAGTCTTTAGTATTTAAGTGTTTTTTAAATGTATTAATGAATAGGGTACATTTGAGTTGGTTGGCAGATAACCCTTCACTTAGGTGACACATGGATTTAGGAGACCTAGAACAAAAATAATTGGAATATAGTGAAAAGCACCAGTTCCGGCAGAATTGGGGTCTCTAGCTATGAAGTAACATTTTTTTTTCTTCCCCCCCCTTTGTACTATACCTTTCTTTTTTTTTTTTTTTTTTTTTTTTTTTTTAAACGTGTCGAATTTGCGCCACTCTTCTTCATAGAGATCAATGAAGATAGTCAGGGAAGACTAGAAAACGACATGAATTCTCATCATGGAGACTTTACTTTTGTTTTTCATCTATAATTAAGGCTACATTTTAGTCATGTGTATTTTTAGTAAAAGTCATGGACAGGTCACGGGCAGTAAACAAAAATTCATGGCCTGTGATCTGTCCATGACTTTTACTATATACCCCTGATTAAAACTTGGGCTGGGGACAGGGCCAGAGCTTCCACTAGGCGGTCGCCTAGGGCAGCAGGATTTGGGGGGCAGAAATTCGGTGGCGGAGGGTCCTTCCGCTCCGGGTCTTCGGCAGAAATTCGGCAGTGGGTCCTTCACTCACTCTAGTGCCCCGAAGATGCGGAGCGGAAGGACCCCCACCGCCAAATGCTCAGAGGAGGAGCGCTGCCGCCTAGGGCGGCGAAAACCCTGGCGCCGCTCCTGGCTGGGGAGGCCGCGGGTGCTGGGTGGCGTGGGCCCTGGGACCCCCGCTGGTGGCACTCACAACTGGATACAGTACTCCACCTGAGGCATCTCTAGTGCTGAGTAGAGCAGAACAGCTACCTCCTATACCTTACATGCGGCACCCCTTGTTAATACATCCCCATATGACATTTGCTTTTGTGGCAACAGCATCACACTGACTTGTACTCACTTTGTCATCTATTATAAACCCAGATAACCAGCCTTAAAAATTTAATGTCCCCACTTTTGTCCACTTTCCCTCCTCCCTCTCCCCATTTCCTCTTACGTGATCCTTTTATGAGAAGGAGAACATGAACACAATCCCACTTTAACGTCTAACATGTTAATGTTGTTCTTACAAATCCTGACACAAATTTCCCTTTCTTGCAAGTCCTTCTCATAGAAGGATCAGGTAAGAGGATGGGGGGGGAAATAGACTGTTTATAAGACACAATTGTTTAGTCTTCCCACTTTTTTCCATCGTGGTCTGGCTTCTTGAAATAGCTGGACAGGTCCAAAAAACCTATGAAAAGGTCTGAGATCCTGGATGAAAGTCGATTTGGTTCTAGACCTCGGCTTCTTGTTGAGGTTTAAAAAATTTATAGAGGATATATTCCAAGAATAAAGTTGCAGGGGGCTGGGCAGCTATTCTTCTATTGTGCTGGCATTTTATCATGTAACAGAATCAACCAAAATCCATTGCAGTAGAGGAGAGACCCCCAAGTTTAGATCTTGATTCAACATTCATTGAAGTATCTCCATTTTATTTGGATGGGAGTTAGCTTGGGCCCTGGAAGAAAATGAGAGGCTGAATTTCTACTTGTGTTCAGGAGATGTAGCTCACGGTTATTGTGAAGGATTGGAGCTAATGAAGATAAATAGCTGCAATGCCAGGCCTTGTTCCATATGGAATATTAGCAATATATTTTTAATGCTGCCAAGCCTTTATTTCAGCTACAACTCTGCTAAATAAAATCAGTCAGGATAAGAAATTTCTTGTAAAACAACCAAGGAAATGTTATTAAACAGATAATGAGCAAGCTGTGACTATTGCATGAAGGTTGGTTGGTCGGTCATCACAGATGTGATAATTTCATAGATCTAGACCACCCTGTCAGCATGTCAGCTTTAAAATATTACTCCTGGAATAATGAAAAATTGCCAACTTCTCACCCTGGCGTTTGATTTATGGGCAGTTCCTCAGAGATTGATAAGTTTATTTGGTTGTGTTACCTGGAATGAATGATGGATACTTTAAAAAAACAATTAGCTTTGGATCCACTGCAAATGAGATAATTTTAAAGTGACTTGTTTAGTTGTTTCCAGAATAATTGGACATTATTACCATCCTGCCATGCATGAATTATAGGTCTCTGGAGAGGCTAAATAGCTTCAGATAATGTTTCTTAAATATTTCAATACAGTTCATCTGCACTGTTCATACAGGAGCTTTGACCAGATGGTTAACCAGCCTTGTAATGACATTTCACATTTCCTGTCTATTACTCATCAATGGAAAATATTATTTGAATTTACTGTTAGGTGTAATTTATGACCGACTCATTCTTGGACCCATATTAGACTCAGGGCCTAATCCTAGTTGCACTAAATTCAAAGGGAGTTTTGTTATTACTTCACTAGGAGCAGGATTTGGCCCTTAAAGATTCTGACAAGTAATTTGTTCCTACAATTTGAAAGAAAAATGATGGCAAATAAAATAGGGTTTTTTGGGTGGGTGGTTTTTTTTTGGGGGGGGTGGGGGCTAGCCTTTGGCTTTGTGCTTGACAGTGGGCTTTTCTTGCAGTGGTTTTGCAGACAAAATAACTGGAAGGCTTCCCATGAGCTAATTTAAATTAAAAAAAATCATGAAGAACCTACAACTAAGATCATGCATGTTGTAGTTTGTTGGCTGAGTGCACTCAGCCATCAGGGGCCCTTGCATTCCTCCATTTCTGCCCCCACAAGCATCCTGTGTGCCATCCTCTAATCCCCCACTTTTTCAGGGGCTCCCTGCAACTCCCCTCTTTTATTCTTATTGTCTGGGAGATAAGTCACACGGTATCAATAGGTTAATCTGTTGGGAGGATGAACAGGGCTGAGAGGGGGTTTTATGCTGGGTGCCATAAATGAGCTGTGGCTGTGTGAAAGAGCTGACAGGCTTTGTGTCTCCCCTGTTTTTCCCCCACTTTGATTTTTCTGACTTCCCCTAAGTTAATAGGGTTCTGTACATTGGTATCTAGAACATTCCCTGAAATCTTGCAATTGATCTGATGCAGCATTCAAAAGTTATTGCATTACATTTAGACAGAAATGCAGAAAGCCTTCTCAAGTATAGCCAATAATTTGCATCCACTTTTTAACCTATAACACTTTGTGGGTGAAGGGAATGTGGGATATGGTGATGGGGAGACCCCAAGTAGCCAGGCTTCATTCAGCAAATCTATTATTCACTTTATTCCTAAATTCATTCCTCTCTCTTTTGGCTTCCATTGTGCTTCCATTTTTCCCTCCCATTGCCAATCAGGCAGCTTAATCCAAATCCCAAACCAAGAAGCCCCCTTTTCAGAAGCCTGGTGCAGGTCAGCAGTGCAATTCACATAGCCGGGAGAGCTCACTTGCCACGTTCCAGCGAAAGATCAATGCCTGCTCTTGGTTCTCCCTCTCCCTTACCCTGTACCAACTCACTCTGCTATGACAACAAGCAATCCAAACTTCGTCCGTCTTCTCACGGGTCATTGCTTAGGTTTTTAAATAGTTTAGATGTAGAGCAGCTTCTGAATGTGGTGTTTAAAAAGTGGGCTGTGTGTTTTATCTTCTCTGTGATGTCAAGGGTATCCAGACTAAACAACTCTGTACTTGTTCTTCCTACAGTATCTATTCTTCTCTCACTCCACATTCCTGTGTCTCCTTCCTTTTCCATCTCTGTCTCCTCTCCAATTTCAGCTTGTTCTTTTGTATCTGGATCATTCTTGTAGGTATTTCCAACTGTACTGGGACATTCAATCTGTGTGTGCTCTACACCGGCATGGCTCCCTTTTGTATCTTTCTGAGATGTAAACTGCTGCGTATGTCCTTGCACCTTTTCCTCAAGACCAGAGATAAACCTGCCCTTAACTGCATAGGTATGCATAGAGATAGCTGGGTTTGTCATGACTGGGAGGACCATGTCATAAAATACCTGCTGGGTGCTGGTTGAGACATCTAGACAGACTTTTATGTGCCATGCTGAGGAGGAGCTGGTGATCATGGTACATGTAGGTACCAGTGACCTAGGAGATTGAAGTCCAGGCTCTCCATTGTAGCATTCTCTGAAATGCTTCCAGTTCGATGTGCAGGGCCAGTTAAGTAGAATTGCAGGGTCTTAATGTATGGATGAGACCATGGTGGTGTTGGCAGGAGGGTTTTAGGTTTATTAGAAACTAGATAAACTTTTGGGAAAGGAAGAGCTTGTACAAGAAAGTTGGGACCAGATTGGTGGCATGTAAAATTGAAAAGGTCCTAGAGGAGTTCTTAAACTACGGGCTGAGGGAAAGCCAACAGGTGCAGAGAAGCACATGCTTTGGACAGAGACCTCCATGAGAGGAGGATTTATTAAAGGGGCTACTTTATATCCTAGTAAAGAGGACCGGTTCAAAGTTGACAAAGCATAGGTAGGAACTGAAGAGAAACAGTGCAACAAAAGAGACCTATTCAATTATATCACATGAAGGCAGACAAATTTTACAGGTGCTTGGATACAAATGCTAAAAGTCTAAATACTAACCTGAGTGAACTTGAGCGCCTGGTATTAAATATGAGGGTACTGATATTATGGGCCTCACAGTAATTTGGTGGGATGATGATGATCAGTGGGACACAGTAATGCCAGGATACAAAGTACATAGGACTGACAAAGTAGGTCACACTGGTGGGGGCATGGCAATATGTGTGAAAGAAAGCATAGAGTCAAACATAGTTTGATTCATTTAAGATTTTTACTGTGCCATAGAATTTCTATGGATAGAAATTCCATGCCTCAACAAAGAGTATAGAGGTAGGAATATACTACTGACCATTAGGATGGTGATTGTGAAATGCTCAGGGAGATTAGAGGCTTAAAACAGAAAACCCAATAATAATGGGGAATTTCAACTATTCCCATGTTGTAATGGGATGCAGACAGAAAATTTCTAGACCCCCATAAATTACTGCTTCTTGGAGCAGGTGGTTCTGGAGCCCACAAGGGGACAGGCAATTCTTGATTTAGTCCTAAATGGAGCACAAGAACCTAGTCCAAGAGGTGAATTGCTGAACCACTCAATAATGGTGATGATAAATTTAATTACATTAACATCCTTGTAGGGGAGAAAATACTGAAGAAACCCACCAAAGTATCATTTAATCTGAAAAAGGGGAACTACACACAAATGAAGAAGCTAAATTCAAAGAACAGTCACAAGGGTGAAATGCCTGCAAACTGCAAGGAAACTAGGGCTGTCAAGCGATTTTAAAAAAACTAATTGCGATTAATGGCACTGTTAAATAATAATAGAATACCATTTATTTAAATATTTTTGGAAGTTTTCTACATTTTCAATTGATTTCAATTACAACACAGAATATAAAATGTACATTGCTCACTTTATATTTTTTATTACAAATATTTGCACTGTAAAAAACAAAGTATTTTTTTCAATTCACCTACTACAAGTACTGTAGTGCAATCTGTTTATCATTAAAGTTGAACTTACAAATGTAGAATTATGTACAACAAAAACCTGCATTCAAAAATAAAACAATGTTAAACTTTGGACTTGTAGGCTTTAATCAGTCCTACATCTTGTTCAGCCAATCGCTCAGACAAACAAGTTTGTTTACATTTGCTGAAGATAATGCTGCCTTTTTCTTGTTTACAGTGTCCTCTGAAAGTGAGAACAGGCGTTTGCATGGCACTGTTGTAGCCAGCTTCGCAAGATATTTACATGCCAGATGCACTAAAAATTCATATGTCCCCTGATGCTTCAACCACCATTCCAGAGGATATGAGTCCATGCTGATGACAGGTTCTGCTCGATAACGATCCAAAGCAGTGCAGACTGACACATGTTCATTTTCATCATCTGAGTCAGATGCCACCAACAGAAGGCTGATTTTCTTATTTGGTGGTTTGGGTTCTGTAGTTTTCACTTCAGAGTATTGCTCTTTTAAGACTGCTGAAAGCATGCCCCACGTCTCATCCCTCTCAGATTTTGGAAGACACTTCAGATTCGTAAATCTTGGGTCGAGTGCTGTAGCTATCTTTAGAAATTTCACATTGGTATCTTCTTTGTGTTTTGTCAAATATGCAGTGAAAGTGTTCTTAAAATGAACAACATGTGCTGGGTCATCATTTGAGACTGCTATAACATGAACTATGTGGCAGAATGCGGGTAAAACAGCAGGAGACATACAAGTCTTCCCCAAGGAGTTCAATCACAAATTTAATTAACGCAGAGTGTCATCCGTATGGAAGCATGTCCTCTGGAATGATGGCCAAAGCATGAAGAGGCATATGAATCTGTAGCGCATGTGGCAAGTAAATGTATTGCAACGCCAGCTACAACAGTGACATGCCAACTCCTGTTGTCACTTTCAGGTGACATTGTAATTAAGAAGTGGGAAGCATTATCTCCTGTAAACATAAACAAAGTTGTTTCTCTTAGCGATGGGCTGAACAAGAAGTAGGACTGAGTGGACTTGTAGGTGCTAAAGGTTTTAATTGTTTTGTGTTTGAATGCAGTTATGTAACCCAAAAAAACCTACATTTGTAAGTTGCACTTTCATGATTAAGAGATTGCACTCCAGTACTTGTATGAGGTAAATTGAAAAATACTTTTTTATAATTTTTACAGTGCAAATATTTGTAATAAAAAATATAAAGTGAGCACTGTACACTTTGTATTCTGTGTTGTAATTAAAATCAATATATTTGAAAATGAAGAAAAACATCCAAAAATATTAAATTTCAATTGGTATTCTATTGTTTAACAGTGCAATTAATCACATTACATTTTTTTAATCGCGATTAATAGACCGCCTTAAAGGAAACTATTTAAAAACACTATAATAGAGGCTCAAACTAAATGTATACCTCCAAAAACAAAAAAAAATAAGAGGACCAAAAAACATTGTCATGACTAAAAGGTAGAGTAAGAGTTGGCTGGAAATAAAAAGGCATCCTTTTAAAAATTGGAAGTCAAATCCTAGTGAGGAAAATAGAAAGGAGTATAAACTCTGGCAAGTCAAGTGTAAAAGTTTAATTAGGCAGGTCAAAAAAGAATTTGAAGAGCAGCTATCCAAAAAAAAATTTGCTGTTAGTTTTTTGTATCTTAAGTACATCAGAAGAGGGAAGTCTAGCTGGCAGCTGGTATCAAGCGGAGTGCCCCTGGGCAGCTTTTGTTCAACATCTTCATTAATGAGATGGATTGCACCCTCAGGAAGTTTGCGGATGACACTAAGCTGGGGGGAGAGGTAGATACACTGGAGGGTAGGGATAGGATCCAGAGTGACCTAGACAAATTGGAGGATTTGGCCAAAAGAAATCTGATGAGGGTCAACAAGGACAAGTGCGGAGTCCTGGACTTAGGATAGAAGAATCCCATGCATTGCTACAGGCTGGCTAAGTGGCAGTTCTGCAGAAGAAGACTTGGGAATTACAGTGGACAAGAAGCTGGATACGAGTCAACAGTGTGCCCTTGTTGCCAAGAAGGCTACCGGCATATTGGGCTGCATTAATAGGAGCATTGCCAGCAGATCAAGGGAAGTGATTATTTCCCCACACACACACACACTATTCGGCACTGGTGAGGCCACTGTGACGTTGCACTCTATATGATTTTATGAAAATATGCTAATGTAACTGGAATATGCTTTATGCAAAAAGTCTCTTGTAAGGTATCATTACAAAGCTTATACTCTACTGCGTGTGATCATCCTATTTGTATAAATGTACAACTCTTGTATCTGAAACTAGAAATATGAAATATAACTCTGAGGGCCTTTTGTAATTATGCAAAGTGTGGGCCATTAATGGTGGCTTGGAATCTTGATGACTCCTATTAACCAGGACAATTGACTGCAGATGGCTCTGTTTTACCTATAAGTCTTCTTGTATATGTGTGTGTGGGCAAGTGGGTAATGAAGTCTTACAGTGACATGTCACCTGAACTGGAATCCATCTTTAACCTAGTGCTTTTCCATTGAGAAGGGGGTTGAGGGGTGGGAACCCAGAGGGACAAAGGATTCCCGCCTTATGCAAAAGATATATAAATGGGTGGAATAGAAGGAAGAGGAGCCATCATGAGGAATACCCTAGCTACCACCTGACCTGGAACAAGGACTGTACCAGGGGAAAGGATTATGCCCAGACTAGGAAGGCATCCAGTCTGTGAAAGAAATGTATTGAAACATCTCTGGGGGTGAGATCTTATCTGTATTCAGTTTCTTACTGTATTAGACATAGGTTTGCGTGTTATGTTTTATTTCACTTGGTAATTCACTTTGTTCCGTCTGACACTACTTGGAACCACTTAAATTCTACTTTCTGTATTTAATCACTTTTTACTTATTAATTAACCCAGAGTATGTATTAATACCTGGGGGGCAAACAGCTGTGCATATCTCGCTATCAGTGTTATAGAGGGCGAACAATTTATGAGTTTACCCCGTATAAGCTTTATACAGGGTAAAACAGATTTATTTGGGTTTAGATCCCATTGGGAGTTGGTCATCTGAGTGTTAAAGGCAAGAACACTTCTGTAAGTGACTTTCAGTTAAGTCTGCAGCTTTGGGGCAAGTAATTCAGACCCTGGGTCTGTGTTGGAGCAGACGGGCGTGTCTGGCTCAGCAAGACAGGGTGCTGGGGTCCCAAGCTGGCAGGGAAAGCAGGGGCAGAAGTAGTCTTGGCACATTAGTTGGCAGCTCCCAAGGGGCGTTCTGTGATCTAACCTGTCACAGCCACATCTGGAGTATTGTGTCCAGTTTTGGGCCCCCCACTACAGAAAGGATGTGGACAAATTGGAGAGTCCAGCGGAGGGCAATGAAAATGAGTAGGGGCTGGGGCACATGACTTATGAGGAGAGGCTGAGGGAACTGGGTTTATTTAGTCTGCAGAAGAGATGGGTGAGGGGGGATTTGATAGCAGCCTTCAACTACCTGAAGGGGGGGTTCCAAAGAGGATGGAGCTAGGCTGTTCTCAGTGGTGGCAGATGACAGAACAAGGAGCAATGGTCTCAAGTTGCAGGGGGGAGGTCTAGGTTGGATATTAGGGAAAACTTTTTCACTGGGAGGGTGGTGAAGCACTGGACTGGGTTACCTAGGGAGGTGATGGAATCTCCATCCTTAGAGGTTTTTAAGGCCCAGCTTGACAAAGCCCTGGCTGGGATGATTTAGTTGAGGTTGGTTCTGCTTTGAGCAGGGGGTTGGATTAGATGACCTCCTGAGGTCTCTTCCAACCCTAATCTTCTATGATTCTATAAGTCTGTCACATCATCAGTGGTACCACTGGATGATCAAGATGTTTAAGGGAGCACTCAAGGCAGACTAAGCCATTGCAGAGAAACTAAACGAATACTTTGCATTGGTCTTCACTGTAGAGGATGGGGAGGAGATTCCCACACCTGAGCCATTCTAGTTAGGTGACAAATCTGAGGAACTGTCCAAACTGAGGTGTCACTAGAGGAAGTTTTGGAACAAATTGATAAATTTAACAGTAAGAAGACACCAGGATCAGAGGTATTCACCCAAGAGTTGTGAAAGAATTCAAATATGAAATTGCAGAACTATTAACTGTGTGGTGTGTAACCTATCGCTTAAATCAACCTTTGTACCAGATGACTAGAGGGTAGCTAATGCAACATCCTTTTTTAAAAAAAGGCTCTGGAGACAATCCTGGCAATTACACTACCAGGCAAGTTGGTTGAAACAATAGTAAGGAACAGAATGATCAGATACATAGGGGATATGATAGAGGTCTATACAATCCTGAATGGTGTGGAGAAAGTGCATACAGAAGTGTTGTTTACCCCTTCACATAACGCAAGAACCAGGAGTCACCCAATGAAATTAATAGGCAGCAAGTTCAAAACAAAGAAGTACTACTTCACACAAGCACCGTAAACTTATTTAACTGTTGTGAAGGGGATGTTCTGAAGGCCAAAAGTGTAATGGTTCAAAAAACAATTAGATAAATTCATAGAGAATAGGTCCACCAATGGCTCTTAGCCAAGATGGTCAGAGACGCAACCCCATGCTCTGGGAACCTCTAAACCTCTGACTGCCACAAGCTGGGACTGGATGACAGGAGATGGATCACTTGATAAATTGCCCTGTTCTTTTCATTCTCTCTGATGCATCTGGCACTGGCCACTGTTGGAAGACAGGATACTGGGCTAAATGGACCATTGGTCTGACCCAGCATGGCTGTTCTTATACTTCACATTTCATTTTATAAAATGAAACAAGCTGTATGCATCACATCAAGCTGCCTTCCATCTTTCAATAGCCAATCTCTGGATGAGCTATTACTGCTTATTTCAGTAGGTCTTCTCACTTGCTAGAACCTATAAGTACTGAGGTGTTTTGCTGTCCCAAGAACTCCCCATGTTTTATTTACTCTGACAGAAACCTTCTGGATGTTCTAAAGTTTCTTTCCTGGCTAATCAATATTTTGCATCCTGGCTACTTGACACCTAAATCCCACTGCTATTCAAAATTTTCTTTTCTTTGCACTTGCTGTGTAACTGCTGGCCTCTTGGTGCTCTTGACTTGAATCTACAGGAGTGAGTTAAACAGATGTATATGGAGAAGACTTTATGATGGATCTGTGTGGTGGGGAATCACTATCTGACAGTCATAGAAGCATAGGGCTGGAAGAGACCTCAAGAGCTCACATGTCCATTCTCCCTCAATTTCTCACCCCTGTCCCCCATACACTGAGGCATGACCAAATATACCTACAATGGCTAGGCGGTCACGGTGTGACCACTACTTATTATTCTCATCCTGATTGTCTTACTGTTACTTCATAGAAACGTAGACCTGGAAGGGATCTTGAGAGATCATCTAGTCTCTACCCCTGCACTGAGGCAGGACCAAGTGTAGCTAGAGCATCCCCGATAGTGTTTTGTCTAATCTTCTCTCCTCCATCTGTTGTTGTATCTGCCTCTTCTCTTGTCATATACTTAGGGCTAGATTCACTGCCACTTTAAGTGCCTAAATTGTGTACCCCCCCCAAACCCTCAAATGCAGCCATCAGAGCTCAATGTCCAGCTTCTGTAACCAGAGGATGGCCTCTCTACCAAGGAGGCTAGGCATTGTGAACCTCTCTCTAGAGGTCTACAACAATTCCCCACATTCAGTGTGGGGTGGAAACCAGGCCAAACTGGTGCATACTTGCAGCAACTCTGGAGGAGCCAGAGTAACTTTTTGAGCCTGGACAGGGATCTACAATCAAGTGGACAAGGAGGCACGTGCAACAATGGATTCCTGCATTTACTTAGTATGTTATACCTGTCACCTTTCTGCCAGTCAGAGTTGCCAGCAACAAGAGCCTGATTCAGTATCTAGGGGTTCATTTTCAACAATACAACACAAAACCAGCTCGAGTCCCAACCCAGTGACCTGGGACAATTACACACCACCCTCTGGGTGCCTCTACAAGGCAATACTTCCCCTCTCACAAGCACAGAGTCTGAGTGAGTGTAGCAAAAAAACTTTTAATAAAAGGAAGGAAGGAACTCAGCATTAATTTGGGAAAACACCGCACACAAGGTTCATAAACATAAACCATGAGCAAAAGACCCACCCCCAAGTATGTTGGGCAGTGTCCTTTTCCCCTCAGGTTCTTAAGTCCAGCAAACCAAAAGTCCGTTTAATGTGCCCATCCCTTCTTTTCACCCCAAGTTGCTGTCCTTGGTCAGTGCAGACCCAGAGTTCAGAGGTTCATCTGCAAAGTTCACCCCCCCCCCCCCCCCGGGTAAGGAGGCATCTTACAGGCGTCGCTGATCAGACACTCGCTTGCCGCACCTCTCCCTGCCAGCTGATTGCCACACCTCTCTGCAAGACTCTGTTCTGTCCGTCTTCGCCTGCCGGCCGCTCACCACACCTCTATGCCAGTTGTGTTGAGGGAAGTGTGTGTATGACCGTGTGTGTTGTATTGAGAGGAGTGTGTGCACGCCTGAGTGTTGAGCGTACTGTCTCTTTAAGAAAGCACTCAGGTTTGGGAGCCTGTAGGCTTATTCATATACAAGCAGCCGCCAGCAGCTCTGGACCCAAAGAGGCAGCAGAACACACAGATTCCCCCTGTCCTGTCACCCCAGCTCAGTGGAAATCAGGTACATGGGTGAGGGGGAGGGGGACACCCCACATTAATCCCCCCCTCCAGGCCCAGCAGACAGGAAGATGCTCCCAGTCTGGAGTGGCCAAGGGCAGCTCTGGGAGGAGGAAAAGGGGGGACAGGAACAGTAGCAGCTGCACACATGGAGCAGGGGAAGGAGGGGCACCCCTGCTCCAGAGGCATCACCAGGTGCTGACGTCTGGTTGTCCAACTGCCCTCTGCAGTTCAGGTCTCTCTCGTCTTCTCCCGACCCCCAGACGCTGCTGCTTTGCCTGCCTGCTGCCTCCATCAGCCCAGTTGGCTCTCGGCAGGTCAGGTGGGAATCCAAACCCTGCGCACAGCACCCTCTTTGGCGGGCCGCCCTGGGCGGTGGCCTGTATGGCCCACCCCAAAGGCCGGCCCTGGCGCATACACCTCTTGACTTGGCGCCTCCCAGTGGCTCATTTAGGCGAGGAGCTGCCTAGTGTGCTGGCTTTTGCAAATCCCATTCTGAGCTGCCTATCTTTCCCCATTCATTGTATGGGAGCGTAGGCACCTAACACAAGCTTTGTGAATCCGTGATTTTTCTAGGTGCCTAAAAGTTTTTGTGGTGATGCTCAGTGTTGCTGCGCCTAAGTTCCTTTGTGAATCTAGCCCTTAGTCTGTAAGCTTTTTGGAGCATGGGTTGTCTTTTCGTTGTATGTATATGCGCTGCCTAACAAGATGTGGCCCTGATCCCTAACTGGAGCCTCTTAGTACTACTGCAGCTTGTTCCAATTATTAAGAGTTTGATTAAATGAGATTATAACCTGAGTGTTATTTTGATGTCAGGTTTTCAGGCTGAAAAGACTGTGTTTTTTTTAAACCTTTCTGTAATTCATATGTATTCATACAAGGGCCTTGGCTAGAAATAAATGCTTTCTCTTCACTAGAATATAAATTTGAGCAGAAGAGACAAGGCAAACCACGTTACTCATGTGCATAGGAATATATTTTGATGTCACAAATTGTTTTCTTAAATCTAAAAAGCATTCATACTATTGTATTCATATACATTAGTTTTTATAATAATGTAGTAATATTTCTTTCCCCAAAGGTTTGAGTTTTAAAAAAAGTAGTTTCCTTTTAATACCAGAGACTCATATAATGTTTAGGATTGATTTCGGCTGAGGCCCAATTCTGCAAACACTATGCATGTGTTTAATGTCAGGTATGTAATTACCCTACTTGCATCCAGGAGGACAATTAACATGCTTAAAGTTACACACATGCATAAGCAAGATCAGGGCCTAAATAGATCCTGAGCCTAAATTCCATAATAGGAGTTATTAGTTATATTTACTCCAAGCCATGCAAAATGTTTGCAAAAAAATTAATAAAATTAAATAAAAATCCAAATCCTCGGAAACTCTTCTGGCTTCCATTTTTTTTTACAAATTATAAACTTAGCAAAATTTTCATAAACATTGTCAAGGGCCAAATAGTCTTTAATGATAAGAGCCTTAAAATGCATTGGCGGGAAATGATTTTGATTTGACCAAGTCATGAGGTTTGAAGATCAGTATTTGCACCTGAGCAGTATTTGGCTATATTTAGTGCATTTTACCAATGCTCCAAATGAAGCAAGGGTAGGATGACCAGATAGCAACTGTGAAAAATCGGGACAGGGTGTGGGGGGCGTAGTAGGTGGCTATGTAAGAAAAAGCCCCAAATATCAGGACTGTCCCTATAAAATCAGAACATCTGGTCACCCTAAGCAAGGGTGCATAACACACACCTGTGACTGACTGAGCTCCATGGTGAGCATTTTTGAAAGCACAAAGGAAGATTAGGAAGCCAGTTACCACTGAAATTCAATGGAATTACCAGGGGCGGCTCTAGCTGTTTTGCCACCCCCAAGCATGGCAGGCAGGCTGCCTTCAGCGGCATGCCTGTGGGAGGTCCCCGGTCCCGCAGATTCGGCGGCATGCCTGCAGGAGGTCTGCCGGTCCCGCGGCTTTGGTGTACCCACCACCGAATTGCCGCCGAATCCGCATGACCGCGGACCTCCCGCAGGCATGCCGCCAAAGGCTGCCTGACTGCCACCCTCATAGGAACCAGCAGGGCCCCCCCACAGCTTGCCGCCCCAGGTACGCGCTTGGAGTGCTGGTGCCTGGAGCCACCACTGGGAGTTACGCACCTAATTCTCCTTTGTGCCATTGGAAAAATCTCCCCCATGTGCATTTCCTGAAGACATCAGTGACTGCACAGTAAAGGAATCAGAGGGCTAATGTAGGCGCTAAAGGAGCTCAGATGCTACAAAGCAGAACTAGTAGAAGTCAGGGTTTTTTACAGGAAATGTTTGGAGTTTGGTTTGCTTTTTCAATTGAGAGAATTTCATCCAGCTCTACTTAAAAACGTCCTTTCCATGTGAGAGACTGGGCACATCGTATAGCTTCTCCTGGGGAGGTCCTGAAATCCACAGGAAAACAAGAAAGGAAAGTCACCAGGGGAAGCCACTGAGCATACAGTATATGTGTAGGTGGGAGGGACATGGGGAGGGAGGGAAGCGAGCTAGAAAAAGATTGGAGGGGGAAGGGTTAAGAAGAAGGAATAGCTTTTCTTCATACTCTGATACTGTAACATCAGAGGTGTCTGAAGGAAGGGAGGTGAGACTATGTTGTCTAAAAATCCAACAAGCTTTTAATGCGGCCACACCTCTCACACAGCAGTGCCTGGCTCCCTCAGAGCTGGCAACAAGCAGCACCTCCCACCAAAGAACAGTTTGTTTCAATCATATTCCCCAAGGCCCTTCTCTCTCAAATCGCACCCACCTATAATCCAGCCAGTGGGGGAGGGATCACCTAGTGTAATACATTCTAATCCATACATAGCACAAGATTTCTCTCCCCACACACGCCCTTTTGAGGTGAACAAGGAAAGGGGCCTTGCTGTGGACTCCAGCAGTTGCGTCCCAGCAAGCCCTTCCATGCCTGGTTGCTGACCACAGATTTGTGGGTTCTGTTTTGCTCATGTCTCCTGTAACTTTTTCATTTCCTATGTATTGCACTGTGATGACAGAATTCAGATGTTACTGACCATACTATTGGATTCTACAGTGTTATACTTACCCTGAGTGCTTGTATTAGAGCTGAGCAAATAATTCTTGGTGGGAAAATTTACTCAATGTATATAGCCTCCTTTTTTTTACTTCCAGAATACCCGCTAGCCAATTGCAATGACTTCATGATTTGTTTTATTTTATTCAACTGATGTTTCATTTTTGCTCCTTGGATGTCTCTTGAAGTGTCTGCTACAGGTATTCACTATTCAAAATCTGAGCTTTATTGGGTGGCTGCGACTTGTCACGTAAGTTCATGCCATTGTTTCTGTTGCCTGTCTGGAGAAGTGCAGCTCTCTTCTATAATTGCGGGCAGGGGGGAAGGCTGGAAGCCTCTGTGGCTTTTGCTTGCTTGGTGAGAAGCATCAGTTTTCAAGAAGTAGCAGCAAACAGAATTAAGGTGTTTAAGTTTAAAAAAAAAAAAAAAAAAAACTTCTAGGGAACAAAACTTGTTTGAGGCATAATTGTATTAAAAAAAATTAGGTCACTGTAGAACTTATTGGCTCAGTGTGGCAATGTGGTGAAACAAAATTAAACTCTGGCAAAGTTACTATGTGCAAAAGTGTGCTTGTATTCTTGTCTGGCTTATTTAATTGCCACTGTACCAGGGCTCTGGCAAAGGGGTTTTCAAAATCTTCTACCCGTGCTATGCAAGCAGTGCCTATCCCACGAATGTTGCCTGTACACAGTAAATATTTGAGAACAAAGGGGCAGAGGCTCTGCTGGGGTGAATTGCCATGGCTCCAATGAAATCAGTGGAACTAGGACAACTTATATCAGCTGAGGATCTGCCCCAGGAGTTGTAAAATTCGTTCTTCATTAATGAATGTTCAGGAAAGCCGCACAGAAGAGGCAGAACCACAACTGAATAACTAGGTTTATATATAAGCAAATATTGGTAGGAAAACCTCTGAAATTCACCCAGCTCTACAGTTAAGACCCTTTTTCCTCTCTGTCTCCTTATTTTATAATGTGGTGGGACCTAAAGGCCTCAGCTGAAATGAAGGGTCCATTGTGCATAGTGCTGTATAAATGCATAGCAAGAGAGGGTCTCTATCTCAAAGAATTTACAGTTCTAAATGAAGAATATAGACCAACGGTGGGAAATGAAGCCAGAGGCACAGAGAGGTAAAGTGGGTTTCCTTTACACGGCAGGTCAATGGCAGAGCCCAAAATACAACCCCGGTCTCCTGACTCCCAGTCCAGTACCTTATCAATGTGCATCAGTGCTGTGTATCTCAGTTAACAAGTTTGGAAATCCCATTATGATTTATTTTCGATGAAAAGTGCCTTGTCATATTTGCTGTGTCTGGAAAGTTATATTTTTGTTCTGTTTAGGGTTTTAAATACCCCTCAGACTGTTAGACTGAGATTCTTTAGGGACAAGTAGAAACTGAGAGTAGAAGAAAAGGTTGTGTGCTTAAGGCTGGCCTATTACATATTTTTTTAAAGGAAAAGCTAAACTATTAAATGCAACTATCTTAACTTTTAAAACACCTTTTTCCACTTTTAGCTTTTTTTAAAATTCTGTAAAATGAGAGAGATTTATTTGCTGTTGAAATGTAAATGGATGAGGAAAGGGTTGGCCTCCAAACCTCAAAGTAAGGTGAGCTTCTTTGAATGAATGGATGGCTGCTTTTCTAATAAATGACTCATGCAGGTGTTCTGGATCTTCCCTGCGCCCCCCATAGAAAAACTCCCACAGCAGTTAGACTAGTCATTGACACAACCTTATCTACTTCAGCGTCATCTACATTTCCCACCTCATTTACAGCGAGAGCAAGAAACAGTCTAAAACTCTTCTCAGACAAATTAATCTGGCTGTGTTTGTTCAGAATTTATCATAGAATT
Organism: Chrysemys picta bellii; assembly: GCF_011386835.1. Classification (NCBI taxonomy): domain Eukaryota; kingdom Metazoa; phylum Chordata; order Testudines; family Emydidae; genus Chrysemys; species Chrysemys picta. The sequence continues at coordinate 193,333,559 of NC_088791.1, forward strand.
TCTATACTGGATCAGAAATTAGGTCCATCCGGTCCCCTCTATCTCAAATTGTGGCCAACACCAGATGCTGCAGTAGAAGGTGCAAGAAACCATAAAATAGACAATTTATGGAATAACCACTCCCATCTGTTAGAGATTGGCTTGTGACCTGAAATAAAAGGCTATTTAGCCCTTTCAGACTCTTCTAATCCTTACTAAGACATTCCTGGCTGTTCTCATTATCCATATAAATCACAGGTGACCAACTGAGTGGAAAAAATGTATCACTGTAAATGATAAACAAGCTTGAAACTCGAGAAGGCCGGATCTAAATGAAGCAACCGGCTGCCCTCCCAATAGAATAGAAGAAAAAAAATTTAGTGACTGGAGAGGGGAATGTTTTGTTTCAATGAGTCTGTAATATTTGCTGAAACATGTAATGAATAGCAACGGGGAGGGGTGAAGGAGTTGCTACTTGATTAAAGGAAAAAGGAACGTGCTTTTACAAGGGATGGAAAAAATACTACATATTTGTTAGGTTTTTATCACAATAGAAATGATCACAGTACTCTGGATTGTGGCACTTTAGGTCAGACGCTACTGCACTATCACTATTTTTATTATTACTAGGAACAGACAAATTTAAAGTGCCTAGCAGCTGTTTTAATTATTCTCAAAACTTTTGCTAAAAAAAGAGCGCTGCCTTCCTTGAAATTTCTAAGATTGGCTAATGGTAAAAAATGGGAGAAGTGATAAAGTTACTGCATTCGTCAGCCATCCACCCCAAAACATTTGCAACTGATTATATATTTCAAGACTCGGCTCAGAGTCATGAGGTTCCTTGTAAGCAACTTGCTGTTATGTGCCAATTGGAAGAAAACTAGGACTTCTGAAACATGCTCCAAAAACTATTTTGTTATAACAAAAAACAAAACAAAAAAGCATGGATAGTGGTAGTCAAATTGGTTTTGACTAGTAATAAGCTATCCAAGAAAGACCACAAGATTACAATCTTAAAATTGCAATGTGTCCATTTTACTGGTTGCTGTTTAAAATGTTTTTGGGCTTCCTGTTCTTGTTGGAATATTTTATCATGAGAATGAAGTGCCAGAATCTGAAAGTCTGTCCTAGGAGAGAGAACAGTCAGTCAGAGGTTATTGCAAATGTTGATGAAAATGGTGGTCTTTGAGGCCTTCCTTCATCTTCCTCCTTTCTCCCCTTTGTGATTCCTGTCTGGTATGTTTTTGTGGTCTTGCTATCTCACACACTGGATGATTTCCACCCCTTTTTGCTGGTGTTGCTCTTGCTCTTTCCAGAATGCCAGATTTCCATCTGAGCTCTGCAGGGCTTAATTTGTGCCAGGGCTGAGCCCCAGCGCCTCTGGGCTTGGCAGTTCATAGCCACCCATCTCTGGGCTTGCTGCATCAGTTATGAAAAGTTTAAAAAAAAAAATGCTTGAGCACCAGGACCTCTTTCATTACACATTAAGCTCTGGAGCACTGTGTCACTCCACCATGCCCTATTAGCACTGGCAGTGGTGGCAAAGCCTGACCTCCCTAGGCACTAGCCCTGACTTTGTCTTATGCAAGGGTTTCTCAAACACTGTGCTGTGCAATATTGTCATTCTGACTGTCCTCCTTCACTGATGAGGAAAACATTAGATTCACAATTCTCTTAGACGGCCCCCCTCATTCAGAGGTGTGTGCCTTCAAAACAAGGCACAGACCATATGATCTTAGCTTCTCTCTTTATATAGGTATATCAGAAAACAAGATTAAATCTTAAGGCTAGTCTCACTGCTTGCTTAGTCAACGAGATTGTACAGAGAACATGTCAGTGCATGACCTGGCACTTTAAGTCTGAAATCCTATAGAGTCCTACATCCACTTCAATTCTCACCCACTGAATTTCCCTCATCTGACCCCCTGGCTAACCCAGCCAAACCAAGAAGGGCAAATGCTTTCAGAGATTTCTGTCCTCTTCACACTTTCAGCCAAATTCAGTGGTGACTTAAATGGTGTTATAAGGTATCAATTAGTGCATGTTTAGCTGTTGCTTCTCAGTGGGAGAGCTGCATGCTTTTCCCATCAATATGTTGATCACTGTTCTCAGCACATTTGATTTTTACAGTCCAGAACAATACTGCTTGGAAGTGAAATCTTAGTTTTTGCACACATTACTCTTATGCCCGAATACAGAGCAGGAAAAGACAAGCACCTTAAACCCCCTTTCCTGAGCCAAAGTTATGGGGAAAAATTCCCAGTGTCTTCAATAGGCTTTGGAACTTGAGACAGCAATTTATAAAATCACTGGAAGGATGTTATTTTGCAAGAGTGTCATTTCATCACATGTATAAACTGCAACTGGATTGCAGCAGTAACATAGCTCTGAGCATCATCTTAAAGTTATGTCTATTTTCCTAGTTTTTTCTAAGGAGTTTGTCTTATTGGTAGATGTCAGGAGTTAGATGCACTAAAATTTTCTTGTTTGAATAAGAGGACTCAATGCTTGTTTATAGGTTCTAAGAAACTAACCTCTGCCTTGCTTTTTGACCACCTGAAGTCCTGGATAGATTTGTTAAGCCAGCTTCTGTAAGGATTCTTAGGGCCTTGTTTGATTTTATTTTATCCTTGGTTTTCTAAATTAGATTGACTTTTTTTTTTAAAGCATGTATGTTTCATTAGTTTAATTTGCCTAACCTGTGTGTGTGGGGAGGAGTACAAAGCTCAAGTCAGCCTTAACAATGACCAGCACTTATATTTTTGTGTGCATGTGTATATATACAGGCCTACACTCCCTGCTGCTTTTGATACTAAAACTTTGGTATATTCTATAGTTATTTCTCCGCTTACCAACCTTCCAGTTTCTTTCAAATTTGACACTACTTCTAATCAAACTTCTCATTTAGTTTTTCATCATTCCCATCATACTCTTATCAGTTCTGTATTTGCATAGCTATACTAGCTGCCAGTGAGGTCAGAAAGGCATTTAATATCTGGTGGGTATGCTAATCTATAACATTTTAACAAATTCAACACCTAAACTATTGGGATTTGGTCCAAATTCACAAACCTTCCTGTACCTTATGCTCCTCTTTAGATCTATCTTTCCTTCATTCATCCCTTCTGAATACATTTGCCAAGTACCATGTTTTTGCTCGCCTAATCCCATTCAACAAAATCTTTATCTGTAGTTACGTTGCAGTTCCTGTTGATAGCTTTTAAAACACTTTTTAAAAAAACTTATTTTTAGTCCTCTTGTGGTCCCTTCTATTTGTTGGTATGGTTACTTGCTTGCTCTAAAATCCTGTATGTCATTTTTTTTAGTTCTTTTCAGAAAGAACAAAATAAAATAATAAGACAGAAAAACACAGGAGACAATGTGAAGGACAAGGGAGGAAACTTGGGCAGGGAGCAAGAGAATTGGTACTGCAGCGGTATCTAGCAGGTGCAATTCCAAGCAGATGGGCTCATCCTCAAGACACACATGGTGCTTCCATGAAGCTAAGTGTGTGGAATCTTCAGAATCATATCTGAAGCCCTATGTGGACATTAAAAAGCTGCAACTGCCTTTTATAAGTGTAGGGTTTTTGGTATATTTACACCTGGGCAAATTTCCCTTTCTCCCATTGTTATATGACAATGTAAAGAATCGCAGACTAACACTGGATATGGAACTTTATCAGAATGAGGGGAAATTATCCTTTTCCTCCTTTCACTATAAAGCTTCTACATGGAACAATCCCAGCCCCATCCTGCCTGGCTTCTTGCTGTGGGGGTGAATAAATAATACACGTACTCCCACCAGTGCTTGTAGAGCATCCTGTATCTCAGTTTGCTGCTCTAGTTGGGGAGACTAGGAGGGGCGGGGGTGTCATTTGGAATTCCTGATGGTCTGGATGTGGCTATGTAGGTCCACATGCATGTGGGTCTGGCTTTCTTACTGTTCTAAATCTGTTGAATAGATTTCATCCAATTCCAGAGGACAGAACAATATTTCTTTAAAGGTCGAGACATGACATGCATATTGTCTTGGCTTGGGATAGTGAATTCCTTGAATCAACATTCAGTTCTACTGCATTAATCAGGGTTTCCTATTACGACAAACCATCTGGAAATCACTGATAGGTGTCCTTTTTTTTTTTTATCTTGATATACATGAAAAAACCCTAGTCAGTTGTCAATTTTATTTTTCCCCTGTTGACTTCATTAAGAAGAGTGAATATTAGGCAGAAATGGCCACTCTACATTTTTCCCCCTTGGGGATAATTTAATATTACCTACCTGCACTAAACGTGACCTTAAGGGGGGGGGGGGAGTGTTTGGGGTTTTTTTTTTTTTTGGTCTCCTCCTTGTTTCTCTGATATAAAAGGTCTAAGGGGCAGGGGAAATCCTGGCTTATTTTTACCTTCAAAATATCAGGATTGTTCAAGCTTGCCTCTTTGCTGGAGGTCTCATTTAGAGGAACCAGAGAGATTGCCTGGGAGTTTAAGCCACAGTATTCTTGCCAGCAAGTTAAAAAAGTATGGATTGGATGAATGGACTATAAGGTGGATAGAAAGCTGGCTAGATTGTCGGGCTCAATGGGTAGTGATCAATGGCTTGATGTCTAGCTGGCAGCCGGTATCAAGCAGAGTGCCCCAGGGGTCGGTCCTGGGGCCGGTTTTGTTCAACATCTTTATTAATGGTGAGGCCACACCTGAAGTATTGCATCCAGTTTTGGTCCCCCCACTACAGAAAGGATGTGGACAAATTGGAGAGAGTCCAGCAGAGGGCAACGAAAATGATTAGGGGGCTGGGGCACATGACTTACGAGGAGAGGCTGAAGTAACGGGGGTTATTTAGTCTGCAGAAGAGAAGAGTGAGGGGGGATTTGATAGCAGCCTTCAACTACCTGAGGGGGGGTTCCAAAGAGGATGGAGCTCAGCTGTTCTCAGTGGTGGCAGATGACAGAACAAGAAGCAATGGTCTCAAGTTGCAGTAGGGGAGGTCTAGGTTGTCTATTAGGAAACACTATTTCACTAGGAGGGCGGTGAAGCACTGGAATGGGTTACCTAGGGAGGTGGTGGAATCTCCATCCTTAGAGGTTTTTAAGGCCTGGCTTGACAAAGCCCTGGCTGGGATGATTTAGTTGGGGTTGGTCCTGTTTTGAGCAGGGGATTGGACTTGACACGACAGTCTCTGAACAAAGAAGTCAGGTTAATTCTTTTAGTTATAGATTATTTGGTATTTTAAGGGATTTTGTCATAAAAGCTATACAATGTCACCTCCATTTGCCTTTTTTTTTTTTTTTTAAACAGAACTTTCCTCTGTTTCAGTGTAGTGGGATTGCTAATGAGATACAAACCTTTCACTGCCCCAGTTTAATAGTGAACTATTTCATAGTTGTGCAATGGCATGAGTCAAAGGAGTTTGGTGGTCTCATATTCTTTGACTTCCCCAGACCTGAAGAAGAGCTCTGTGGAGCTCGAAAGCTTGTCCCTTCCATCAACAGAAATTGGTCCAATAAAAGATATCAGTCAACTCACCTTGTCTCACTGGTATAACTGGCAGAGGGGTTTTAGCAGCTTCTCAGGGGAAAGGCAAAGGACTGATCAGGCAATTCAGATTCACATTCTAGGACTGGAAATGACCTTTTGGCTTATGTATTCTATTCCCAGCTCCAATGCAGGTTTGTTATCAACAATAACTTCTTCTATTTTAGTCTATTCTAGTCTACTTTTTATACACCTATAGCATTGCCCTGGCAAATTATTCCATTATTCAGTTTCCTTGTTAAAATCCTTAGCTTCTAAATTACATTCTTTTTTTAAAAACAAGTATTTAATTTCAAATCATAACTTTTTTCAGTACCGTTGGTCCTGATCCTATTCCCGCTAAACCAATTTCAAAACTTTCACTGACTGCAATGGGATTAGGCTCTTAAATTGTACCAGTTCTTGCCATAGAGCTGTGCACTATGGAAGAAGGGTGAAGTCCAAGAAGAGTCATGAAACCCAGGTGCCACATTTTGGGATGCAGTCCAGGCCAACGAGAGGTTTTCTCACTGCCTGTCCTGTTACCCAGGGTGCCTTTAAAATGCCCTGCTGGTGTCTGGACGCATGTATTTGTGTTCCTTATTTCTCAAGGGTAGATTATATTCTCTTTCAGCTTTATTGTATGTAGGCTATAGACTTTTTTTCCCTTTCTCTGTTTGCACTAGAGCTGATGGCTATTGAAAGTGAAGAACAAGGTTTGGAACGTCAGGCAATCGTTCTTACTAATGATTATAAAAATCGTATACTAGCAGCATTCTTGTTTTATTTACAGTGTACATAACTGAATTAGCAAGTTTTATTTTCATGCAAGATACTATCACAGTGTAAATCAATAATTTACTATGAAATCTTTTATTATTTCTCCTTGTTATCCTAGTAGTTTTGTGATTTAACTTTTTTTTTTTAAAATGAGTTGAATTTATACCATGCATCTTTTTTATTTTGTTTTATTTAGTCATGGTCTTAAGTGACTTGAGACTTCAGGGATTAATAAAGTATCCCCCCAAATCATAAAGCAAATCACAGCATACCACATAACTTCTCCTTTGAGACTGGTCCCAACCATCTTCTGTGGTGTTCCAGTGAAACAGGACACTTACAGCCAGTGGCTAGTAAAGTCAGCAAAAAAAGAAAGTGACTGTGACCAAACTCTTATTTTTCAGAGCATAGCTGGAATTTCAGCCTCTCTGTACAAGCCTTTGCCATTACAATTTATTAGATGTTTTATGTAGTAGATTTTATTGAATGATTTAGGTAGTCTTGACTTGATCCTTTCCAAATGTGTGCAATAGTATTCCGCTACATGCAAAAGCGTTTTTTATATTCTCACTTTCATGTAACTAAATCTCTGAAATCTAGATCAAGTTACCCAAATGCTGCATATACTATCTTACCTTCAGAATTAATTTGAAAAGCCATGTATAGTCTGGCCTCTGTAGCTCTTTCCAGTAAATTTTAGATTATAAATTAGGGTGTTTTATGTTCATCAACGCTGCAAGCCAGAAGACATATGTCTGCCATCAGGAAGAAGAGGAGGTATTGAAGCCACCAACCTGACTAAGAACTATTAAGCTCCTGGGAGTGTGAAGGTTAGGATAAAAGGAAATAGAGAATATTAAAGATGCAGGAACTACATTTTCCAGAGCATATCTTGATCCCATTGTGTATTGATCTGTAGTCCTGGATTTCATCAAATGTAATATGTCATCTATGGCACAAATGGGGACAGCTTGAACTAACTATTCCACTAAAACCAGAGTGTTGCTTTCTTATAAAATCACAGTACGTATGCTATGATTTTTTTTTAAATGTGTGTATATATAAAAAGATCTCTTGCACTTGAGTTTCCTTTTTTTGCAATCTGAATTATAATCCTCATTTTGAAGAGAGGGTAGTATTTTTTTTTAATCACTTTAGCAATAATTCTCCTAAGCATACAGTTTCAATTAGGAGATACAGAATCCCTTCTGGGACCATGTAGATCTTCAAGAGCAGCCAGCACTAGATTAATGGATGCTAAAGAATGCTGCCTCAAAAGATGGGAATTTGGTGATTTATGTATATTCTGAATCATTTTGCTAAAGTTAACTCCTAAATCATAACAAGGTTATGACCAAGTTTAAATCTAGTTTTTAGGCTTTTTTTTTTTTTAGTTTTGTTATGCTTTTAATAATTGTTAAAGGACAACAATGTGTATGTGTACTTAGACAATATGACGCACATACCACGCATATGAATTTAATACCACGTGACACTTAAAGCAAATTAAATTACTGCAAGAATTAATGTACTTTCTTCCAGTCAATTTAAAAAAAAATCTTTTTCCATAATGCCAGGATCACTTAGACAACATTTACTTTAAGTATAACTGATCAAATACAAATTATTTGAAATTGTAGACTGTGGCGATATCTGTTAAACTATTTTATTGGCTATCACCACAGCTGTCCAGTTCTTGTTATTAAATGTATCTATAAATGACTTAAAAGACAGCCTTATAGCTAAAGATTGAGTTACAGGGGAGATTCAGAATCTGCTGTGTTAGATTTAATTGAGTTGGATTCAAAGCTGGAATAGGCCTTTTGTCCAGTTCCAGTTCAAATGTGCTTGAATTTTTGTGAGAAGAGCTGCTCTCGTGAGATTTTTGGCCCAAGATGGTGGAAGCCTAACAAGCACACCTGATCTTATGAGATCTCTGCCACTTGAGGAATAAATTTGTTAGTCTCTAAGGTGCCACAAGTACTCTTGTTCTTCTTTTTGCGGATACAGACTAACACGGCTGTTACTCTGAATCATGTCTTCTAATCCTCACCATAATTTTGAATCTACCCCTAAATTGAACCCCAAACCATACTCTAAATCTCCATTTAGATCCAGACATTATCTCCATCTTCTCTCTAAAATGACTACATAAGATGAACGGAAGGCTACAGCCCATTTCCTAGTATGCAGCTGTTTGCAGCCTAAAAGCCACGGTCTGAACACACGCAGTAGCCTTGTGGGCAGTCCCGGCAGGGAGCCTGGGCAGTGAATGGCTAGAAAGACTAAGATACTTGCTGTCTCTAGAACTGGCCCCTTCCGAACAGAGGCACAATAGCCGAGTAGTGTAAAGAAGCTTAAACTGCTGCGGCCAGTGTTGTAATTTTTCTGAGGCTGAAGCAAGGACCTCAGTCTCCAACACTGACACCTTTCAAGAACTCTAAATTCATCTTACTATTTATTTGTTCCCAGTAGCACCTAATATGCTAGACCCAGTACAAACACAAGAGGATAGTCCTTCCCCTAAGAGCACATAGTCTAAAAAGGCAAAACCAGACAAAGATGGAGGCTGTGGGAGGGGTGCAATATACAAGTAAAGTGATCAAAGGATGGTTGATAGTGTCTTGATAAAGTCAAGTCTAGTAATGTACATTGTTTGAGTTGGGTGTTGTGTAGATTATCTCCAATTAACCCCAAAACTTGCCACAATCAGCCAATTGAGTTTCTTAAAGTTCTCTTGTTAGAAGTGGCTATGCAGGAGGGATTGACGGCCGAAAGGGTAGTGGCTTGAAGAGTTGCTTAGGATTGTCATTCCATGTGTAGTAGTGGCATGGAAGAAAATATGGAATAACTGAGAGAGACAGATAGGGTTGCCAGCCCCAGGCAGGCAGTGGCAGAGCTGAGGGCAGAGGGGTGATGCCATAAGAGAGGAGGTTGAAGTACAAGGATCAGAGTTATGCAAGCCTTGAAGATAAGGACAACAATATGAATGGGATGAAGTGGAGGAGAGGGTACCAATGGAGGGACTCAGAGGTGGGGGTGACAGGTCAGCTCAACAGGCCAGGAAAATAGGTTGGGTGACTACCGTGATAAAAATGGAGGAAGTGGGGAGGAATACAAGAGATGACCCCTACAGTCCTGGTCCCACTGAAATAATGGCAAAACTTCCATTGAAGTGGTTGTAGGAGCCTGAATCAATTGACTATCTCCATAGTTACAGACAAACTCTACGGGTTGATTCAAATTGTACTTCAGAACATGTATCACTATTTGCATTACAGGTAAGCTGTGATCTAACATCTTAAATAAAATACTATAGTTCTAGAAATGGAGACATGGCTCTCACCTTCCACTGATGTTGAATTTTTGCCTTGTTTTTCAAGGTTTGTGTTTAAATTTGTAGCACATAAATTTTTAATGTTTATGTGTATTTTAGTGCTGCCCTTTACAGTAAGTCCAGTTGATATTCTTGAGTAATAGTAACATATTGGTGTCAAGTATCAGAGGGGTAGCCATGATAGTCTGGATCTGTAAAAGCAGCAAAGAATCCTGTAGCACCTTATAGACTAACAGACGTATTGGAGCACGAGCTTTCGTGGGTGAATACCCACTTCGTCGGATGCATGTAGTGGAAATTTCCAGAGGCAAATTTCTTCTGGAAATTTCCACTACATGCATCCGACGAAGTGGGTATTCACCCACGAAAGCTCATGCTCCAATACGTCTGTTAGGTTACTTTATAGACTATTGGTAGTGGTGTTTCTATGATTCTAATATTAAAGTATGTTTGACTACAGCGGCATCTCTTGGAGCAATGAGATTTTCAGCCTAAATGAAATGCTGCTCTAGCTAATTATATTACACTCCTCTAGCAGTTCCAAAGGGCAGGCAGAATGACATTAAGGGCCAAAGGATTTAATTCATAAAGCCAATTCTAGTCAAAGTGAGCAGTTAACTGAAAATGGTTTTAGTTTCATTTTTCAATTACTCTTTAGTTACAACACAACAAAAATACACTGGGCACATGAAATATAAAAATGACTTATAGAGGCCTTGCTTTTTTGCTGATGTAAAAAGTCAACAAAAAAAGGATATTGAAGGATGACTAAGCACATAAGTTCAGAAAAATTTTGAAAGTACATAGTCCCCAATCTTACATGTTGCTCCTGGAAGTCCAAACCCCTGTACTCCTATGAAGTCCCAACTAAAGGATATTAGGGTCAGATGTTCAAAAGAGTTCAGCTGTCACTTAGGCACCTAAATAAAGTGGCCAAATTTTCAAGACCGCTGAGCACCTAGCAGCTCTCTGAATGGGAGCTATTAGTGCAATATGCTTTGATCTTCAGATCTTGTGGGGCTTTTTATTTTTGATATTTTAAAAAAAACAGACTACAATGTGCAGTTTTACTCAAAAACATCATTGTGTACACATACAGCTCATGACAATTTAAAAGAAAGGGTGTGTGTGTGTGGGGGGGGGAAATATTAATCTTGGTGACTTGAGTAATTGCTGCTGAATTTACAAAATCCAAGGGGGTTGCTTCTTTTTTTCTTAAACTAAGACCTAAACCAATGTTTGCCGAGGGGGACATATCTTTAATTTGAAAGTAGGGATATAGGAATACTTTGTACAGTTAAAGGCCCTGATCCTGCAACTACAGAGCTGGCCATCTAGTTGAGAAGGACGAGAGTGGGGAAGGAAGTAAGCTTAACCTCTTAAGAGTCTAGCACATTGCACTCAAACAGGGAACCCAGGAGGCACGCTGGGATCTTAGGGTAAGGTTATTTAATTTTAAATAACCATGCTAGGACCCTTTTAAGGTCTGGTTTCAGACTTTGAAGAATCTGCCAGACTTCTGATGAGATGAGAATAGCACCTGCCTCAACAAAATTCTGCCAGTGTAATAGCAGCTTTGACAGTTTTCTCCATCCACTTATATGCTGCTCTCTTCTTGTTCTAGTCTAACCATATTTCAGAGGTGATCTGTCCTAGTAGCATCCCTCAATGCGCTTGCTATGTTGTTGTGGTTTCTACTGACTTCCATTTCCTTTCAGAAGTAAAGTATATTCTCAGCTGTCTTGCAGCTCGGCTTCCAAGAGATCTGAAGTAAGAAGAAGTGCCAGTTTGAGGCACCCTTCCTTTTCAGTTGATGTGTATAATTTTAACAGTTGAAATACTGAAAATATTTGGCACAGTAAATCAGAATTCACTTTCATTTGTTTTTTTACATTTCAGCAGCTGATGGGTTTGGGCTTGTCAGATCCTGCCTTTCTGAACATTTCTAGGTCAGGTGTAGGAAGCTGGGGGCACTGTAAATGTACATCAGAGGGCAACTTCGGAAGAAAATGAATAGTGTCCTTTCAAGGTCTTCAATAATGCCTATCTACAGGCTTTTTCCTCTACGTAGGTCAACCTATTTCTCTCATTTGGCCATTTTATTTTTCAAGGGGGTAGTTTCATCTCTAAATTCATTGTTTTATGTAATTTGTTTTCTAAGTATGAGAATTGACATCAGACACCTCTCTTTAAAAAGGCCATTAATATCTTCTGAAATTCTTTTGAGTTTCCCTGTCATAGAATCATAGAATATCAGGGTTGGAAGGGACCTCAAGAGGTCATCTAGTCCAACCCCCTGCTCAAAGCAGGACCAATTCCCAACTAAATCATCCCAGCCAGGGCTTTGTCAAGCCGGGCCTTAAAAACCTCCAAGGAAGGAGACTCCACCACCTCCCTAGGTAACGCATTCCAGTGTTTCACCACCCTCCTAGTGAAATAGTTTTTCCTAATATCCAACCTGGACCTCCCCAACTGCAACTTGAGACCATTGCTCCTGGTTCTGTCATCTGCCACCACTGAGAACAGCCGAGCTCCATCCTCTTTGGAACCCCCCTTCAGGTAGTTGAAGGCTGCTATCAAATCACCCCTCATTCTTCTCTTCTGGAGACTAAACAATCCCAGTTCCCTCAGCCTCTCCTCATAAGTCATGTGCTCCAAACCCCTAATCATTTTTGTTGCCCTCCGTTGGACTCTTTCCAATTTTTCCACATCCTTCTTGTAGTGTGGGGCCCAAAACTGGACACAGTATTCCAGATGAGGCCTCACCAATGTCGAATAAAGGGGAACGATCACGTTCCTCGATCTGCTGGCAATGCCCCTACTTATACAGCCCAAAATGCCGTTAGCCTTCTTGGCAACAAGAGCACACTGTTGACTCATATCCAGCTTCTCGTCCACTGTGACCCCTAGGTCCTTTTCTGCAGAACTGCTACCTAGCCATTCAGTCCCTAGTCTGTAGCAGTGCATGGTATTCTTCCGTCCTAAGTGCAGGACTCTGCACTTGTCCTTGTTGAACCTCATCAGGTTTTTTTTGGCCCAATCCTCTAATTTGTCTAGGTCCCTCTGTATCCGATCCCTACCCTCTAGTGTATCTACCACGCCTCCTAGTTTAGTGTCATCTGCAAACTTGCTGAGAGTGCAGTCCACACCGTCCTCCAGATCATTAATAAAGATATTAAACAAAACCGGCCCCAGGACCGACCCTTGGGGCACTCCACTTGAAACCGGCTGCCAACTAGACATGGAGCCATTGATCACTACCCGTTGAGCCCGACGATCTAGCCAGCTTTCTATCCACCTTACAGTCCATTCATCCAGCCCATACTTCTTTAACTTGGCGGCAAGAATACTGTGGGAGACAGTATCAAAAGCTTTGCTAAAGTCAAGGAATAACACATCCACTGCTTTCCCCTCATCCACAGAGCCAGTTATCTCATCATAGAAGGCAATTAGGTTAGTCAGGCACGACTTCCCCTTCGTGAATCCATGCTGACTGTTCCTGATCACTTTCCTCTCCTCTAAATGTTTCATAATTGATTCCTTGAGGACCTGCTCCATGATTTTTCCAGGGACTGAGGTGAGGCTGACTGGCCTGTAGTTCCCCGGATCCTCCTCCTTCCCTTTTTTAAAGATGGGCACTACATTAGCCTTTTTCCAGTCATCTGGGACCTCCCCCGATCGCCATGAGTTTTCAAAAATAATGGCTAATGGCTCTGCAATCTCACCCGCCAACTCCTTTAGCACCCTCGGATGCAGCGCATCCGGCCCCATGGACTTGTGCACGTCCAGTTTTTCTAAATAGTCCCAAACCACTTCTTTCTCCACAGAGGGCTGGTCACCTTCTCCCCATACTGTACTGCCCAGTGCAGCAATCTGGGAGCTGACCTTGTTTGTGAAGACAGAGGCAAAAAAATCATTGAGTACATAAGCTTTTTCCACATCCTCGGTCACTAGGTTGCCTCCCTCATTCAGTAAGGGGCCCACACTTTCCTTGATTTTCTTCTTGTTGCTAACATACCTGAAGAAACCCTTCTTGTTACTCTTAACATCTCTTGTTAACTGCAACTCCAAGTGTGATTTGGCCTTCCTGATTTCACTCCTGCATGCCTGAGCAATATTTTTATACTCCTCCCTGGTCATTTGTCCAATCTTCCACTTCTTGTAAGCTTCTTTTTTGTGTTTTAAGATCAGCAAGGATTTCACTGTTTAGCCAAGCTGGTTGCCTGCCATATTTACTATTCTTTCTACACATCGGGATGGTTTGTTCCTGCAACCGCAATAAGGATTCTTTAAAATACAGCCAGCTCTCCTGGATCCCTTTGCCCTTCATGTTATTCTCCCAGGGGATCCTGCCCATCTGTTCCCTGAGGGAGTCAAAGTCTGCTTTTCTGAAGTCCAGGGTCCATATTCTGCTGTTCCCCTTTCTTCCTTGTGTCAGGATCCTGAACTCGACCATCTCATGGTCACTGCCTCCCAGGTTCCCATCCACTTTTGCTTCCCCTACTAATTCTTCCCTGTTTGTGAGCAGCAGGTCAAGAAAAGCTCTGCCCCTAGTTGGTTCCTCCAGCACTTGCACCAGGAAATTGTCCCCTACACTTTCCAAAAACTTCCTGGATTGTCTGTGCACCGCTGTATTGCTCTCCCAGCAGATATCAGGGTGATTAAAGTCTCCCACGAGAACCAGGGCCTGCGATCTAGCAACTTCTGCTAGTTGCCAGAAGAAAGCCTCGTCCATCTCATCCCCCTGGTCTGGTGGTCTATAGCAGACTCCAACCACGACATCACCCTTGTTGCTCACACTTCTCAACTTTATCCAGAGACTCTCAGGTTTTTCTGCAGTTTCATACCAGAGCTTTGAGCAGTCATACTCCTCTCTTACATACAATGCAACTCCCCCCACCTTTTCTGCCCTGCCTGTCCTTCCTGAACAGTTTATATCCATCCATGACAGTACTCCAGTCATGTGAGTTATCCCACCAAGTCTCTGTTGTTCCAATCGCATCATAGTTCCCTAACTGTGCCAGGACTTCCAGTTCTCCCTGCTTGTTTCCCAGGCTTCTTGCGTTTGTGTATAGGCACTTAAGATAACTCATCGATCGTCCCTCTTTCTCAGTATGAGACAGGAGTCCTCCCCTCTTGCGCTCTCCTGCTTGTGCTTTCTCCCAGGATCCCATTTCCCCACTTACCTCAGGGCTTTGGTCTCCTTCCCCCGGTGAACCTAGTTTAAAGCCCTCCTCACTAGGTTAGCCAGCCTGCTGGCGAAGATGCTCTTCCCTCTCTTCGTTACGTGGAGCCCGTCTCTGCCTAGCAATCCTCCTTCTTGGAACACCATCCCATGGTCGAAGAATCCAAAGCCTTTTCTCCAACACCACCTGCGTAGCCATTCGTTGACTTCCACGATTCGACGGTCTCTACCCCGGCCTTTTCCTTGCACAGGGAGGATGGACGAGAACACCACTTGCACCTCAAACTCCTTTATCCTTCTTCCCAGAGCCACGTAGTCTGCAGTGATCCGCTCAAGGTCATTCTTGGCAGTATCATTGGTGCCCACGTGGAGAAGCAGGAAGGGGTAGTGATCCGAGGGCTTGATGAGTCTCGGCAGTCTCTCCGTCACATCGTGTATCCTAGCTCCTGGCAAGCAGCAGACCTCTCGGTTTTCCCGGTCGGGGCGGCAGATAGATGATTCAGTCCCCCTGAGGAGAGAGTCCTCGACCACCACCACCCCCCTCCTCCTCTTGGGAGTGGTGGTCATGGAAGCTCCATCCCTAGGACAGTGCATCTTTTGCCTTCCAATCGGTGGAGTCTCCTTCTGCTCCCTTCCCTCAGATGGGTCATCTAGTCCACTCTCCGCATTAGTACCTGTAGAGAGAACATGGAAACGATTGCTCACCTGTATCTCCATTGCTGGTGCATGGACGCTCCTCTTTCTCCTTCTGGAGGTCACATGCTGCCAAACCCCTTCACAATCCTTCTGTCCCTGCTGCGCCTGCTCTGAATCTTCAGAACATTGTGGCCATAGAAGCATCTCCTGACGTCTGTCCAGGAAATCTTCATTTTCCCTTATGCAACGCAGAGTCGATACTCGTTTCTCCAGCCCTCGAACCTTCTCTTCCAATATGGAGACCAGCTTGCACTTTGTACAGACAAAGTCGCTTCTGTCCTGTGGAAGAAAGACAAACATGGCACAACCTGTGCAGGTTACAACAGCTGATCGCTCACCTTTCATATCACCTTCCTCTTAAGAGCTTCCTCAACTGTTGCAGGAACTACTCGGAGAAACCTGCAGATGAAAGCCTCAGTGAGCTCTCCCCAGGCAAGCTCCCAGGCAAACTCCCTCTGTTAGCCTCTGCTGTTCGCCGCTCAGCTGGTTCGCTGCTGACTGCCCTTATATACGAGTCAGGCCCCCCACTCAAGGCCCACCTGGAACAAAGCACTCCCAATTCACACTTTTCAAACAAACAAGCAAGCAATCAAGTCAGATGGTAGTTCATTGCTGTTAGGTCTGAAGCTAGGCTCTGAAGATGCTTCACTTTTTAGTGCCTGCTTAGATGAGGCAGCTGGCTTGGGTCTTTTGAAATCTCCCACCCCAATCCCCTGGAATCTCTTTAATTATTGACATTGTATCCAGGCAGTTACTTCTAGCTCTTATGACAAAAACGTCCTGACAATCAATCTCTCTCTCTCTTCCCCTCTGCCCCCAGAAATGAAAAGGTGTGTGATGAATAAGGAGGACAGAAATTAGTCAGCCATTACTTTTTTTGAGTACCACATGACCTCAGCTGAACTGTATTTAAATTAAAGGAGGATGGACCAAGGCAGTCTTCTTGCTTCTCTTCCATCCTAAAAATGCCCATTTGTTATAAAAGAGACAATATGGGTGAAGTAATATCTTTTAATAGCTCTTTACCTTGAATGGTCCCTTGAAATGTGTGTTAACTACTTATGCTGGACAATCTGTTCTGCCTTGTATTTATCTATGATGCTCTGAGTAAGTTTCCCAGAAGAGCTCTGAGTAAGTTTCCCAGACAAGCAAAAAAACTTGTCTCTCTAACAGAAGCTGATCTAATAAGTTACCTCACCCACCTTGTCTCTCTAATATCCTGCAACCAACATGGCTACAACAACACTGCATATAATGTTTGTTATAAAATCTTTCCAAGATCAAATTGGAGAAAAGTGACCATGCGATCACTAGGGCCCTACCAAATTCACGGTCTATTTTGGTCAATTTCACAGTCATAGGATTTTAAAAATCGTAAATGTCATGATTTCAGCTATTTAAATCTGAAATTTCACAGTGTTGTAATTCTAGAGGTCCTGACCCAAAAAGGGGTTGGTGTGTGGGGGGGAGGGACAGGGACAAAGTTTATTGTAGGGAGGTCATGGTATTGCCACCCTTACTTCTGCGCTGCTACTGGCGGCACAGGTGGAGAGCAGTGGCTGCTGGCCGGGAGCTCAGCTCTGAAGGCAGTGCCGCCGCCAGCAGCAGTGCAGAAGTAAGGGTGGCCCTACCATTACTTCTGCACTGCTGCCTGCAGCACTGAGCTCTCTCCAGTCCAGCAGCTGCCACTCTCTGGCCACCAAGCTCTGAATGCAGCAGCGGAGAAGTAAGAATGACATGGTATGGTATTGCCACCCTTCTGTGGCATACTTCTGTGCTGCTGCTGGTGGGGCACTGCCTTCAGAGCTGGGCACTTGGCCAGAAGCCACCACTCTCTGGCCACCCAGCTCTGAAGGTAGTACAGAAGTGAAGGTGGCAATACTGTGACACCCTCCCCCCCACGATAACCTTCTGACCCTCGTGACCTCCTTTTGGGTTGGGACCACCAGTTTGAGAAATGCTAGTGAAATCTGTATAGTGTAAGGTGAAAGTACACAAAAGACCAGATTTCATGGGGGAGACCAGATTTCATGGTCTGTTGTGCATTTTTCATTGCCATGAACTTGGTAGGGCCCTATCAATCACTCTTCCCCCGTTTGAATAACCGTATCAGTAAAAGTAATTGGAGAAAACGGGAGAAGGAGATTAGGCTTGATGAAGTCTTTTTACTTTAAGATACCATAAACACCTACAGAAACATACCTGGTTCTTCTGTGTGAGTTTAATGGTCTTTGGCCACCTCTGTCTCTCCTGGCCCCTTTCTCTTTTTACGGTCTCTCACTTTTCCATCAGTCAAAGCCCTTGGGCCACAAGGTTCAGTTTCTACTCAAGTTTTTCTATGTGCCTATGTTTTGATGCTACAGGTATTGTTTCAGCCCCTTCATTATATTTATCCTGAATGAAAGGTGACTCCAGAGCAAACCTCTATTCTCATGGAAGATGTCATGGGATCTCTAATGTCAGTGTGGAGGAAGATGGTTTATATTTCTCTCTGTACATTGTATCAGAATACAGTAATATAATGGGTGAACTCAACCTTTGCTGGAATGTGACCTATGAATCCAGATATCTCAAACCAATACAGCACTTAAACCACTGAACGATCTCCTTGTAATTTAGATCTTATATAATTACATGCACATTTTCCGAAACACATCACTAAGATCACAAGCTTAAAAAAAGCATGGCTCCTTCTCTTCAAAATCTTGCTCCACCTCCTTGTAGAAGTTGGGGGAAGATGGACTTTTGATTGAAACACATGACTAGGCAGCTGAAGGCTTGGGTTCTATTCCTAGTTCGGCCACATTCCCTTTAACCTCAGGCAAGTCACTTTGGCCTCATCTCTGCAAGCACTTAAGCATGTGTGTAACTTTTATCATGTGTCAGAGTAGCAGCCGTGTTAGTCTGTATCCGCAAAAAGAACAGGATTACTTGTGGCACCTTAGAGACTAACAAGAGAAATAAATTTGTTAGTCTCTAAGGTGCCACAGGTACTCCTGTTTTATCATGTGAGCAGTCCCATCCATGTCATTGGGATGAATCATGTGTGTGACATTATGTACATGCTTAAATATTTGTAGGATTGGGGCCTTAATCTCTCTCTCTCTCTCTCTCTCGTCAGAAGAGGATAATAATACTTCTCTACATCTCAGGAGTGTTGTGAAGCTAAATTGATTAATTTTTGCAAAGTGACTTGAGATCCTTAGATGAAAGATGCTATAGAACTACAGAGTCCTGTAAGTGTAGGGTATGTCTACATTCACCCAGGGCTTGAGCATCCACACTCATTGGTGAGCCAAAGTTTACAATTGCTGAGCCTGGACCCCAAACCTGGGGCTTCCAGCATTCACAATGCAGTATGCAGACCTGAGTCAAACAACCATATTTGGGGCTTCCTAGCACCCTCCCCAGCTGTGACCGCCGTGGTTCGTAGTGCGGAGTGGGAGAACTTAACATGCAGAGTGGACAGTCACAGGAAGTCGTCACAGCCCACCAAGTTCCTAACATGTCCCACACACTCCCAGCAATATGGAGGAGTCACCATTTGAAGAGCTGCTTTTGCTTGCACTGTCACTCCTGTTTCAGCAAATGGATGGAGCACCCATAAGATACTGTGGGAAGGTCCAGCAGTATTTTCTGATCTACCAAAGGCACCTGACAGAGAAGGATGGTACAGACATGGAAGACTTGTGCTGGCTGATGCTGTTCAGAACTCTCAGTATAGCCACTGATGCCCCACACTACCTGCTGGCACAGACAGAACCTCCCCTGCTGCAGAAGGTCGTAGCTGATGTGATACTTGATCACAGCAAGGGATAAAATTGCCTGCAGCCAGCATTTCTATATAGCAAATTAAAAGGCTTCCTGCAAACAGTCTGTCCAGCCACCCACTCTTAGGAGTTTCTTAAACTATCCCATTTTATAGTTGTTTTGTTTTTTGTTTTGTTTTTAATGGCACAATTAGCACATATGCATGCCTGCTCCTTCCTGGTTTGGCTTCCTTTGTAGTCTCTCCATTGAAGGCATATATCTGTTGAAAGGTGGGATTTTCAAAAATGCTCAGACTTGCCCTTGCTCTGCTCTCATTGAAAACAATGGTAGGATATCCTGGGTGAAATACTGGCTCCCCTAAAGTCAGTAGTGTGTTTAACCCCATCATTGCCAAGCACTGGATAAAAGCCATACAAACTAGCACACGGACACAGTTTTTCTGAAGTATCAGAATGATGTCATGCAGATCATGATTTACTACAGTTCACTAAGAGAGGAACCGGAAACTTTTTCCACATCTTCCACTTTTTATCTGCATTACATGACCTTTGCAAATTAAAAAAATAAAAAACCTACACATTCTACAACCATGCTTTTTAGTTACTGGTTTATAGCCAGGTTTAGTTACTGGTTTGTAGCCAGGTTATCTGGAGGGTGGAAAGGGTGAATTGCATTTTGTTTCAGTTGTACCAAAAGATCAGGGTTTAAACCTATGGTAAGCCAGATTTAAAACTGAATATTCATGAACTTTATACCAAGAAAAATCTGCAAGTTTTTGTTTGTTTTTAAATTGCAGTAAGAAAGTGATTTAATTTTAGTTACAGACTAAGCTTAAAAATCACCCAGTCTAGAGCAAAGCCCATCTCTGGAGTTCACAGCCTGAGGTAAATTGATACATTCATTCCCAGTGCAGACTCCTTCTATACTGATTACTAGTCTCCACTAACAGTGTTTGCAGGACAGATTATCCATTCTCCTCTTCTATAAGAGATACTGTTCAAAGAGCTTGGAACACAGCTGCCTCTTTACAGGCTTTACCTAGTTTTCAAAAGAACAAGGATCATGTGACTGGGGAATGTATGCCTCCGCAATAGAAAATCTAAATTAATCTTCATAGAAAAGGGCGAGTCTTGTTTGGATCTATCAGAAAAGGAGAGTACTTGTAAGTGAAATCTTCTTAAGACCAAAATGAAACTTTCAAGGAATCCTGTGAAAATGCTGGTCTGCAAGACTTCCTGGGCATTGCAAACAAAAGAAATTAGCTTTCTGGATAAAAGGTTCCTGGTTTAAATTTAAAAGTTTTCAGTATGAGAGGCAGTGCACTGCCAAAAGTTTGAACTGGCTGAGAATTTAACCTCCTAATCTTTGTGTCTAGTTACTTCACTGCTCGCCTTCCTTTTCTTGTAGCGCTCTTCTCCTTTATTTCCTTTCCTTTCCCATCCCAGTGGGGAGCATGACACAGAATACCCATTTACTACACCCCATTTGGAAAATCAGCAATCAACCTAAATGAGCTAAACTTTATCACTAGCTCTATAAGCAACATTTAAATGTGTTCTATCTGAATTATTTGCCCTGTGTTTTTTATCCCCATCATATTACTGTCCAAGAGGGCACATTGGGCCAGATTCTGATCTCACTTACACTGGTGCAACTCAGGAATAATTCCATTGAAATCAAGGGAGTTACACTTTTGTGAAACTGGTATGAAAGGAGATCAGAACGAGCCCACTGATCCCGGTACCTGTGCTAGTGCCACTGGCTTTGGTAGAAAATCAACAAATGTGTGCGGTACCAGGATCATCATGTGTCGGTACTGGGTGGATTATAGTAAATGTGGGGTTTTTTGCTGTTTCTTAACATGAAATTTGATGGTACTTGGATCTTTCTGCTCTACACAGATGAGTAGACTACTACACGACTTAAATGCAATGGGAAGAAAGGCAAAAATAGAATGAACAGCCCTGACCAGAGAAGGGTGTGAGGTGAGGGGCTGAAGTTGAGTAGGGGAGAGGGGGTGGAATTGGTGGGGTTGGTCAGGAGGGAAAAGGTCAAGAGATTAAAATGAGGGGACTGAGGAGCAGAGATGGAATTGGGGGAAAGGAATAGATATGGAATTTTGGGGAGATGGGAGTGGTGGATATTTTGGGGGGCTTTAAGGGAGAATGAAGGGGTGGGAGCAAAAACGATCCTGTCTGACAGATATATTTCTGAAGAGCTGTGTGTGTGTGTGTGTGTGTGTGTGTGTGTGTGTGTGTGTGTGTGTGTGTTAGGAATGACCCCAAACTACATACGTTTACTGGGAGAAGATACTCCCTTGCCTGGTACCTCCCCTATGCAAATAGTCATTTAATCCTCCACACTAGCTTTATTGTTATCCCTCTCTCATGTCTACCAATTAGCCATCATGGCACCAAGCCTGTGCAGTAACTATCATTTCCTGTGAGGTGCTCTCCCCTCAATGATTTTGATGGGAATTGGGCATGCTCACTACCGTGCTGCACGGGACTATTTTTTTTTTTAATCCCACCCCACAATTCCCACTCCCACCCAGTCTTGCATTTTCTTCCATTTTTATCCTGCTGCCATCCACAAAAACCTTAGATTCTACAAATCCTGCAAGAGAGACAGATTATCCCATGCTACTAAAAAAAAAAAAATAAAATAAATTAACTCCTGTTATAATAGACATCAAATCTCTTTCTATCCCTCGCTTAAATTTAAATATTAAAACCTTTTATTTTAAAAAAATTAAGATTGTGTTTTCCTGCAAATTGCCACAGTCTGGTTTTTGCCCACTCAATCCTGTCTGCAATACAGTACATTTTACCTGCTCCTGCTATTATGGCAGTGGGTCCTGCTGCAAGGCTCTAATGCTTACCCCCTGGCAGGCTACCACCCTATTCGAAAATGCAGCCATGTGCATTTAGCCCTGTGTAACTCAGACCTCAGTGGTTCAGGAGCCAAATTAGCAATCAACATTACCCAGAACAGTCAGTCACAGTAGTGTGAATTTCTTGTTTCATTTACTATATACTTCTCACAGCAAAATGACTGACCAAGTATTCTACAGTTGGTTAATAACATTGTAAAAACATAGACTGTGAGATTTAATTATTAACCAGTGTTTTAATATCGTGTGCTGCAAAGAGCCACAGGAGATGCTTTAATGAGCCACTTGCAGCTCCCAAGCCTCACTGTGAGTATCACTGATGTAAGTAAATGAAAGAGAGAATCTGGCAGAGGCCAGCACCTGTTGATCATTTTAGTAAAGCTTCATGAGGGGAAAATACAGTGTTTTGTTTGTTTTTTTTTTGCACAAGACTCCAAAGGGTAGAGGGTTGTCCCCTCATTATTTGATAACTGCATTAATATTAACTGTTATGCACTAGGCTGCTCATTAAGACTTACAGAATAGCAGTGGAACTCGATCTGCTCTGTAATCTACCTCCTCTTTGAACTGTGTAAGGAAAGCGTTTTTGTATCTACAGTTCTTGCAAGGTTGGAAAGACTATTAGACACAGACTTTCAGTGTACATTTTCTACATAGTAAATCTGATTGATTTTCCCATGGCTAGAAGCTAGTCCATTATCCAATTGTACCAAAGGGAAATTCCCCTTTTCCAAAGCACCCTCTTCTAGCCCTGATGGTCAGCAGTATTGGTCCTTAAACCTGTCACTGTTGCAAGACTGAAGATTGCCAGTTCTGGGCTAATAGGCAGTGTGACTCTGGGAGGATAATTCTGCATATGAAATGTGGTTGGTTGGTTTGTTCTTTTCTTTTTTCCGGGGGGAGGGGGGGAGACTGCTGTTGCTGTTTAAGCATCTGTGTTGAGAATTTTTTTCAGAGTAGCAGCCGTGTTAGTCTGTATCCGCAAAAAGAAGAACAGGAGTACTTGTGGCACCTTAGAGACTAACAAATTCTGCATCCGAAGAAGTGGGCTGTAGTCCGCGAAAGCTTATGCTCTAATAAATTTGTTAGTCTCTAAGGTGCCACAAGTACTCCTGTTCTTCTTTTTGTGTTGAGAATGTGCTAAAAAGTCTGGAGTTAGTAGTCCTGATAGATATGAATTAGTGGGCTCAGTGCAGTTAAGGTGGCCAAAAGTTCATTGTAACTGCAGTTGATGTAGGCCTGCTGTTTATCACACCACTGCCTATATAAAGTATGAATACCTAAGCATAACTGGGATTAAATCCTATCTAGAAACATACACATATGCAGGACCTGATTTATTTATTTATTTTGGAGCACAGATGTACGTTTTCTGCCAAGAAAATCATGGGTTTGAAAAATCTATTTTGAAATATGTGATTCCCACATACACCATTGCTTTTCATCGTATGAGTTTGTACACATAGAAGCTGTTTTCCACAGTGCTGGTTTGATTCCTTGAGCAAGTCATCAGCAACCAGGAGAACAGCAGCATTTGTGATGTCAGAGGGTTGCTTAGATTAGTGTGCAAATTCCCCTGGGGTATTTTTCCTATGTTCTCATTTTGCACTTCAGTGGGCACTGTGCAAAAAATAAGTGCATGCCTATGTCACTTGTACTTTGTCTTGAATTATGTGTAAAATATGCAACCCAGCCCTTCTGCAATTATTCTCTTCCTCCCTCCTCCCCCCGCCCCCCCATGCACACACACCATGTGAAATTATGGTGTGAATCCCTTGGCATTAGTAGTGTGGACTTTTCCCTTCACTGTATAAGACTGAGAACTCCCAACTGCTTGTTCCAAGTGCTTCTTAAAGCCCACTAGATAGGTTGTAAGTGAGAGAACTTCCCAAAATCCAGCTATATTTAATATACTTTCCATTTTCCCAAGTTTAACTCTGTTAAATGAGCCCAATGAAGATCTTGCTGTACCTTTTTACAAATGAGGCTACACATGTGTAATCACTTTGTATGACTGACAAGATTAATTTGATTTGTAAAGTCTATTCTGGCTTGTCCCTTTTCCTCTCTCTTAGTCATAAAGGACTCTAGATAGATTCTTAAATCTGGAGTCCATGAATGAAGACATCTATAATATAAAACAGAGCAGGAAAGGATTTTAAATGTCTTAAAATTCCTGAGGACTATTTATAGTTTCTGCCACTCTAAAGGTGCTACCTTTTCCAGTCCACCCTCATCCTAAAGAAATTAAAGTCCCAATGATTTTATTCTGACATTCTTGCTGTTTACAAAGCTTATGTCTTCCAATCAAGAGGCTGAAAATATACCATATGATTTAAGTGACAAATCACTAAGTGCAAGTACTCGTAAATAGTTCACAATCCATGGGATAAAATCTGTTAACTTATTCCAAGAGCAGTTATGAATAGTGAATACATCAGTAATTTTTCTTCCTTTTTACCACTTGTGCAATTTTTAAAATTAGTACTATGGAAATGTGAGGCTGGGGGAATTTGTTCAGACTCTTGTCCTTCTATTACGTGCTCTTCAACAGAATGAAAATTGCTGGCCTTATCCACTGAGCTTTCAATCAAACAGAAAGGGACCTGTCCTTTTAATTGGAAGGAAGCAATGGCATTCTGGGAATCTTATTTTGCTGTTGACTCCAATGGGAGCAGAGTTAAACTAATGCTGAGCTTTTTTGAAAATCCCACCCTTTCATTTTGACTCAGACAAAACCAGCAGAATTTCTGCCAAAGAAACTCAGGATCTCTGCCCATACTGCTGATGTAGAGCCCAATGTCATCCGTTCCCTCTCCCCACCCCCACCCCCATTGGATTCAGTGCGAGTTCCATCAATGACTCGAATGGGAGCATGATCAGCCATAAATTATCAGGAATGAGAGATTAGCTGTTGCATTACATTTATCTAATGACCAAAGGTATGAGATAAAAATGTATTTTAATAAGCAAGCTATCTCCTGGAAGGAATTTCAAAATAAATTTAATAATTCAGCTAGTAAACTTTACAAGACAAAAAAAATGAAATGCTTCACTTAAAAATATTTAACAAGGAATAGCTTTCTAATTTCTAATAAAGATATGACCCATTACAGTTTAAGAAATACTATTTCTTGTCTTCTTCCTTTTTTAATGTTGTTGGCTTTTTCATGCACAGAAATTTCCAATCTATTTAGGATTGGATTAAGGTAGACAATATCCTTCATCAGGTCTCCTTCTCTTCTCACACCAGTTTTACACAGGTGAATCTCCACTGACTTCAGTGAAGCTACTCCTGATTTACATCAATGTAAGCGAGAGGAGAATCAGGGTCTATACAGAGAACACAGCAAGACAGATGGCCTAAACCTCATGTTAACATGTATTGAAAACTTCATTAGTGCTGCCTACAAGGAGAGTGGAAATGAGGAAAGGTAACGAAATGATAGGAGGAAGAGAAGAAAGTAAAGGAAACACTTAAAGGCAAATTTAATCACTGATGTATAGCAGTAAGAGTCCCCAGGGCTGCTGGGCCTGACTGTCCCTTGCCATGGGAAACTTTCTAGGGAAATCCTGCATGGTTCACCTCCTAGCTATCTTCATCCCCAGGGTGGAGGAAGGGATCTGTGGGCCTAGGGCCTGGCCCTCCAACTATGCAGAGCATGGAGACCCATAAGTAACCTGAACCAGTTCCAAATCCTGAAGCTCTAAAGACCTCCACATGGAGGATCTGCCCCTTTGTACTGCTCCCTAAGTCCCCCTCCTCCTTTGCTTTGCAGCATGCTCACTTAGGAACCACATGCTCCTGGCTCCTGACACAAGCTTGCACCCTACCTCTTATCCCAGGGATGTAAAGGTGGAAAGTAGGAGGTAAATGCTGTAATACTAATTCCCATTAGAATTCTGCTGGAAACTCTGTGGTACCATACGGCTAGGGAGCAATACCATGTAGAGAGGCTGACTCTGGCTCTGGCCTTCTATAGTCAAACCTGTCGCCAAACCACAGCATGCCCAGAAAGGAGAAAGGGTTTCTGCAGTCGCAGAAGGGAGGAGAGGATATATGTTTTATGTTGGCTTTGCTTCCCTCTCTCTGACAGTTCAGGGCTTTTCTAGCAGAATTTCTATTCCCTTCTTCCCCAGGCATGGGACAGGATGATAGGGAAGATGCTAATTACTTTACAATCTGTGTGGTTTTGTTTTTTTCCAAAAAGGGAATCTGTTAGATGTATAACAATTGCCTTCCTTTTTAGGATACATCCATACTGGAGCTGGCAATGTAATTTCCAGCTTGAGCAGACATACCAGTATTAGCTCTGATCAAGCTAGGTTGCTAAAAATAGAAATGTAGCTACAGCAGTTATGAGGGGCTAGCTGCCCCAGTACATACCTAGGGTCTCTGACAGAATCCTGCTCGGGGTGACAATGTCGTCAGGCTGCCAGAGGTACACTTTTATTTTTAGTGCGCTAGCTCAATCAGAGCTAGCATGAGTATGGCTACCCAAGTGAAATTATGCCTTCCAGCTCCATGTAGGTGTACCTTTAGCATGAGCATCTCTGACTTCCAGTACCATAGCATTACCATACGCTGCCATAATACTTACTCTTCAGGTGCTTTTTATTGTGACATAATAAACACTTGCTAGGCAGGCAGTGAGTTGTGATTGCGCGCATGATTGCACCTATTATTTTTGTCTTCCTATTCACTATCTTCCACCCCCAACTCTCCCACCTGCTTGTTTGTCTCATCACTTGTTAAATGTCTTGTTATGTAGACTGAGAGTTCTTTGAGACAAAGACTTCATTTACTATGTTTGTACAGTACTCAGCACAATGGGTCCCCAGCTTGATTGATGTCTCTAGCAATAAAGGGTTAATATATTATTTAGTTCATCTGTGAATCACAAGGTGATTTACAAATATGAATTAAGACTCACCACACACTTGTGAGGTAAGTAAGCATTATTATCTGCATTTTATTGATGAGGGAACTGAACGGCAGAGATGGTAAGTGATTTGCCCAAGGTTACATGGCAAAACAGATGAAAAACTAAGAACAGAACCAGGAACCCCTAGCTCTCAATCTTGTGCTCTAACCACTAAGCCATGATTCTGTCCTATGTTTCTGTATTCTTTCCTGTTGTGTAGCAGTTGATGTTTTGGGGTCTAATAGGCTGCATTATGCCCACGGTCTAACCTTCTTGCCATGGATTTATTTCATTGGAATTAGAGTCCTGAGAGAGTTTGAAAGGCCTTAGAACATACACATATTGTGCTTATAAAAGTCCCACCCTCAGCATTGGCTTAACCATGCTCCCTTTGAAGTCCATGGCAGTTGTACCATTGACTTCAAAAGAAGCAGAGTTAGGCTAATGTTAATGGCTTTTGAAAATCTTACCCAGTCACCGGTCTTCAAAGAAATTTAGAGATTTTCTTATGTCTCGAAGTCCTCAAGTGTACATGTTGGTCCAGATTCATCCCTGAAGTAATTCCAGTGGAGTTACATCAGACAAGTAGAACAAATGCGTTTTGCTAATAGTGTCTCACGGCTACTGTAAATTCAACAGTTGGTTTTAATCTTATGCTTTCAATTGCTGCAAAACAGTCATTCCATCCATGAATAAATCAGAAATTGGCAGCATATCCTCCTCATACAAGGCTATTTAATTCTGTGATTCTTTCTCAATTTCAGTATTCATGTTTTCCCAAGCATATACATCTTTTTTAATCCTAATTTTGCTTCAGGCACATAGAAAGCTGCACCCCATATCTCCCTGGGAGACTGGATAATCAAATTCTTATACTTACATGTATATCCTGGTATATGCAGTTCAGAGTGATTCTGAAGTTGGTGAGTTGGAACAAATAGTGTAGTATTGAGAAATAGGTAGGCTTTGGCTTACAATTGTTGTTAGAGTTTGCTTTGTTTCACTCCAATTCAGATAAGCGAGTGGCAGCCAGGAAATAGTCCTATCGGATGGGGGAGGTAGTTTTCTGTAAAAGATGAATCTGGTATCACCCTCAACTCAAAGTGAAGCCAACCTCCAGCTCAGCACCTGGCAGAATCGGACTGTCTCAGAACTTCACCAAATTTGTCACATTCAACCTCCCATTCTTTTTCCTTCTCTTTTTATGTTACTACAGCTACTTAATTGCTGACGCATTTATCTGCATGAAGTGCTATATGGAATTATAAATCTACAGGCATTTCAATGTGAAAGTTATATTTCCCAGTAGGTGTTCTTAATGTATAAATTACCCCTTAGTATTCTCTTCGTCTGCTTATACAGTTTCTGGTTTAGTCACCCCTTCTCGTATTTCCCTACAGCATCCAGAAAAGTGGCTTTTTTTTCTTTTTATTAGCCTATACTTGCAATGACATTTGTGTATGAGGGATCCTTGGTTTGTATACTGAAGAAATGTACTGGGACAAACCCATACTGGAAAAATTCTGCTCATTGTCTTTTTAGTCAAGAATTTCTGGCTTTTGGGTTTTAATCAATTAATATTTTCCAACAGGTAAATACTCTTCCTGTGAAGTCATGTTTCACCAACATATTTGCTCAGATATTTTAAGAAGTTTTATTTTCATGCAAAGAAAATGCAAATGTGCTATTTAGGTCCCAATTCAGCAATATCTGTAGGTACGTGCTGAATAAGTCCCAATGCAGTGTTTAAGTGCTTTGCTTTACTACTTATTAGTTGAAGGGAAAACTCTCTCATAACCTTAGGTAAAAGTTTTATTTTTATTTTATTTATTTATACAATAATCTTAGATGTTGGCATTCACAGTATACGGCCTGTTTAGTCACATACCATGCTGGGAATATACTATAGCCTTGGGCTCTATATTTTGAACTGAAGGGACAAACTAACATACAGACTAATTGAGGCTTTCCACTAACTTATATCTGAATGCCTGCCTTCTTTTTGCTTGAAGACTGCTTTGTGATGACTATCCGAAAGAGAGATCAGCCATCAGTCTTTCATGTCTTGGCTAGTGATACAGTTGTATGGTAAAGGTCAGCCGGTAATCAGCAGGCACCTCCTGGTGTAAGGATCCAAAGGTGAGACAAAGCTACCAACACACAGCAAAACTCTGACGGCAGTTATCAATATCAGGCCCGGTTTTGCAAAGTGATGAGCCTACTCAGCTCCAAATTCTGTGCTGGTGTAAACGGGCACAACATCACTGAGGCTAACCTCTTTCGTTCCAACACTAACGGAGGACAATGAACTAGCTTATACCAGCTGAGAACTTGTGCACTCCCCATCCCTGAATGTATTAAATGGAAGTTAAGGGGCATGCAGCATCTTGTGGGACTAAGCCCATATTTGGGGGTCTTATTACAATGTATTTGTTTTCTCTTTTTTGCTGTCTGGGGAAACTTTCTGCTCAACTGCCAAGAAGAAAAAGAGGGAATGAGAAACTACATGATCATTGAACATAGAATGGAGATGCTATTTTTAATGCAAACAACTAACTGAATTCTGGGCCTGTGCTCTGACTCTTAAAGTAAGCATCTCTTTGAAATCCAGAGTACTCTCTCAGCTCAGGTTTAGGACAGATGTATGATGACAGCTCGATGAAGGATAAGTGAAGACAGCAATTGAAAATTTCAAAGCTTATTGAGAAGGGTGGTGAATTGTTTTTCTTAGGCAAAAGCCACACTGAACACCACAGATTGCAGCACAAACTCGCTTCTGATTTGGCCTCTACCTGAGCACCAAAAAAGGGTACATTTAACAGGCTAACATAACGTGTGTGACTCAGCCCATTCATGCACACTACTACAACCTTTCAACAAATAAAGAATATTCTCTAACAATGACTTGGCCTGCTGTAACAGGCTTGGTTCACTGATCAATAAAGCCAAGCTTTTAAAACTATTATTTTAAATGCAGGATTTCCCCTTTTTCACAATGTTTGAACAGATGGTGTGTGCACCAGCACCTACCAACTGCTTGATACCAAATTTGTCTGTAATATAGGAAACAGGTTTTAAAAAGCAACAGAATTGCTTTCTGCACTCTCCTAATAAACGGGATGATGATTAATATCATCCTGATTAACTGAGCTGCATATGTTCATGTTTTCTGAGTAGTTCCTTATTCTTTATCAGTAGTTACAATTATAGGATTTTCCTTCCTACCTAACTGTTCAAATTTCTTTATATACTGAAGACATTTAAAGAATGAGTTCAGTGTCTTAGCTGTTGCTGAATCATAAATTTCATTCCCTCTCTCATTTTATTAACGGATCTTCTTTCTCTCCATTACATTTTTTTCCCCTTGGAGAAGGACAGAAAGAGAAAAAGAAAACATGGAAAGCACATTGTTGTTATTGTGTGATATATTTTAATGCAATACATGTGTATTGATCTTCCTGTGTTGGGGAGTTGTTCTCGGTGTCAGTTTCTTTTGTGTAGGGAGTTCCCAGAGCGAACTCAAGAAGGGTTCTAAAAGTTTGGTTCTGAGAGCTCCCCTGTTCAACATGTATGTGAAATCCCCTGGGGAGATGGTCTGAGCTACAGTGCCTCCACCATGTGGATGTCACATACCCCCTTTATTGGATCTAGGCAGTGTATTTGAGGCATTTATTCTATATATAACCACAAATGAGATCTGATTGAGAGAGAAGAAGTGTGTACGGCACCAGCCTCGGACTTGGGAGACCTGAGTTCAATGTCCTGCTCTTCCACAGACTGCCTGTGTGACATTGGCCCAAGTCATCCCTCTGTGCATCAGTTCCTCCTCTGTGAAATGGGGATAACAGCACTTCCCTCCTCACAGGGGTGTTGAGGAGTCCTACATTAAAAACTGTGAGGTGCTCAGATACTGTGGTGCTGGGGGCCGTATAAGTACCTTAAAGGCCTGGTCTACACTGGGGGGGGGGGGGGTGTCGATGTAAGATATGCAACTTCAGCTATGGGAATACTGTAGCTGAAGTTGACGTATCTTATTCCGACTTACCTCCCATCCTCACAGCACAGGATCGACGGCCGCGACTCCCCTGTCGACTCTGCTACCGCTGCTCGCTCTGGTGGAGTTCCAGAGTCAACGGGGAGTGCGTTCGGGGATCGATATATCGCATCTTAATGAGACGCGATATATCGATCCCCGATAAATCGATCGCTACCCGCCGATATGGCGGATAGTCTGGGCGTTCCCAAAGACAGATGTAGGCTAACTGGCTGAGATGGAGCCCAGGTAACACTGATGTAATTCTAGTAGGGTTGGAGAAACATCCAGAAGAAATAGGAGACACAAGGTGAAATCCTGCCCCTTTGAAGTCAATGGGAGTTTTGCATTGACTTCATTGAGACCACGATTTCACCCATGTTATTTGCCCCCTAGGTCTGAGAGTTTCCCCCTTTCTTTAAAAAGCCTGGCTCATGTCATATTTACCTATCAGAGGGTTGTCTATTACTACTTCCCAGACAAAGCTGATCAGTAAGTCAAGGCCATAACTTGACCTAAAGAACCTTTATTATTCGGTGGAATTGTGCAATAAATAAATAAACCCAGCTTGACTTTCAGAGCTAGAGTTCTCAGCATTGGCAGGTAGAAAAAACATGTATTCTTACTTGTAAACAGTTGAGAATGTTGCTGAACCAACATAGAGCCCATTAATACCATTTTTACAATGTCACGGTGAGTTTTGTCTGCTGTAGCCTGCTTCTCTTTTGTATGATACCATGGCATTTGAAATGAGATGAGGCACTCAAGTTAGCACAGTTATATGTTCAGGGGCCTATATACAGATCATTCTCAATTAAAGGCTAGACTCTGGAATTCGCTCCTCACTTGCTCCAACAGAGCCTGAGTTTTGTTGACTTTCACATTTGCCTTCTGATGGAGCACATATTAATTGTCTCCCTACACGGGCAATCTGTTTCTCTATGATTTTTTTCCCCCCGAGGTCATCTTTGTTGGCAATCTCAACAGAAAGAGAACAAGTACATCAGCCACAGACCCAGAGCTGCCTTCAAAGGCCTATCGGTGGACCTTCTGGGATGGTTACATTGATAGTGTTATTTCAGGAAAGCCTGGAGTGACTGCCTTTTCTGTTCCTGTGCTGTAGACAGGGCAAATCTGTTTTCAGGGCTATCAATCGGACCCCTTTACTGAGCTCTTCATTCACTTTTTAAATTAAAAGAAAAAAATGTGAGGTTAAAAAATGCAATTTCTTTCTAGAATATCTCCACTTAACACAAGTGGGTAAGAACTGCAAAATACCTTCCAGCTTGAGATGAGTTTGGCAACACTGGGGGAGGGGAATAATTTTTTTTTTTTTTTAATCACCTGGCCCACCCTCTTAAATCACCTGCTGTGAATATTTTACAGACCGTAACAGCCCTGGATTTAGTCTTGACTGCAGGATGCCCACACAAGCCCAGCAACCAGATGTCGGGGTGGAGGGTGGGAACTTGCTAATTGGTCAAGTCCGGTCTAGTCTCTGGCTACCAGTGGGCAGACAGAACAGCATTGTCTCCTGAAAATGAAAATTGGGTTTTAACGAGGGCTTCTCAGGGGAATACTCTACCATGCTAAAGTTCTATCTGGAGGGGTGAGGGAATGACCAGACTATGAAGTGCAAAGTGCACTGGGGCTTGCCTCCAGACTTATTACAATCCATATACCTCCCTGAAAATCTAAGCTACCGTTGGAAAAGTATACACTTACCACATTACTTCACTGATTTGTGAAAACCACCTACTATATATCTCCTATTATCTCACTACCTATGAAGAAGAAAACCGTGTGCTAAATTAGCCATTTCATTACCATACTGCAAATCTCCTTTGCTGAAATATGATGTATCTAAATGCTATTTGTTAATACAATTTTAAACCCTCTAATATAATGACCAGAATGGAATATATAGTTGTAGTATATACATTCCCTTTTTCTAACTGAAAAGGATCAAATAATGCAAACATTGTGTGCCTGGCGTGCATTTTTATAACGGGGTAGTAAGAAAATACTTGCTACCTGAGCTATTTCAGTAAGTCAGTGAAGCAAGCAGTCCAACATGTGGGTTACATTACAGTCAGAGCTGATCTTAGTTTAGTAACACACACTAAACAGCAATGTGCAGGAGGCTCAGATTTAATAAAACTAAAACTTTTGGTGGTGCATACAGCCAATAAAGATTTAAACATCCTGTGCATGATCAGCATACTAATTGCTGCATTAATAAATCCTGGGTTGTTTTGAAAGGCAAATAAAATTATTGTAGAAGCCTTTAAGAGCATTTACTTAGAAAAGTTAGCCTATGTGTACCTGTGATAGAACGTGTATGAATGTAGAATACTGATTAGTTCCTTTTGATGCCATATATATATAGCTGTTTAGCATTTATCAATTCTATGCAACCAGAACGTTGCCATGGCTGATTTAAGTTATTCTGCCCTAGCTTTTTTGGACACAACACCTCTGACAAGATAATTATGTTGCTTCTGCTGCCAGTAATAATGCAACGTATTCCTCATTTGCATCTATGGATCTAATGACACATCATATAACAAATGGGTACCCAACATAGCTGCAGGACAAAGCAGTCTAATCATCTAAAATACATTCAGACCACAACCACAAGCAAAAGAAGAAAAGAAGACAATTGCCCTAGGCTCAGAAATAGGCTCTGACAGGCCCATAGCGGCTGCATGCAAAATGTAGTAAGAGGCCATGGGAATAGAAGGTCCCTGAGGGCTCAGCACATGAAAGTGGGGGAAGAGCTGATCCTGGGTCCATATGAACTGTTACTTCTGAGTGCTGAGACTGTCACATAGTCCCTTCTCCAAATGACAGGTAGCAGCCTCCTGTTCTTTTTCCTCCTTCCCATCCTTTATCTTTCCATCCTAATGGCTCCTCCAGCTTTTCCGCAGAGTGGGAAGGACACTCATCCTTCAGAGAGAGAGGTTTAAAAGCAGCAGCAGCCATAGTTCTCGACAAGCTGGAAGGTGGGCAGGGAAGGAAGAAGAGTCTTTAGAGTTTACTGAGGTGGGAAGCACTATCTGTGTGTCCCAGGAACTTTTTAAAATAGAGACACCTCTCTAACAATTTGAATATGAACTCCTCCTACTCTTCTCCTTTGTTTCAAACAGGAACTAGTTTTCCTCGTGTAAGGATATATTGCATTGGTCTTTCCTTTCTAAATAAAAATTCCCAAATTAAAAAGTTTGGAATTTTTTAATGAAGAATTAGATTAATGTACCATGCTCCAGTAGCAATGAATCATGCTAGATTGTGCATTAGTCAGACATTAGTATACTACGTGAGCGATGGAAAGCATTTATTCATAGGGCACAGAAGGTGCACAACAGGTTCACTGAAGTCAATGGGAGACTTACTCCCAACTGGCTCACTAACACACTCGCTATTTTTGGTCATTGGTGTATTGGTACAATTGCCGTTTATGTGGTAGCAGTCAGGGCCGGCTCCAGCATTTCTGCCGCCCCAAGCAAAAAAAAAAAAAAAAAGCCGCATCGGCGATGGCAGTTCAGTGGCAGGTCCTTCGCTCCTAGAGGGAGTGAGGGATCTGCCGCCCCCGAATTGCCGCAGGTGCCGCCCCTCTCCCTTGGCTGCCCAAGCACCTGCTTGTTAAGTTGGTGCCTGGAGCCGGCCCTAGCAGCAGTGCATTTAAAGGCAAATGGGGAGGTTAGGGAGGATAATGGACTCTTCAGTCCAGCAGGCAAAGGTATAACGAGATCCAGTGGCTGGCCATTGAAGCTAGACAAATTCAGACTGGAAGCAAGGTATAAATTTTGAACCGTGAGGGCAATTGACTGTTGGAACAATTTGCCAGGGGTTGGGGTAGATTCTCCATCACTGACTATTTTCAAAGCTAGATTGGATGTTTTCGGTAAAAGATCTGCTCTAGTTCCAATAGGAATTATTCTGGGGAAGTTCTATGGCCTGTGCTATGCAGGATGTCAGGCAAGCCGATCACAGTGGTCCCTTCGGACGTTGGAATCTATGAATCTATGGGTGTGGCTGTACTGCCATGATAAACCCATGGCACTGAATCAGAGCCTGGCTCAGCTGACTTGGGTTCATGGGGCTTGGGCTGTGGGGCTAAAAATTGCAGTGTAGACATTGTGGGCTTGACCTGGAGCCTGGGTTTTGAGATTCTCTCCCATCACAGGGTCTAAGAGCCCAACCCCTAGACTGCAATATGATAGCCCCACAGCCCAAGCCCTGCACGCCTGAGTCAGCTGACCCAGGCCAGCCGCAGCTGTGCCATAGGTCTTTCATCACAGTGTAGACGTGCCCTAAGTTCCAAAGGTGAGGAGAGCTTCCACTGACTGAGAGACCTTCCTCTTTAGCACTATATCATGCCAGAAACCCCTTCCTCCTTATTACCTTCCATGAGAAGAAAGCCATATGCAGAGAGAGGGGGATGAGATGTCAGGAGTATAGGAACAAACCTTGGATGTTCTCTCTTATCCCTGGGAGGTTCTTGTCAAATCAGGTTGTTGTCGATAAGAAATCTGCCTATTAGAACTGTGTGTGTGTGTTTGTTTAACATTTTAAAGAACAATTGTTAAAAATTTTTATTCTTGATGGGGAGGGGGAAGGGAGAGGGGTGAATTGACAAATTTCCCACCCTAGTGACTTTTTTGATAGCTCTAATGCATGTTGTCGGAATTCGTGAATCTTAGAAAAGAGCGAGGGGTAATAGCAGCCTCAAAACGTTCCATTGGAAAAAGGACAAAGACTCCATGATTTCAACAAATGCAAAGAAACCCCAGCAATTAGGTATAAACAACAGGTTGTAGAAAACTGTACCCAGCATGTAGAAGAGATCCAAAAAAAGCTCAACCAAGTTCCAGTTAGGAAAATGTACCTTAGCCACTCGTCATAAAGTAAATATGGGATCTGCAGAACCAATTAACAGAGGAAAAACAAAACCCTGAAGGGGAGATGAAAGAAGTTCCCCTGTATCATACATGGCTGACAAAAAACCACCTAAGCAAAACAATCTGCATCCCATGTGCCAAAAGTGCTCACTGGCCTGGGAAAAGTGCCATTTTCAAATGAAAGTCAGTAAAAGAAGGAATGAAACCCTCACAAGAAAGGCTGCCTTGAAAATAACGCTTCAGAATTCCACAGACTAAACACTAATGAAGTACTAAGGGCCTGTCTACACGTTCTGCAGGTCAGACTAAGGGAGTGGGGGTGCTAGCATCCTGCACTGTACCTATGCTGGGTGGGCCCTGCAAATGCAAACTAAATTTGTGCCTGCATGGTCTACCCAGGGCACTTACCTGCAATTCACACCCCCATGGTCTGAACTGGGGGGGGGGGGGTGTAGACAAGCCCTTCAGGGAAAAATGGTATTGTTTTTAAGGGACTGGACTGGGCCTCAGAAAAATCTGCGTTCAGTTATCCATTCTGTCAAAGACCCCCAGTGTGACCTTGAGCAAGTCAATCTCTGTGCCTGGGTTCCCCAAGGGTAAAATGGCAGTGACTCCCTTTTTCCTACCCTTTGTTTTGTTTGTTTAGACTGTACAATCTTTGGGGTTGGGATTGTCTCTACAATGCCTAGCACACTAGGGCTGCTCTCTCAGCTAGAGCCTCTAGGCACCTATGATTATAGCACCTAAGAGTCCTAGTCATGGACCAGGACCCCATTGCGCTAGGCACTGTACAAACAGAACAAAAAGACAATCCCTGCCCTAAAGAGCTTACAATCTAAGCAGCACACCTGGAAAAAGAAAGATACTTCCATACAATACAGAATAGGTAACAGTTCCTATGCACACAATGACATAGAACCATAGGGTTAGAAGGGGCCACAAGAGTCATCTAGTCTACCCCCCCCCCTCGCCAAGATGCAGGATTTGTTGTGTCTAAACCATCCAAGACAGATGGCTCGCCAGCCTCCTTTTGAAACCCTCCCATGAAGGAGCTTCCACAACCTCCCTAGGCAGTCTGTTCCGTTGCCCTATTATTCTTACAGTTAGGAAGTTTTTCCTGATATTTAATCTAAATCTGCTATGCTGCAGTTTGAATCCATTGCCTCTTGTCCTGCCCTCTGTGGCAAGAGAGAACAACTTTTCTCCATCTTTTTTATGGCAGCCTTTCAAGTATTTAAAGACTGGGCACTGCCATATCCTCCCTTAATATCCTCTTTTTCCAAACTAAACATACCCAGTTCCTTCAGCCTTTGCTCACATGACTTGCATTCCATCCCTTTGATCATCTTTGTCGCTCACCTCTGGATCCTTTCCAGTTTCTCTACATCCTTTTTATGCATTGGTGACCAAAATTGGACACTACTCTAGCTGAGGTCTAACACCGCAAAGTAGAGCGGTACTGTTATCTCCAGTGACTTGCATGCTATGCCTCTATTAGTGCAACTTAAAATTGCATTTGATTTTTTTTACAACAGCATTGCATTGTTGACTCACATTGAGGTTGTGATCCACCACAACTCTCAGATCCTTCTCAGCACTGCAGCTACCAAGCTAGTTATCACCCATTCTGTATTTGTGTTTGGTTTTTCTTCCCTAAGTGTAGCATCTTACATTTGTCTCTGGTGAATTTCATTTTGTCATTTATAACCCAGTTCTCCAATTTATCAAGATCCCTCTGAATTTTCAAAATATTGGCAACCCCCGCTAGCTTTGTATTATTTACAAACTTGATCAGTATGCTCTCTATTTCCACATCTAGGTCATTAATAAAGATCTTAAACGACACTGGACCCAGAACAGATCCCTGTGGAACTCCACTTGAGACCTTCCTCCAATCCAACATCATTCCATTAATAGTTACTCTTTGTTTGTGGTTGTTTAACCAATTATGTGTCCATTTAATGGTAGTTCTGTTGAGCCCACATTTCTCCATCTTATCAGAATATCATGTGGGACTGTGTTAAAACCTTTGTGAAATCCAGGTATGTTATGCCCACTGCATTCTCCTAGCCACCAAATCAGTTACCCTGTCAGAGAATGAAATCAAGCTGGTTTGGCATGATTTGTTCTTGGTACATCTTCATATTCCTGATGTTACTGACCTGCACATCCGAATATATTGTCTAAAAAAATCCTCACCGTGACATCCTTGCCTTCTATACTCTTCACAGAATATATGAAATGATGTATTCTCATTTGAAAATCCACAAAAGAACAGATTCTATCACTTCTTGGTCTACAGGGAAGCATTTAGGTCTATTCCTTGTCACTAGAGCTCTATGAACTATTCGTAATGAATGGAGTTTCATGGTAGCTTTTAAGTACTTTGAGCAGGAACCGTATCTACTTGTGTGTCTGTACAGTGCCTCCCACAGTGGTGTCCAATCCTGACTCAGGACTTTGGTTACTACTCTGCTAGAAATAATTAGCCCTAAATTTGGGCTAGGCTCACTGCAGTTGTTGCATATTTTCTGGAAAACCAGGTCAAGGTTTAAGCAAACTCAGGCCAGGTTGTGGTTTGGAGTGAAAAACAAGATGGCAGTTGAATTTCTGCTTGAGCTTTTGGATTAATTTGAACCTCAAACTCAAAGCAAAACACTGGGTTCAGGACCCCAGGATAAACCAAAATCAATGACAGTCTGATCACCTTTGACTCAAAAATATTGAGTCTCACTCAGCTCATGTGCTGAGTGAATCCACAGAACTTCTCAATTTATTCAAATTTCTTTGGTCTTGATAGGCTAGACATTCAGGAGATCCCATTTCTCATGAGACTTTACTGTTTCGGGCAAGGCTAGAAATGTCATAGCCAGCCTCTCTTGCGGTATTTTGTTTTTCCACTTCTGGTCTTGCCAAAACCTATAAGTGCAGAGTTGTGCACACATTGCCAGGGTGGAAGGGAAGAGAAGATAATGTTTTTTAAAACCTGAAAAGTCTCTCAAGTTTCAGTTTGTGTGGAGTAAATGTTCAGGACCTGAACTTCAGGTTGGGTCTTGTTTTATATGAATACATACATATTACCTACTAAAAACAAGGATCAGTTACCTCCGTACTAAAAACAAGGATCAGTTACTTTTGAGCATGTCTGTGTTGGGTCACATTTACAATGTCTCACAAGCTCAAAAAAACAATGCAAGATTTGGGATAGGTTCCAAATTTTAAACCCAGCTGTTTCTACAGGGCTTCTGACAGAAGATGGAAAATACTTACTGCTTTTGCCAGTTTCAAGTACTATAGTACCTCTATAAGGGGGCGGGGGGGAAGGAATCACTGATGATCAATTAAAAATATGTGCTAGGTTGACATAAGTATCCTGTCTAGTTCATGGAACTTGAATAGTCTGTATACTACAGAAATGGCACATTGTTAGTGTCTTTGTCTGGCTAAGTGCATTACAAACATTGAGGGGAAAAACAAAATATATCATACTACAGTATGGGAAGATATTTTAATTTTCAGACTCTAACACTTTTATGAACAAAGCATTAAAAACCAACCAAACATAAAATCTATTAAAAAACCTATAACTGATAGTATCTAAGGCAGTGGTCTCCAAACTGTGGGGCACACCCCCAGGGGGGCACAGAGAAACTTTTGGGGCAGCAGATGGCAAGGCCCAGTCCAGGCCCATGGGGAGGGAGCTCCATCCAGGCCCGTTCTGCCCCCAGACCAGCTCTGACCCCAGCCACCGCTCCACTCCGTCCCATGCTCCACCCCCAGCCGCAGTTCTGCTCTGTCTGGCCTCCCCCCGGCCCAGCTCCAGCCCCAGCCACAATTCTCATCTGCCCCCTCGTCTGCCCCCATCCCAACTCTGCTCTCATTCCCTCTTGGCCTCTAGCCCCAGCTCCTCCCTCATCCCCAGCTCTGCCTTCATCCCAAGCTCCTCTGCTAAGCCAACTGTGCAGCAAGGGAAGAGGGACGCAGACGGCGGGGGGCGGGTGCAACAGGAAAAGTTTGGGCACCTCTGGTGTAAGATTTATAATGCTGTTTCCACCCCACCCCCGGCGTATTTGAGTGAGTATTCTATAACACATTGGGTTAGAGTCTCAGCTGGTGTACAATGGCAGAACTCCATTAACTTCAATGGAGTTACAACAATTTATGCAAATTGAGGGTCTGGCTCACAGTCTAAAGACTGATAATTTAGGGCCAAATTTTTCTCTGTTACTACAATATAACTCCCTTGAATTCACTGGGGTAGGAATAGTATGACTGAAAGCAGAAAAAGGCCCACCTCGGGTGGGGGGGTTGTTCTTGTTTTTTAATAAACCCTTCTGGGGTGGTGATAGGAAGATTTAAGAAACATGTTGCGCGGTGTAAGGAGATTCATCCTGTAACATGATGATACTCTGCCACCTAGAAAAATGTAGTGGTGGTCTCTAAATAATGTGTGTGGAAATGATTTGTAAACTTGCTAAATTTTCCTAAATAGTGATTCTTTTCCCCACATGAACGATAATTATAACCACCTTTGTCAGGAAGTTACCTGTGAGGGTGAAAACTATATACATTACTGGACAGTAATATATAACAGGCTCCACTGTTGTATGTATAGCCCTTGCTATATAAATGTGGGACTTTTTCTCTGTAGATATGGTGGTTTTTTGGGGAATAGACTAGTTCCAATGAGAGGGGAAAAAAACAAGAATTGTGTGGTTCAGCTATATTGATACAGAAATGTGGGGGCTTTAGTTTTTCTTAAGAGTATCCCTATCACCACTGATGTAAAGGGCCTAATTCTTGGCTGTCATGACAGCCTCCAAAAGATGGAGTATTCTTTGAACTGCAGCCAATTTCATTGTCACACCCAGCATTCTGAAACAGAAGTATTGCTTTATACTGTTCTCACTGTGTGTGTGTCTATTGTACATTTCTATATAACATACACTTCTAATCCAGTTACTTAAATTGAAAACAAAAATCAGTGGAAAGCTCCTGCGCTTTCTATTTGGGGTTGATACTTAAAACACTGAATTTCATTCATAATAGTATAGAAAGACTAGCAGTGTTGGCATGCTTCTCTCTGGGGAATCTTTCATAGATGAACATTTTCCTCAGTCTTACTACATAATGTGTGAGTGAAATACAATACACAATAGATTGATAGGTCTGTTAAAAGCAGCCTTTGTCAGAAACTCCCCTATGCATGTCCTGCTTCTGTAGTATTAAGCCCTAGCAGATATTCAATGTGAATTTACAGTGAGTAGGACAAATGCTCCTTGGCATAAATAGCTGCAGGTCTATATATGTGTGCCCTGATGGGACATGAGTGCTAGCTGAACTCCACAAAAGGGCACCTGCTAAAATAAAATACAGTTAGAGGGCAAAAAAAGAGACTAATTTTGTGTGGTTATCCTTAGCAGCAACAAGGAAGAAAGACTACTTACAGATATAAATTTGTTATATATGTTGTAAATAAAAATAGAAGAGAGTACTTCATTCCACTCATAAGCCCTAGGGACAGTTGGCTAACTAGTGAAAACTAAGAATTTTTCCAAACTGAAGATTGTGTATTCTAGAGTTTGAGGTACATAGTACTCAAACGCTATGTAATTTGGTTGACTAACTGGCAGCCATGTATCCAAACATTGTTGAACCTTAAAAAAGATCCATTTGTTTGGTTCTAAAGGGCAGGTGGTTTTTTTTATAAACCAATTTGCTTATTTCTCATGATTACCTAATAATTGCCACCTGATATTGCTCCACTTTTTTCCACATTGGCATTCAGGACTATGTATAAAAATAAACAATAAAGGTGGACAATAGCAGGAAAGCAGTGAGGAGGCTTAAAACAATGCTTGCTGAACTGTGCTGTGGATTTTCTCTCCAAAATATCCTTCTAAGTAACCAACCCGAAATCATGTAGCTTATGTGTAATATGTTCTACATGTTGATCAGCACTGAGTTTGTGCATACCGTTACCTAAGTAGGGCACACCAGTATGTGAATTTATTCATATTAGCTAACCAACCAGAAGCCAGGTTTTGTGAGGGTACCATGGTTTCATAGAGTATATGTTGTTCAAATCCGCTGGAACTAATTCTAATATCAACCCATATCTCTTTAGACTCACTGGTTGAACCAGACCCAGTATTTTCATGCCTTCCCCCGGCCAGCTATAAATTAATATCAGATTCTTCCAACTTCACCACAGCTGGTACATAACTTGATTTTACCTGGAATAAGACCGGTAGCTCTTAATAAGGCAGAATCAAATAGTAGCCAACTGTATGAAGGCAAGTCTTTAACATCTTAATTCTAAATCTGATTATATAGTTCTCTTAGAGTGTATGTGTGTTAGCCTCTGGGCAGGTAGGTGGTTTAGGTGGGACTTTGATCATCTTGCCCTCCTCTCATTTCTCAAGAGTATCCATAGATACCAGCAGCAAAGGATGTGGAGATGAGAGCTTTTTAGTAACTGGAAGTCCAGTGGGCAGATTTTCAACAGTTCTGCTACCCATTTCCCATATATTTAAATATCACCGACTAGGGAGGGCAGTTTCTCTTTGTGGCAGGATACCCTGCGAAGTGCCTGCTGAGAAGTCAGTACTCCTATCAAAACTGAGGAAACTTCAGAGTAAAGACTTTTTGTTTATATCAATGAGAGTTTATGGCCAAAATTTTCCAAACCTGAATATCTAAAGTTAGGTACCTAACTCTATAGTTAGGCACCTAAATAGTTGGGCTGATTTTCAGAGGTGCTGAGCATTGAAGTCCTATGCATAAATAAAGCCTAACTTCAAGCACCCAAATATGGAACACTTTTTTGCCTGTGTATGTCAATTCCCTGTGCATCAATGGAAAGACATGACCAGTTTTCTTTTAATCTTAAAAAGAACAAAATAAAATTATCATGCCTATGTTTGAACAGTGTGCTTAAAT
Source organism: Chrysemys picta bellii (assembly GCF_011386835.1). Taxonomy (NCBI): domain Eukaryota; kingdom Metazoa; phylum Chordata; order Testudines; family Emydidae; genus Chrysemys; species Chrysemys picta. The sequence goes on from NC_088791.1 coordinate 193,376,519, forward strand.
GTACCCCAAGTCAGACCCTGCAAAGAGAGATTTAGGACATGTATTTATCTTCATAGTTTGGATGCCCATTGGCTAGAATGTCTTCTCAGCCAAGTCATTTTGATACTTACAAGATTAGAGAGAAATAAGGATCATGTGGGTGAGTGGGTGTCTCCCTCCCAATGAAGAAATTTGCTGCAGGCTTTACATTTACAAATTCATTGCATGTTTATATTTAACTTGCAATACAGAGTCTTCATATATATCTATAGTAAAGCCATAGGGTTGAATTTAATTTGCATATAAATATTTAAAATTGAAAATGTTTTTTCTTATCATACCTTGGGGTATATTTTTCTAGGGAAAAAGCAAAACGATCTTCAAAATTGACTGGTTGTCAGCGATCCCTCAGAGTTCAAGGATGATTGTCTTCCATAAAATGCAAAAAGAAGAACAGGATACTTGTGGCACCTTAGAGACTAACAAATACGGATACAGACTAACACGGCTGCTACTCTGAAACCTTCCATAAAATGATAGCCATTTATCGCTGATGGATCCGCAGGTGGCTAATGAGACCGACTGAGGATTCACCAATCTTATCACAATTGGGGCAGACATTTCCAAATGGAAGGGGCGGATCTGGATTGTTGAGTTGGCCTGTGGCGCATTCTTTCCTCCTTTCCCATTTCTCCATTTCCTGTTGACTCCATTGGCTCTCAATACTTTTCCATTCTGATGGGTTGAGGGCTTGGGTTTACCATGAGCTTATGTCAGTATTGCACTTCTTCATGCTGGTTTTGAGAGTATCTTTGCAGCGCTTTCTTTTGCCCACCGCTTGTCCATTGGCCATGACTCAGTTGTGAGAACATGACCTGCTTCGGGAGTCAATTTTCTGGCATTCAAAGAACATGACCAGCCCAATGGAGTTGATGGTGGATGATCATAGCTTCAATGCTGAAGGTTTTGATTTGGGACAGAATGCTGATGTTGGTGCGTCGGTCATCCCACTTGATTCAGAAAATCTTGCAGAGGCACCATTGATGTTATCATTCAAGACCTCGAGGTGTCTACTGTACATGACCCAGATTTCGGCACCGTACAAGAAAGCCTGGTACACAAGAAGCTTGTTTGATTCTTGATGTCATGATCTTTGAAGACATGTTTTCTCAAGTGTCCGAAAGCTGCACTGGTGCATGGAAGGCAGTGTTGAATTTCCTCATCAATGTCAGCTTTCTGTGACAGCTGCCGAGGTAAAGGAAGTGGCCAACATTTTCTAGGATCTTTTTATTGGTCTGAATTATGGAAGGAGGATGCTGGTGATTCGGAGCCTTTTGGTGGAATACTTTAGTTTTCTTGATGTTGAGTGTGAGGCCAAGTTGGTTGTAGGCCTCAGAGAAAGTGTCAACTATTTTTTTTAAGATCTTCCGAGTGGGCACACAGGGCACAATCATCTGTGTTATACAGTTCAATGATTGGTTTAGTGATAGTCTTTGTCTTGGATTGGAGGCGAATGAGATTGAAGAGCTTGCCCTCCATTCTGTATTGGATGTCAAGTCCGGAGGGAAGCTTGTCAGTGTGAGAAGAAGAGTGACATTAAAGAAGAGAGAGAAAGGAGTTGGAGCAATGACACAGCATTGCTTAACTCCTGTTTTACCTAGGAAGGAGCAGAGCAAGTGGATGCTCTAAATTGACTGGTACAGCTGAATGAAATACTGGTTCATGCCTATTCTTTCTTAAGATCTTCTGTTTGTCATATAGTTTAGAACTTGCATTGCTATCAGCCTTTTAATTTAACCTTGAAGGATAACTGACGATGGATATTCTCCTCCTGAACTGAGGATGAATTAGATAGACTTATTTGGTGACCCCATCAATTTACCATCTGCTAATCCATAAAGGACCATGGACTTTTCTTTTCCCTTTCTTCATCATATAGGGCATTACAGGGAATCTTCTAGTCACTTGGGATGCAGAATTCCTGTTTTTGGCTTGACTGCAATGTGTTCCTTTTTAGACATTTAAATAAAAACAGAATTGTACAGAAGTAACTGTAGGCCCAATCTGGAAAAATGAGTCTGGCAAAATTTTGGCTCAACAACAGCAAAGGGAAGGGATCCCTTCTCTAGCAGCCTAAATCTTCCTGAGGCAAACTGACAGCATGATTTTTATAATGAAGCTTATGGCAAATATGCCAGGCATCTCACTGAGTGAAACCTTGAAGAATTGTAAAGAAGCCTTGGAGATGCTCTGGTTTTAGAGGTCAGCTATAGGAGAGAGGAACCATATGACCCACAGACTATCTTCCACCCCTCAAAAATTATGTTAGTGGAGAAGAGTGTCCCAAGGACATTCTATTGAAGGGCAAGGAGCTCCTCCCAACCCAACAATGACTGAAAGTAGGGAGTTCCTCCCAAACACCATGGAGAGAGAAGGGATTAAATACTCTGTGGCAAAGGAAGATGCCTGCCTGCCTACCTGCCATTTTTGTAAGGTGTTTATTTAGGTAAGTGGGGCTGGTTTTGGTTTTTGTAGCGCGTAGCCTGGAATAACTCTCACGTTCTTTGTGGCTCCTGGTGTGGGGTTGGGGGCAGGGGCATAGAAATGTACAAAATGTGTAGAATGTGGGAACTAATTTCTATAGGTTCTTCTCCAAGCAGCTCTGCAATGCACCTCAGCAGAGCTTCTGTTAGAAATGAGGGTTTCTATGTCAAGTCAACCTCTTTCCTGGATAGTCCTCACTGTCACTGAGCCAGCGTCCACTGGCTTCTGGATGTTGGCTGAGTCCAAAAGCTATAGCTATATTGTTCTGGGATGGGGCCTGTTTAAAGAAACTGGGTGCGGGTTTGCATGCTGGCTTGAAACAAACAAGAAAATATATATTTACACACACAAAACATGATCTGCAATTAGGAAACCTAGTGACTGAGCGTTGCTATGCAAAATGTTAGCATTTTGTAAGAGAAAGCAACTGACCATCCCTATCACAGAGTTAATATGAATGCTCCTAGGTACAGGGAGATGACACGATTATTGATTTAAAGAGTTAGGTACAGGGGAAAAACAGATTTCTGTAAGGAAGACTAGAGAAAATATATAATGGTATGATTAAGCTCCATGAGTCTAGAGGGGTTTATAACTCACTCAGAGGGAAGACTTCCAAAGCAGAACACAAATCAGCTAAGGACAGAGATCTAATGCACATTCCAAAATGAATTATATTTTCCAATGATAAAAATAAAGTAGTGTTGCATGTATTATATCTATTCAGTCAGTGCAGATTCCTTTGTTTATTTCTTAAAATATCACAAAACAAACATAGTATTTAATCCATCATAGAACAGTCCCATATCTAATCTTTGTAAATCTGATGCCATATGGGCTGTGCAAACATTTTTTTAAAAAGTAATTCTATGATAAGCAAAACAGGAAATTGAAGGTTGCTGATGATGAAACTGATATCCAACTGGTAATCGGAGTAGTGAAGTCACTAAACCTTTCCTGCTCTATAAATTTTATTTCCTGGGTCTTGTTTTGTGTTTTCATAAGATTTGTTGGATAAGATGCTCTAGTCCTTTTAACCAGAATCATCATCATCATCTTAATTAGTTACCGTAAAATAAATAAGATGTTAAAAGTGCAATCTAGGAGTAGAAAAATAGTGTATGCTTGTTCTGTAGTGTCAGCATTTACTTACAAACTCTTCCTGTTTGTTCAGATAACCTCCCTCTTCATAAAGGAGATTGTTAAGCAGTGAATGTTCTTTACCAGGACTGCTTAGTAACCATCATGGCATTGCCTCATTGGAAGCTTTTTATTGGCCTGGTCCACTTCATTAGAATTGAATAATCGTTTTACCAAAATAATCTTGGGGATAAGGGAAGGGAAAGACTCAGGGCAATATTCAAATTAGGTGAATTTCACCCTGTGTAGCTAGCACAAGTCTTATGCACTGCTTAAATCCTTTTAATTCTTCAAAATGGAGATTAGGTGGGATTTATGTGGTTCACAAGCCTTGTGGTGGCCTTTCAAACAATACTAAATGCCAAAACGCACTTGCTGCCTACTATGATAGCCACAGTTTTGAATCCCAAATTTAGCTTGTTTGTGTTGTCCTAGAACAGCAATCTATGAAATCTGAGCCAGATCCTTAGCTGGTGTTACTCTGCTGTGTTGGCTGCAATGGAGTGACACTTGTTTACACCAACGGAGTATCTGCACCTCATCTTAAAAAAACTGCTCAGGTGATTCCCTGAGCACTGTGCAGGTATTATTTATTTATTTTTTTAAAATCCAATAAGGCAATTTTAAAAAGTTAAAGTTGGAGAGAATGGAAGGAAGTCAATGGGACTGTTCATGTGTTTCAATTTAAGTATGTAAGGGCTTTGATAGGTCAGGGCTTCAGAATCTTGCAATGAAAGTCTAGCAAATAAAACTCCCCAGAAAACTGTTGACACAATTGCTGCAAGACTTTATCAGTGTTTGAAACATTTCTGTCTTCCCAAGGTATCTGATAGTACGCAATGAACACGGGAAGTTGTACTGTAAGGCTCTGAGGGCCTTATCCAAAGCCCACTAAAATTGATAGGAGTCTTTCCATTAGCTTCAGTGAACTATATCAGGACCTTATTCTGAACACTTAAAATAGGACAATTCTGATTTTAAAAAAATGTTGAGGGAGATTTTAAACTATCTCATTGAAACCTACGGGAAAAGCCTCCAGAGAAGAGTGAGATGCTTTTTAAAGCATGCCTTTAAAAGGAGAGAAGAATCAGACTCCGAGCTCTGGGGAGAAATAGGACCTCACTTACATGCCTGCAACTACACTGAAGTCAGCAGGATTGCATCCACTTACATCAGGTCTGAATTTGGTCCTGGTGTTTGAAATATCTTCTGAATAAGACCTTGGCGCTCACCTTTTTATTCTTCTAGTATATACGGATATTACTGTTCTTTAAAAGAACATCTGTTTAAAAACAAAAGTGAGATACCTTCAGACTTGCTCATGCTTCACCAAACAATTCTTATGCACTATTTGTATAATGTCCTATACTATGCATATCAGTTTAATAAAGCAGGGATTTACAGAGCTCCCAAGCTATGCCTGTGTTTGTCAGTGTTGCACAATAAATGCCTGGTTTACCTTTCAAAGAAGAGTAGGTAAGTATAGAAGAATGTCAATGGGCTTACATACCATTCACCACCCCTCACTCAGCATGTCACTTCTGGAGGGGTGTCCAGGCTTGTGAGGCACCTTGCTACCAGCTGCAACCTCCTCTGCACTGTCAGGGGTCAGCTACCCAACTCCACCAGCCACAGGCAACACAAGCACTCTTCACGAGGCCTATGCAGGCCCTGTTGTCTCTCTATAGGTTAGCAATAGGCACACTTCAGGCTTCGAGCCCTTGAAGTGTCTCCCTGGAGTGTCCAGCCCCTATTCCGCTCACAGCAGTCACAGATTCACGGCTTCCAAAGAGGCATCACACTCCAGTTTACCAATTCCACTTCCGATTGCCACTTTGCTTGTCACGCAGCATTGAGCTATGTTTATAGTGCAAACAAGTAAAAGTTTATTTAACATAGCGATTCAAGTGATAGCAAGTGGAATTATTGAAAACAAATGGTTATGTATGAAATAAAGTCATAACACACATTTCAGAACCTAGCCTGACCTAACTAGATACTTTCATGTCTCATAGAGCAATGCTCACCCAAAGTCCTTTCAGCATTTTACAGCCAGACTTGGCTGTTATCTTTTCATTCATGAGACAAGTCACACTGTCAGCTTGCCTCCTTGGTGAAAGATCCCAGATACCTGTTTGCACCCCCAGATATATCAGAACAATCCATTGTCCTTATCCACAACCTATATACTCCAATCTTGTAGATTTTTGCAATCTCTTAATCAGCATCTGGCTCAATAAACAAATAGACAGACATACATTGTAAGGCATTCAATACACAACGACCAAACTGGGAGATAAGTCTTTTACCTTTTGCTTCAAAGGGACCTGTCCAAGACATGTCACCTCCTGGATAGCTGCCTGTAAGAACATAATTGTCAGTATAGATACAGCTCCTTGAATATTATCTGTACATACATTTTGCAGTGATTAGGATGAGCAGTGGGTTATTGGTTCTTGGCTGTCTCACATTTCTCCCACCCCCCCCCAGTGAATTATTATGCATATATACAACCTAGGGGATCCCTGTAAAACCCTATCCACCCTCTGTGCCTTCTGCCAGGTGGCACCAAAGAGATTCCTGGGTCTCACCCTCCCAAAATCCTGAATTCATCAACATCATAGCTTGTCACTCCAAAATCACAGCCAAGACCTGGTGTTGCCATTTATGTCAAACCAGTTCCCCAGGAGTACAGGATGTTGACAGGGGGCATGGCATCAGGGAGTGTTCATGCGATGTCTAAGGTCTCCTCATTAGTATGTGGGGCCATTCCTCCGCTTGCACTTAGTCATGTTGTCACCAGTCTTTGCCACCCCAGCTCTTCCTCGATTTTCAGTACTCCAATATTTTCATTCAAGGTTGGTACCTGGGGGGAGTTGTTCTGAAGGAGACAAGTTCTCCAGGATCATCAATATTTCTCACCATTTTGTTACACTGTAGCCTTCCACCCTGCTATTTTGAGGTAGGGAATTTTCAGAAGCAAATCTCTTCCTGGGCTTCTGCCTCTTAGGTGATAGAATGTGTCGACACCGTGCCTGTCTCAGATCTCACACAGTGGCACCAGAACATTTTTAGTAGTGGGGGTGCTGAAAGCCAGCCCCCCTTGCCCCTGTCCACGTACCGCCCCTCCAGCTGAGGCTGGGAGCAGGGCTGTCTCCAGGAGGGGGTGGGAAACCAGACAGGGGCAAGGCGGCTGAGGCCACGTGTGGGGCCCCAGAGTGGAGCCCTGGGAGCAGGGGGCTGCTGCGGGGCAGGCCCTGGGAGTGGAGGCCTGGGAGCTGGGTGTGGGGCTGGGGCCCCAAGAGCAGAGCGCAGGGCTGGGAGTGGGGCCCTGGGCACGGGGCCAGAGGCCAGGAAGTGGGGCCAGTGGCCGGGACCTGAGCCCCAGGTGAGGAGTTGGGGAATGCAGTGTAGGTGGAGGGCCAGGAGCAGGGTCTAGGCGCAAGAAGCCCCCCCAGGGTTTTATGCACAGAGCCAGCAGTTGAGGAGCGGGGCCAGGCCCCGGGACCCAAGCCAGGGAGTGGAGCCTCGGGTGTGGGGCCAGCAGCCCCGCATAAAACCTGGGGGTGCTGCAGCACCCTCCTTCCCCTGTACTCCTACTTCCTGTGCCTATGATCACAGGCCTGGTTTTGCCTCTTCTTTCTACTGAAGACATACTGCTTCACTGATGATGGTGCAGTCCCTGTGACGTAGTATAGCAGACAGCGTGGGAGTTGGTTTCAAAGTCCCTGTGATGATCCTATAGGTTTGATTAAGTTCAGTATCATTTTTGTGTGCGTGGCTCGAGCATGACCACACTGGGGCACAGTAGTCTGCAACTGAGTAACACAAGGCAAGACAGGTTGCTCCGAGTGTTTTGGGGTCAGCTCCCCATTTCGCATTGGCCAATTTCTGGAGTACATAATTTAAGGAGTTCACTTTCTTTTTCAGGTTCTTAATATGCTCTTTTGTATTTTAGTGTTCAGTTTAATGTGACCTCAAGCTACATTGGATGTTGATACTGTTCAAGGGATTGTATAGTATTCTATACTAACATTCAAGTCTAAACTTATTTTCAGGCACTGTAACTAGTTTAATTGGGCATAAGCTTTCATGGGCTAAAACCCACTTCATCGGATTTTAGCCCACGAAAGCTTATGCCCAAATAAATGTGTTAGGCTCTAAGGTGCCACAAGTACTCTTCATTCTTTTTGCTGATATGGTCTAACACGGCTACCACTCTGAAACCTGTCACTAGTTTGTGAATCAAATACCTGATCTCTGGTATGTCTTAACTTGAGAGTCAGCCAGGACCCCAGCTCGCTTTCTGTCCACACAGAAAAACCTCCTACCCAGGATTTAGCCCAGGTTACCAGGCACAATATAGGACAGGCGTCGGCAACCTTTCAGAAGTGGTGTGCCGAGTCTTCATTTATTCACTCTAATTTAAGGTTTCACGTGCCAGTAATACATTTTAACGTTTTTAGAAGGTCTTTTTATATAAGCCTATAATATATAACTAAACTATTGTTGGGTATGTAAAGTAAATAAGGTTTCAAAATATTTAAGAAGCTTCATTTAAAATTAAATTAAAATGCAGAGCCCCCCCGGATGGGTGGCCAGGACCTGGGCAGTGTGAGTGCCCCTGAAAATCAGCTCGTGTGCTGCCTTCAGCACGCGTGCCATAGGTTGCCTACCCCTGATATAGGATATAGGCTTGAGCTTAGCTTTCCCTTCAGCTCCAGCTGGCAACCTGCCTGCTTTGCAGTGAGAATGATGCCGAATCAAGCTCCACTGCAGTTAGTCCTATAGTGCTGTCCCACAATTCCACCTGGGCTATACTATCCTCTCGACCTCCTCTCTTTGTCTCCATTGTAAGTCACCTACACTGGCTCAACGTTTTAGCCCCATGTTTGCCTGCGCCATGTCTGCTCCACTTCTACAGCATTTGAACCGAGATGCCGTCCAAGAAAGTGCACTGTTGTTTGCAGACCAAATTCCTAAATCACATTCTCATTAAAAGTCCTTGCTGCCAAATGTTGTTTGCATTCACCTTCAGAACAGTCTGTGTTAATGAGTTGCTCCATTCAGAGGTTATTTACATGAAGTATTATTCTCGTGTGCCTGCCAAAAGACAGCAGCTCCATGCTGGGTGAGAGAGAGAACACCTTGTGAATGAATTCATGGAGCAGCCCAGTTTAATGCAGTTGCTAAAAAACATGGGATATTCCATTAGAAATCCATTCCAGCACAGGAGCTAGTACATCACCAGTGTGCGTGGAGTCACATGGGTCTAGCAATGAGGATGTTTCACCCATGGTAGGCTAGCCCAAGGTAACTCTGCAGTCAAAACATAATCTGCAAGTTCTAGGTTCTTGTGTCTTCCTTGCTTGGTCATAAATGCTATTTTATATCATGAAGCGTTAAAAGAGCCAATCAGAGAAGGAAATAAATGTCATGTTTGTTTGCATATGCCAACAGCAACTTGATTGTAACAAAACCCTATTTGCTGGATGTTTTTTAAGTGCCAACTTGTGAACTTTTTCTTTCTGAATTCCTATAGTTTTTCCTTTCTCTGTGCAAAAGAGAATGTCTTGGAAGCATGCATAGAAGAAATCTGAAGAATTTCCTTCTTCAATGTGATAGGAGAAAATAGAACATGTCCTGCATGCTCATGAAGTCATAAGGCCTGATTCTCTACTTGTGCTACACTTGTGCTTGGTGAGTGTAAAACGCTATCAGGGGTGTGAGTGAGTGAGTGGAGAATTCTGATTTGGTAGCATTTACACCCAGTTTGCATAGGAGCAACAACTACACAAGATGCAAGCCAGTGCAGCATCAAGCCCATACTTTTTTTTTTTTTTCTTCACTCTGTTCTGCTTTAATCTCCTCTCCCTAGTCATGTTTCACAGGAGAGCTCTTTCATTATGTGGCACTGGTGCTGAATGCAAGATGAGATAATACAGGAGTCCAGCCAAACTTATTTTCAGATACTGTAACTAACTTGGGTATCAAACGTCCGATCTTTAGTTTCCAGGCTGCCCCTGCCCCTGAGAAAAGGAGTATTTGGGCTCTTGCCCTTCTCTGTTCTTAATTATATTAGTACTATATGTTTTTTGTGATAGGTATTGGAAACTCATGGTGACAATATCATAAGACATGTTAACCATAACAAGTCATCAACGTGTTTTGTATCAACAAATGGAATCTTTGGGAGCATTTCATGACCTCTTGGATCTTTACAGCCTTTTCCCATCTCAATAGTAATAATTAATACTGCTTCTCATGTTCAGAACATGTTACAAATACTGAGCTGAATCATATGCACCTTACTGATACAAGTAGTCCAGTGAAGCCAATGGGACTACTCATTTGAATAAGGCAAGCAGGAAGGGAGAGGTTATCTAATTACATGGTTTTTCTGGCTGCTTTCATGTTTTCATGTTTATGGAGTAGCCTTGCTAACATCTTTTTCCTTTAACTGTCTATCCAGCTTTGTCCCGCCCTGATGGTCTAATGCTGGGGCCACCACTCTGACTGTACTGCTGTGGTCCTTACAATGCTTGCACAGCATTGTTGTTGCTACTTTTATGTTGTTTTTTGCTTTCTACGGACTATTCCTCACAAAAAAAGTTAGTTTTTGTTAGAAACCAAACTTGAGGAGTCGTACTAACATTATGTTAATTATGGCTTTGCAGTCAACATAGACAGGGACAGCAGCTCCAGCAGGTTTACCCACAACCTGCGGCCAATATGTTCAATGTGATAGTCCTTGTCTAAATTGATTGCAAAGTCGTGTTTAACATCATGTTAGTTAATACAACTTCTCAAGTTGTGTTCTGCCATGCCCTGATTTTCTAGTGATGACAAGCCCTAAGGGCAAAATCCATCTCTGTGCAAGCAAATTTCTCCCTAATAACCTCCTGTGAAATCCTGCTGGCTCTTTTCTTAAGACTCAGTAAAGCTTGTACAATTATTTACTTTCACATTCACCCAGCCACTAACTGATTGCACCTGCTTGCTTGCCATTCACTCATGTATATGCATGCCTATCTTCTCCCTCCTGTACATGCATGCCTACCTTCTCCCTCCTGTAATGTACAAAAATCCAAGGATGTCTGACATGGACATTTCTTTAAATACATGAAAACCATCCAGGAAATCCATTACTAATATCTAGCTTTATTTATCATTTGATTGAGATGAATGGCATCTTAAAAGGTCATACCATACACAATAGCTGTTATAGGCATGGGATAGTTATTTTCTGAGCTTCTTTATTCATGACTCTTTGCCCTTTTTTCTGGATTGACAGGTGACAGCTTCACATTCTGGACCTTTTAATATGTATTTACAGTAGTCTAAGAAATTTGTCCTTAATCAAAGGAGCCATGACTTGCCAGCACTCCTTTAGGATATTACTGAGTAACTCATTACAATGTTAATAGCTTCTGTCAGGAGTTATTGATCCTGATGTCAACTATTCTCAGAATAATAAATACAGCTGATTTTTACTTTATCTGTGGAGCATGCTGCGGGATCACTATTCAAGTGGAATAATCAGAAGTGCTTGAGTGGAATAATCAGCATCCAATATGTGAATCAAAACTAAATAAAGACAGATTTCCAGATGCATGAACATAATTTATTGTTGTGGGCAAAGTAATCACAATATGGGAACAAAGCAAACAGAATTAAATGGTGAAGTAAATAACATTTTTACTAAATGATTTTTGACAAACTTCAGCTTGTTGTCAGCAGTTAAGAGGGTCAATAAGGAAAAATAATTAGAGCAGATATTAAACAATTTTAATCCAAGAGAAGATCATGCTTATTAGTCTGACTGTGACCTTGCTGCTGTTCCCATCCTGCATTATGAGAATTAACTAATGGACAAATCTTGGTCTCATTCCATTTCAATGGGACCAAGTTTTAGCCCCAAATATCTCTCTCCATAGACAGATTTCCCTGGTTGTAGATGGAACTGTACAAGAGGCCCACAGATACAGCAAAGGAGACATGAGGGAAAGGGATCTTTTCAAGCAAGACTCCTCCCTATTAGCAGGAATGTTTCAGACCAAGGGTGAAATCCTGCCCCCATTGAAGTCTATCACAAAACTCCTATTGACTTCACTAGATTCAGGAATTCTCCTTAAGGGTCAGGATGAACTAAATGGGTAAGAGAGGAAATCTGTCTTGGTGTGTTTTATATCACCCTTCAATGTAGTATGTAAATGCTTATCAGGAGCATGTAAGATATTTAGTGGACTTCATGGAGTTTCTCCCCTCCCTGGAAAAAGGAGAGACATGATCAGGAGGAGTTATTAGTTTGGAACACTTCTTTTGAGTAGATAATGAAGTATTGTACAATAAGGGCCATACAGTCTAATGTGTCAGGGCAATTTTGTGATGCTCTTCTAGCTCAGAGGGATCCTATTGCCAGCATAGAGGAATCCTCAGTTAACAGATTCGCCATAGTGGCTACCATGCCACAGCCCTGCCTTAGACTGGCCCGGAAGGGACGGCTAAGCTCCAGCCGAAGTCCAAATGTCTACACAGCTGTTTTTAGCGCTGTAGCCTGAGCCCGAATCTGTAGACCCGGGCTCTGAGACTTACAGCTCCAGGTTTTAAAATGCAACTTGGACATACCATACGATATGGCCAAGGCTCTCCATAGCCCTTGGGGCCCGTGGCAGCCAATGAAAGTCTGCCCTGATTTGTGCCTGGAGGCCAGACAGGCACATAGAGATGCACACATTGAAGGATTGCAAGAGTGGCTTATAGTCCTCTTTGCATCTTTCCTGTCTTGCACTATGTGCTCCTTGACTAGTCTCCAGGATTTAACCGAGTGGACTCAGTCTCTGTGTCACTTGCCCATTGTACTGTCATCTTCTACTGCTGTCCCTTGCTATGCTTTGTCTGGTTACAATATTTACAAACCCGATATTCTTGCTCATCTTCCTGCATTAATATAAAGAAAGAGATGGCAGAAAAATTGAAGAGCAGGAGAGGAAAGAAGAGAGGGAAAGAAGGTGGGGAGAGACATAGGAAATGCATAAAAAGGAATATAATGGGAAGAGAACAAAGATAGAGAGGAAAGGAGACATTAAGCAACAGGCAAGGGAAAGAGAACTTGAGGAAAGAGGTTGATTAACAAATAGACTTGGCAAAATTTCTTAACATTCTGAGAGAAACTCTCTTATAATCAGATCCACCCATTCCATATATTAAATCGTTATATTGTTCCCTTATTTGATTTAAATGTATGCGTGTTATATTTGTCGTTGTTACAAAATCATTTTTGTCAGATTAATATACATAATAGGACTATGAATCTAGTAAAACATCCACCTATCATCACACACCTAATAAATTTCTATCTGTTATAATATCTGAGATTACAAAGTGAAAAATGCAAATCGATAATGTAATGTGTGATATTTTTCAACACTGATGTGAGTGCTGATTTTCACTAATGCTTTTCTTGTGACAATTGCCAATAAATCCTGAGTGGAACTATTTCCATTCCTGCAAAAGGACTTTCGCAACAGCTGTGAGGGTACAGACAAGAAACACGATGTGGTGTCTGCCAAACAGTTTGTGTTTCTGCAGCCTACCTGAATTCTTCTCACATTGCATGATGTTACTCATTTGTACATAATTTATCATCTCAATTTATTTAACCCAACATGACGCTTATGTAGTAAGGCTTTTTATCTAGCAAACACTTTTAATCATGTGAGTAAATTTACACTTGTGAGTAATCCCATTGGGCTACATTGTAAAGTTAGTTAGTTATGTGTTTGCAGGATCAAGGCCAAAGTGATTTGGGATTACTCAGGATAAAAATACCAGCCAAATGTAAGCTAGCATTATAATTTATTAGGTACTGTTGCTAAACAGAAAATATCATATACCCAATTTTGACCTACCTTAAAACCTTAAAAGATGAGGGAGGAAATGTCCTTTTGGAATGAAAACCTCTCTTTTTGAAATGTCGATGTGCCACTGCTTCCGAATTGTGGGGAGAAAAACAATAGCCAGGCAATTGTTAATGTTAACGTGACATGAAGTCCTCACTTCCAAGCAACCATTTCAAATCTAGTCTGAGTCCTGATTCAGGAAGGTACTGAAGCACTTCCTTAGCATTAATCATGTGAACAGCTGCAGAAGTCAGTGCATGTTGTTCAGCATCTTCCTGCATTAGGGGCCTAGGTCACTAGTGTCTGAAAGTCATTACCGCCTTTTTATCTATTCAGGGGTCTGGTGAATTGCCTCAGCCCAGTTCTTAATGTGCAGGCGTCTGCTTCGCAAAAGCCTCTGCCAGAATTGAATCACTTAAGTCTCAGCAGAAAAAGTAGTTTACAAAATTGGGTAAAATGAATTGGAGAAATTTATGCAAGAAGGCTGCTCTACCTTCTGGCACCAAGGACCAGAAGATGTTAAATCACTCTCATTTGCTAATGCTAATGATGTGTAATTGTGTATAACAGGAGTCACCACTGTGTAAGGCTTCTTCAGACCCAGGCTTCTTCAGACTCATTATCCCATCACTGGGATGATTGAAATTTTCTGTATTTTTTGTTTGACTTCTTATTGGATCTTTCAAGGCTGTTACTTTGAATGTCTATTAACAATAGGCCTTTCTGTACTAAATTTTAAAAATAAAAATTGTATTTAATGTTTATATATAGCACATATTTATAACTCCTATATCACATGGTCACAGTCCACATTTTACACTTTCATTTTAAAATGCTGTGTCGGGACTAGAATTAGTTGCTGTTTTTTGTTGTGTTTGAGAAACACGTGATCAGGCATGGCCAGTTACTCTGATTCTGCCTAATGATGTTCAGCATCATTATCTCCATTCCCTAATTTTATATGGGTGTGGGTGTTTTTGTAATTTAAAGAGAAAATGTTCACTACAAAAATATTTAAGTAATGCCTGGGGCAATCGCATTACTAAGAAGAATCCATGAAAATAAGTCTGCTTTTGATACCAGGGAACTCATAGAATTGTCACAGCACACCCTAAACATTTTATTTTAGCTTGGAATTGACAGGATCCATTTATATACTTTTAAAACATTCTTAATATTGTTAATAGACCTTCAAATAACAGCCTTGAAAGATCCAGTATATTTTATACAATCAATAAGAATTAAAATTAAAAATACAGACCATTTTTCCCCTCTGTATGATACTGACTATTGTATGTGGTTAAGGCACAGGGGATCGGGGAACCTGAGCACTATTCCTGGTTTGCCAGAGACTTCCTGTGTGATTGTGGGCAATTTCACAGATTTAAAATCAGAAGGAACCATAATGATCATCTAATCCAGGGGTTTTCAAACTTCATTGCACTGCGACCCCCAACAAAAATTACTACACGATACCAGGAGGGGGGACCGAAGCCTTGAGCCTCTGCGACCTCTGCCTCCCCCCTCCCCAAGGGGCTTCAGCCCCACACAGGGGGCCTGTAACCTTAGCCCCACCACACAGGGCTGAAGCCCTTGGGCTTCATCCCCAAGCGGTGGGGCTTGGGCTTGGGCTTCAACCCCAGGCCGCAGCAAGTCTAAGCCATCCCTGGCGACGCCATTAAAATGGGGTTCCAACCCACAGTTTGAGACCCGCTGATCTAATCTGATCTTCTACATAATACAGACCATAGAACTTCATTCAGGGATTTCTGCATGTTGCTAGTGGTTGAACTACAGAGCATATACACCTCTACCTCGATATAACGCCGTCCTCAGGAGCCAAAAAATCTTACTGCATTAGAGGTGAAACCGCGTTATATCGAACTTGCTTTAATTCACCGGAGTGCGCAGCCCTGCCCCCCCCCTCCCCCCCCCCACCCCCCCCGGAGCACTGCTTTACCGCGTTTTATCCAAATTCGTGTTATATCAGGTCACGTTATATCGGGGTAGAGGTGTATTTTGAAAAGACATCCAATCTTGATCTAAAGGCTCCTTGTTATGGAGATTTCAGAGTAGCAGCCGTGTTAGTCTGTATCCGCAAAAAGAACAGGAGTACTTGTGGCACCTTAGAGACTAACAAATTTATTAGAGCATAAGCTTTCGTGGACTACAGCCCATTCTTCGGATGCATAACTAAATTTGTTAGTCTCTAAGGTGCCACAAGTACTCCTGTTCTTTTTGTTATGGAGAATTTACCATATCCTGTGGTAATCTGTTCCAATGGTTGATTACCCTCACTATTAAAAAGTTGTCTTATTTTCAGATTGAACTTTACTGAATTCAACTTCTATCCATTGGATCTTGTCATGCCTTTAGTCTAGCACACTGTTTCTCAAGGACTGATCTGTGGACTGAAGCTGGACCCTGAGATTTCCTTGACACAGTTTAGGAAGGCAGCAAGTCAGTCTCTGGTATCAAAAAGGTTGAGAAACAATGATCTAGTAGACAAGAACCCTCTATTATCCTATTTTCTCTCTGTGTACGTCCAGATTACAGATGGGAAAATTGAGGCACTTAAGTTCACTCAATTCATATAGTCAGATCTGGGTCTACTATACATATTATTTGATCCAAAGTTAATGGGATATTTTAATTAATACAGTGAAAGCCATTATTAAGGCATTTACCTCAATAAAGACTTTTGGTGATTTAACTAAAATCCCCCATTCATTTAACATTTTAATTGAATAGAACTATAACTTTTATTGAGTATAGTCTGCCTGGCTTCAGGACCACACTAAACTGTAGCCTATTTCACCTTGCACTGGCTTTCATTTAAAGCCTTGGATGGATTCTTAAAGGACTACGTTGTTTGTTCCAAACCCCTGGTCAGGAACACAGATGGAGTCTCTCCAGAGCATACAGTTCTTTCAGTAAGTACAGTGTTTTCACATACATCCCGCTATCCTGAACAGTTTACAGTCTAGGGACCTGGTCTGTCAATTGGCTCTATGTGGACAGGTCCTTGGACCTATGTGGAGTTTGACTTCAACAAGTCTCCTTGCAAGCATAGGAGTCTGCCCATATAGTTCCCCTTTCAGGATCAGGGCCTACTTTAGACTCCCTGTGTTGTGAGCAATGAACAAAAATTTCAGATGTAAAGGTATAAAAAAAATCTAAAAAAGAATCCCTACCCCTGTATTATAAGAGCTTATTACCTTAATGCTTATAGTGGGGCCCATGTATAAACCTTGCTAACAAGGTTTGTACATGCTTAACTATGAATTTATGCAACAACAAATGCCATTGATTAATTTAAAGGAGGACATTTTCTGGTGTGTATAGCGGGGGAAGGTTTACGCGGAGAAATGGCTGAAACTTCAGAGTCTGCTTACTAGTGAGGACGTTGTTGCTGAGCTGAACAGAGTGCAGAATGTAAAGAGTGTGGACAGCAGAGTCCCTAAAAAACACCTGAACTTTGTACCTCTGACCTTGCATCCAAAGCACAGAGGCAGAAAGCTAACATATTCTCTATAAAAGGCAGTGTCCATAAAAAGTGCAAGCAAATAATTCCTTTATATAGATGTGAATTAGCCTTTTCCATTTCCAACAACATGATGGACTTAGCAATACACCATACTATTATGTTTTTTGTAATTTTGATCATTGGTAGTATGGGTGGCATAGGAGGTACCAGATGAGTGAATACTGACCAAATGCTTGGAGATGTATATTTGATTTCTCCCTCTCTCCCTGGCCTCCTAATTTTTATCAAGACAAAATCCAAACTAAGAAAGCGGATTGGTTCAGTTTACCAGCTATTCCATAAAAAGTGGTAATTGACATTTTAATGTATAATATGTTGCATTCCTTCATAAGGCGACAGTAATTGAATACATATGAAATCCTGGTGCACTGTGTGACCCTGGAGTGTGCCACACACCTGGAAGCAGTGAAGTTCAATTAATGTGTCATTGGTACTAATAACGGCTACTCGTGAGAGCCTCCAGCCAGTTGCCACACTAGAGAAAACAGTAAGCTTTGTATTTAGACAGATAATAATATACAGTAAACACCAAAGATCCATTGTTTACATGCAGAGCTGTTCTGGATCAACGGTTAAAATCTTGTTTTCTCAGGAACTTGCTTTTTTTATTAAATTACTCAATTTAATTTATCCATTCACTGTGTTTGTCTAGCTTCATGTGGGAAAATTTACAGATACTAAAATGAAATCAGCTGAGAGCCATTAGTAGACTAAATCAAATAGCATTGAGACAAAGGTTCATGTAATAAAAAATAGGACATAAATCACACACTTGCACAGAAAAGCATAAGGTAAAATGATCTGAAGTGTCTGATTTAACCTGACAAAACCCAGGAAATTCAGAGTTAAGGGCTGAAACACCATCCTTATCTTGCCTTACTTCTAAAATCATGTTACAGAGTTTTTGGTGGTTGGTTGGTATGTTTGTTTTTGCTCATTTTGGCACAGAGACACTGATCATTTTTTCTTTCCATTTTATTCACAAAAAGAGAGGGCCTTGGTTATGTATAGGAACATAAAGGGTGAAAGCGTACAAACGCTGTTTTCCAAAACTGAAGCAGATATGGGGAGAGAATCCTGTTTAATATATTCAGTATCTGATATGTATGTTGCGTTTGTAGTAATAGGAGTCTAGAGGAAAGTTATTTTTTCTAGCAACTGAATCTGAGAAACTAATTCAACTGCTTAACTGCCACTTTGAGCATGCAAAAGCTAATTTCAGTTCTCTCTGGTTCCCCATCAACCAAAGCTCCATAGAAAGCTATCAAGTTATAAACATGACATCATTGGAGAAACCCTCAGTGTCTGAACATTTTATATTCATACCCAAGGCCATGACACTGCTTCCTGGAGTTTAGACCTTTCATGGGAGTCCCGTCCATTGCACTAGAGCTATGCATTTTCACTAGAATTAGGGCAAACCACAGAGATTGTAAATTCAGTTTTATTAAGCCCCCAAGATTCAACTTCTTATCTAAAATTCTATTTGAACCTTTGGAGATCTTCAGCCTTCCTTTTTATCTGGTAATTTTTTCTCTAGAACCTATTACCATAATATCTATCTTATTTCTCCTAATTTAATCAGATCCTTCTCTCGTACTTAAGCTTCGCTAATCTGTTAACTATCCTTGCTCCTTTATCTGCCCTATAAAGTCAATCAGTTCTCCAGCTAATCCTTTTAGCCAGACATGGTGATTCTCATTCTCCATTTCCCTCATGCTTTTCTTTTTCCTTCCTCCACTCTCCTCAGCCCAGTTTAATTTTTATTCTGCCCCCAGGATCCCTCATACTTTTGGAATCTGACTGTAAATTCCATCACAGGATCTCAGGAAGGCTAGTAGTCAGGTTTGTGAAGAGAGTAGGTGCAGCAATTTTATTAACTATATAAATACCCAGCTCAGTCTGATACTGTCTCTGGTACTGGAAGTATTTGTAGTTCACATTGGACATGCGCAGAGGGTTAAAGGAATTGGCATAGTCACTCCAATACGAACACTACTACTCTGCGCAGCCCAATATGTACAATCTATGCAGGGTAAACTGCTGTCTTCAAATTTCTCAAAACTAGTGTTTCCCTTGGAGAATTCCTAGAATATACAAAGCTTAAAGAAGAAACAGAAGATAAAGGAGAGAGGAAAAGGAAGGAGAAAAATAGTCCTGTTCTCCTATTTTCTGGTCCTAAAGAAGAAATTAATGGCAATGCAAATTTCTGCTTGTGGCTGTGCTAATTAACCTGGTGGCTACCATGGGAGATACCCAAGCCCTGGGATTAATCAAGGAAATTTCATTTTCCAGGGTAGAGTTCAAGTGTCTCCTGGAGGTGGTTATGGAGGTAGAGAACAGAACCTTCCAAGCATAGACTTCTCTGGCTTTCTAGGGACTAGAGGCTGTGTAATGTGTGAATAATCCTAGGCATTTAAACCTCCTGATTTATAGAGCCAAGGAGACACTCTATGCTGCCTTTCTATGGCTAGGGCTGCTCTTGAGGGGCTTTCCAGGACTTTGTCCATAGAAACCAACCCAGGACTCAATCCATAGAGATACAGCCTAGAACATAGCCATCCTACCCATCCATGGGTGCAGACTTGGAGCCCGTGGACTTTAAAATCAGAAAGGACCATCATGATCATCCAGTCTGCTCATTGCTGAACCCAAAACCTCACCCACCCACTTCTGTAATAAACCCATAACCTCTGGCTGAGTTACTGAAGTCCTCAAGTCATGATTTAAAGACTTCAAGTTATAGCGAATCCACCATTTACACTAGTTTAAACCTGCAAGTGACCCATGCCTCAAGCTGCAGAGGAAGAGAAAAAACCCCATGGTCTTTGCCCATCTGACCTAGGGCAAAATTCCTTCCTGACCCCAAATATGCTGATCATTTGGAGCCTGAGTATGTGGGCAAGACCCATCAGCCAGACACCTGGGAAATAATTCTCTGTAGTAACTCAGAGCCCTCCCCATCTAGTGTCCCATCACCAGCCATTGGAGATATTGGCTGATAGTAGTTGTAGATCAGCTATATGCCTTTGTAGGCAATCTCATCATACCATCCACTCCAGTGGTGCTGGTTAGCGCTGTAGCTATCTGTGTCTGGCTGCAGGAGCCTACAAGCAGTAGCCAGGCAGGGACAAGTCCCTCTCAGACAGGGATCCCTCTCCATCTACCATCAGCCAAGAGCAGCCAGAGCTTGGCTCCTGCCCGATGAGATGCTAGAGGCAGTCAGGAGCACAGCAGTTCCTATGCTCTTAGAGTTTTTCACACACCGCAGCCTTGTCAGGCTTAAGTTCTAGTAATTAGGACGTTTTCTCTCATTGGTGTAAATAAGGTGATGCGTAGTTAAATATGCAAATTAGGGCATTATATCATTTGCATGAAAGATATCACCAGTTTTCTAAACCTTCAAGGCACTGTCTTAATGTGGTAATTTTTGCATAGTTCATTCCACATCATGCACAAGATTGAACTTAATAATGAAATCAATAGCATGTGTAAGACACTGGATAAGTAGGTCACATTTCCATCTAATGGCTGGTCAACATAGAAGATAAGAATCTACTGCTGCTCCCAGCTTAACAGTAGCTTCTTTAATTCTCTCATCACAAGTCATGGGGGTTAGAACCAAAATTGTTAGCACCAAAATTAGACATCTATCCCTTCAACTTGAGGAGATGCCCCATTAGCTGGTTGCAGTAGTAGGCTGTTATCCAATACGTGGACCAGCCATTACAGAGGATCTAAAACACTTAGGCGAGGTGTTGCATATCCATAGGATGGATGCACAGGTCAAAATTTCTGTATGTTTCTCAGTTCCAATTAAGATAAGTATGTGGTTCTGGGTCAAATCATGTTGAGGCTGCTACAATTATTGTCATTCCTGCTTGGCTGTGAGACTTCTTTGATTCTCATGGGGTCAAAAAAAGAGGGTGGGATTAAAAAAACCTAGAAAGACATTTTCCTTGAAGGAAGCAGGCACTGTGGTCTGACTTTTAAGTCCTTGATCCAAATTTAAACCCTTGAGCCAATGTTCCTTATTTATATGAACCTAAAATGCTCAGGAAATCCTTAATTTGTTCTGGTTCATCATCCTATTTTAAACCTATTTTTCATCAGAAGTGGTAAACATTTACCCAGTAGTCCTGGGATGGAATATCAGATTCACCTATCCTCTTTTGGAAACCCATTGTTCTATGTCCACTGTGCAGAGTGCAAAGAGTGAAAATGGGGCCACATCAATGGTTCCAGTTGTTCTCTGGTTCAGAACTACTTGAGTTCTGCTAGAAAGTTACACACCTCATGAGGGCTATCCAGGGGAGCTTGTAACTGCCATGAGCCATACCACCTATGCTAGAAGAGTTTAGAACTTTAGAAGTTAGAGCATATGGGGCTCAGGATGGCTAAAATCTCCACAGGTTAGGCTGGCAACATTTATAACTTCTGTGACACCTCAGATGTGGTTCTTCCTATGTCAGATGCAAGCTAAATTGGTAGCTTCCTGGGCGGAGGCTGCTGGAGACCCTACAGAGGAGTCTCTAGTTAAAATTCTGCCACCAAACTGTAGATAAGGTTGGGATAAACATTCTACAACTACATTAGAAGCAAGAGGGAGACCAAGGACAGAGTAGGCCTGTTACTCAATGAGGGGGGAAAGACAATAACAGAAAATGTGGAAATGGCAGAGGTGCTTAATTACTTCTTTGTTTTGGTTTTTACCAAGCAGGTTGGTGGAGATTGGATGTCTAAAATAGTGAATGCCAGTGAAAATGAGATAGGATCAGAGTCTAAAATAGGGAAAGAACAAGTCAAAAATTACTTAGACAAGTTAGATGTCTTCAAATCACCAGGGCCTGATTAAATGAAACCTAGAATACTCAAGGAGCTGACTGAGGCCATTAGCAATTGAGCCATTAGCAATTATCTTTGAAAAGTCATGGAAGACGGGAGACATTCCAGAAGACTGGAAAAGGGCAAATATAGCGCCTATCTATAAAAAGGGAAATAAGGACAACCCAGAGAATTACAGACCAATCTGTTTAACTTCTGTACCCGGAAAGATAATGGAGCAAATAATTAAGCAATCAATTTGCAAACACCTAGAAGATAAAAGATGATAAATAACAGTCAGCATGGATTTGTCAAGAACAAATCGTGTCAAACCAACCTGGTAGCTTTCTTTGACAGGGTAACAAACCTTGTGGATGGGGGGGAAGCGGTAGATGTGGTATATCTTGACTTTAGTACAGTTTTTGATACAGTCTTGCATGACCTTCTCATAAACAAACTAGGGAAATACAACCTAGATGGAGCTACTATAAGGTGGGTGCATAACTGGTTGGAAAATCGTTCCCAGAGAGTAGTTATAAGTGGTTCACAGTCAAGCTGGAAGGGCATAACGAGTGCGGTCCTGCAGGGATCGGTTCTGGGTCTGGTTCTGTTCAATATCTTCATCAATGATTTAGATAATGGCATAGAGAGTACACTTATAAAGTTTGCAGAGGATACCAAGCTGGGAGGGGTTGCAAGTGCTTTGGAAGATAGGATTAAAATTCAAAATGATCTGGAAAAACTGGAGAAATGGTCTGAAGTAAATAGGATGAAGGACAAATGCAAATTACCCCACTTAGGAAGGAACAATCAATTGTACACATACAAAATGGGAAATGACTGCCTAGGAAGGAGTACTGAGGAAAGGGATCCAGGGGTCATAATGGATCACAAGCTAAATACGAGTCAACGGTGTAACACTGTTGCGAAAAAAGCAAACATCGTTCTGGGATGTATTAGCAGGAGTATTGTAAGCAAGACATAAGAAGTAATTCTTCCACTCTACTCAGCGCTGATTAGGCCTCAACTGGAGTATTGTGTCCAGTTCTGGATGCCACATTTAAGGAAATATGTGGACAAATTGAAGAAAGTCCAGAGAAGAGCAACAAAAATGATTAAAGGTCTAGAAAACCCAACCTATGAGGGAAGATTGAAAAAAATTGGATTTGTTTAGTCTGGAGAAGAGAAGACTGAGAGGGGCCATGATAACAGTTTTCAAGTACATAAAAGATTGTTACAAGGAGGAGGGAGAAAAAAATTTCTTCTTAACTTCTGAGGATAGGACAAGAAGCAATGGGCTTAAATTGCAGCAAAAGTGGTTTAGGTTGGACAGTAGGAAAAACTTCCTAACTCAGGGTGGTTAAGCACTGGAATAAATTGCCTAGGGAGGTTGTGGAATCTCCATCATTGGATATTTTTAAGAGCAGGTTGGACAAACACCTGTCAGGGATGGTCTAGATAGTACTTAATCCTGCCTCGAGTGCAGGGGACTGGACTAGATGACCTCTTGAGGTCCCTTCCAGTTCTATGATTCCCCTGCCTCTGATGGAGTCAGCCCCTCTCTGGATACTGCTAAGTCACCTGTCAGAGATGACATATCACCAAGGCTTTTACAAATACTTGTAAAGAGCAATTTTTTGCCTTCAAAATACACTAGATTTCTCCAAGTATAAGGGTATTTTTTAAAAATCCCCCCCAAGAAATATACCTTGCCCTGAACCCTATTGCAAATTTGACACACTCCTGCACAAACACACCATTTCAAATTGCACAAATTGTATTGATCAAATAAGTTTGTATATTTTCCAGATCGATTAATATATAAAACTAAGTTCCTTTGGCAAGTGGTGCTGCCTCCCACCTTGTTTGTAATTATGAGAGAGCACTTTTCAAATGAGCAAACAAATGAGTAAATTCCATGCACCCTGGGGACTCAGGGGTAAGTTTGGGTGTGGGTATCTGTGGGAGTGTGGGAGTATCTGTGGGAGCCCTTTGTTAAAAATGGCAGCACATCACTGGCTGGAAACTCAGTGTGTTACCGTTAAAGGCTTCAACACCAAACACAACACTGCCTTCTACTCCCTATCAACCTTCTTCCCACAGGATGGAAATTTTCACCAGTTGGGGGACACAAATTAAGTCTGTCCTGTTGAGTATTTTAATTCCAGTCACAAGGTCATTATTTACAATTATTAATTTGTTTCCTCTAGCACCCGTAATGCAATAGGCACTTTGCAAACATATAACAAGGCATGGTCCTCCCGCCCCATGATTTTACAAACTAAGGCTCTGATTCTGCATACACACTGCTGATGTAAGTCACCTTTATGTATGTTAATAGTCCCATTGATGTCAATGTGTCTACAAGTGTGTAACTGCAGGAATAGTGCCTAAAACACAGCCCGTTTTAGAGGGCAATATCTTCTCAGCCTTAACGGGGTCTTCACAGAGTATTTCGCCTTGGCTTCATTATTCAGTCAAGAATCCATGTACTCCAGAAGCTACCAACAAACTGTGAATGTCTTGAAAAAAGGCATCCTATGGTATAGCCACTAATGGAAGTAAGAAGAAGAAATATAACATGAATCTGCTGCATTGAGAGTAGCTGAACTTTCAGATATGTTTACTGAATATCAAGCAATTCAGATATAAAACCCTGACTGGCATGAATTTGTTGTGGACAGTTTGATATTGATACATGTGAAGGTGGTGAATACGTGCTCAGAATGCTTTTGAAATACTTCAGTATGAGTGCTCTTGGTTTTGTGGTTATTAGATTTCCTTGTAGTACCAAACGAATATCTTCTTTGAAATCTAGCTGCTAGTGAGGAGGGTCATGATGATCTGAGGAGAATAAAGTTGATGGCTGAAGCATATCACTGGAAGTCAGGAGTAGAATCCAGATGTCCTCGATCTGCGACAGACCTTGGGAAAGACATCTAGGGGGATTCCATTACACCCTTGCAAAGCCTGCGGCATCGGCTTTAAGAAAGTGCAGAGGGTTCTGAGAGTGACATTCACTCCCCTCAAACATGGGAGGAGTGAGTGAGGCTGCTGAATACCAGGCTCCCATCAGGACTGCTATTCCATCCTATAGACTGGAGTCACTGCATCAGACCCTCAGTGGCAGTTCATAGAGTGAGCTTGTGGATCCTTCCCCAGCCCATCCCCATTTAGGCCTTCCCCATCAGCTCAGACAGGACCATCCAGGAAACAGACCTTTTCTTCTGGCTGTCCAATCCATGTGGGTATTGTTACCCAGAGTTTTGCTGAACCCAAAGCTCTTGGTAATTTTATTCTCTTTGTGAGGCAGTTGCAGGAAATAAATCCAGCCAATAGCTAGTTGATGCAAGCAGGCAAACAAAAGTGCTTTCACTTTAAGCTTCTACTTTATTTATTCTCCAGCACTTACACACATCCGCAACAGGTTAGTAGAGCACCCCAGATTAACCCCAGATTCATATTTACCCAAGGTCTTGAGGAGGTCTGGAGTGGATTTCCAGATCCAGCGGTGGCCAGCCTTCCATCTGCAGGGGAACTTGAGAGGTGTTCAAGTGTCCACCAAGCTCAGATTTATTTTTATATTTTAGTATTACATAGCTTGTTTATTTAAAAACAAAACAAAACTGCTGAGCAGAAGTTTTGTGGCGTTTTCCAGTCTACTGTATGGGGTTTTCTATCAGTTAACCAGTTGTATTTCACATAGTCATAGTTAACTATATTGCCAGACTTTCCATGTTGCAAAACTGCATGCTTTGGCAAAAAGCTCAAGTCAGGAGGCCCCATGGTCATGTTTAGTCCTCGTGGACACTCACTTCCCCCCTCCTTTCTTGGTCTGTTAGTTGTGCTAAGGCTTCAGAAATGGCCTTTCTAGCTGCTTTCAGCAATGAGCATAACAATTGGTATTCCAGCTGCAGGCAGGGGTCTAGGCATGTTACTGGAGTATCAAAATTTCCCCGCTCTTACAGTGCACCCATTTGGGAATACTGTTGTGCCTGCGCAGTGTCCTGCTGAAGCCATTTGGGGTTCCATATGGGCATATGGGTCTGTTCACCTATTAGACTAAGTGGGGCTCCATGTGGCTGCAGGGATCAACTGGTGCAGGTCTGATTGCAGAATAGGGGTCTAGATTTGTGAGGCAACTTCACTATACTGTACTTCCCCCGTTCCCCCAGGTAGTAGTGCCCAGCAACACCTTATTCTTTGATTAAATTACTGTATCTATGCAGGCTTATGTCCTTGTAAAAAAAAAATACTTATTACAAGCTAGTTATTATAGGATGTGCTATGAAATGCTCAGTAGACAGATTTAAAAAAATGTAGTCAGGATATTATAGGAACCTTTAAAAGTACATTTGTAAACTGGAATACATACAATTATTTATGAATGTGCCTGCAACATGGTAAGACATCATATAATCATGTATAAACAGCAATTTCTATTAATCATTTCTAAATCATGAATAAAGTATTTATAAATGTTACCTTAAAGTATTACCAAAGTTCCTGTGACAACCATTTTATAATGTATCTAATGCCAAGCAGCATAAAATACTGCACCCCCCTGAAAAGAGTTTGCATAAAATCTCTTATATTCCTTAAAGATTCATTATTCATTCCCACTAGATTAGTCACACTATTCATACAAGCTGAGGGTCACTGAGAACTAGCTCCAGTCACTGAACATAGCTTAAAAAAAAAACACTTTTATAATGTTCAGAGGAATGATTTCAGACAAATGAAACAAAAATACTCCAGTGTGTGTTTTTCAAACTAGGTTTTTCCTATTTCTACGGCATGGATATTTCCTCTCTCTGATTGATATATTGCTTCTCATGTTCCCAAAGAAGACTTTCACCTTTTAAACTATCTACTGTAGCTAAAAAAAAATATCACTTTGCAGCCTATATCAGCAGAGACAAATGTTTGCACATGATAATTAATATTAATAACCCCCGTTTGCAATACTTTCAGAAAAGTCCTCAAATTCCAGGCCCAAATGAAACAATCAAGTTGGCCAGACCAAAATAACCATATTTTTCTTCAGAAACTGAAAATACAAAAATATCAACTGATGGATTTTGTCCCACAAACATCAGGAGTTAATGTCTATATAACTTACACATACTTTTTTTGTAAATGTCATCCATTTGCATTAATCCATCAACACTGACAGCTCCTCCAGTGCAATAGCATGTAGATCACACTCAGTGCAGAAACATAAATAAATTGATTAGTTCTAAAAAAGGTCCCCTTTATTTTTTTTAAACAGCAGGGATTTTCTAGTCAATTACCTTAAGTAGCCTTTAACAAATACTAAAAATGCCACATGTGCAAGGAGAGAGCACACTGATTTCTCCCTCCCTCTGTTCCGAGCAGAAATGGAACCCCCACCCCAGCTGACTATTTCCAGATTTATGCCCAGTAAAAATAATTTTCTCTTCGGTTACCAAATGGTGTCCCAAGCATCCTGTGGAGGTCAGACAGTAGTGATAATATAGACTCAGCAAAAGAGCTGAAAATGATCCAGTGCAACCTTGGGCCTCAATCCTGCAAAGATTTACACATGTGCCTGAGTTTATGGACTATATGGAGTTGCAGGGCCGAGGCCTTAGTATCATCATTCTGGCAACATCATGTAACACTTCTAAGGCTTGGTCTACACTAAACCCCCAAATCGAACTAAGGTACGCAACTTCAGCTACGTGAATAACGTAGCTGAAGTTCGAAGTACCTTAGTTCGAACTTACCTCGGTCCACACGCGGCAGGCAGGCTCCCCCGTCAACTCCGCGGTACTCCTCTCGCCGAGCTGGAGTACCGCAGTCGACGGCGAGCACTTCTGGGTTCGACTTATCGCGTCCAGACAAGACGCGATAAGTCGAACCCAGAAGTTCGATTGCCAGCCGCCAAACTAGCGGCTGGGTATAGACGTACCCTAAATTATTCATCATAAATTGTCAATGTATGTTAGCTGCCTTATTTTAAGCAATGGGTTCAAGTCGCACACTAGGTAGGAGGCTGATCCTGCAGCCCATACTCACCTGGTAGTTTTCAATCACACGGGTAATGCTACTGAATGTCAAAATGAGATCATGGTGTAAGTGACAATTCTGTTGGTTCAAAACAGAGCCCAAGAAATCTGTTTTTATTATTATGGGGGGGGGGTAATTTTTATGTTTTTGTTCCCCTGAGAGCAGTAGCTATTAGCACAAGTGAGTATTAGTTAACAGGTTGCAGGATCTGGCCCTATTTCTTGAGCTAATACCAATGCTGACACTCTGGTGCCATGGTAGGATCTAACCCTGCAACCATTTAAACATCTGATCAACTTTGCTCACTTGAGTAGTTCCACAGTATTTCTAATATGCCAGTCACTGTGTTAGCCGAACACCACAGACTCAAGTTAACAACTTGCATCATGTCTAACTCTAAAGAACTTGTTCTCAGTCATCAGCTGCTAGACATTGTTATTTATAATTAGAAAAATGAGTAACTGCTGTCCTCAGATATACACAAAGATATAAGAATGTTATACCCTGATCCTGCCAAAACTCATGTACATGCTTAATGTTATGGATTGTGAGTAGTCCTGTTGTCTTCAGTAGGATTACTCATAGTGTGTACAATTAGGCACATGTATAAATCTTGGCAGGATTGGGGTCTTACACTGAAACTTCTCCATCTTTGTTTAGTCAACACAACTTCCATTTGCAATTGTGCTCTCCTACTGTACTCTGGTCCCTACAGCACCATTTCCACTGATCCTACCGTTCTCCCCTCTCCCTCCAGTGCAGTTGCACACTAATTCTAAACCCCCTCCTTGCTTAAAGCACATGGAGAGGTAAAGGGCAAGGTCCTCTAAGTTCAAAATGAATGCAAGTTCTTAGTTTTTATCTTTGGTATCTAGAAACTATGTTGACTGGCATATTAGAAATACCATTGTTTAAAATCAGGGATATCAAATACCCAGCCTGCTTGCTTGATTTATGGAGCCCATGTGGCATATTCAAATTGTGCACAATCTAAAGGCCACATTTCAAGAGCTCAGCTCCCATTCAGGCTCCATTGAGGAGAGTTTTAAAAGTGCTCAGCATCACCAACACGCAGCAGGAATTCTGACCTGGACTGAGGATAGTCCATAGTCCTAAATTTAGACACTGGACCATAATTAATATTGTAATGTGGGCCCCTTCACACCATGAGCGATACCCCTAGTTCTGATCATTTCGTTTCTATGGGGTTTCACAAAGGAGAAAAGGGGACCGGACCATACAGCCCATCTGCCTGTTCCTCCTTTTAGACTTGTTTACCTCCAGATATAGCAGGAGCGACTCTTTTATTAATCTAAGTAATTTACATCTTTAATAACTGCAGCTTGGTGCTAGACATTGTTATTTATGCCACATTAAAACAGCCTAATGTTAAGGTGCTTTCTCTACTCTATCTTTGTTTCTTATTGTGAGTCTTTTTGTCTCACAGTTGGACTGGAATATAAAATAAACCCCATGTCTCTGATCCTGCAGGGATTTATGCGTGTGTTTAGGCACACTGATTTCAACCATTAAAGTTAAGCATCGGTAGAGCCTTGCCTGGATTAGGGCCTGTAAAACTAAATAAATCGGGCATAAAATTTATCTACACCTAAGCATGCACGGTAACCTCTCTACAGGGACACGGGCAGTTAACAGAAGTGTTGTATCGAGTTCTGCACCTCGCCCTCACTTCTGAACAGTGAGTAGACAGCGTCCCACTGCCGTTTACAACCCCCATCGCGCAAAAGAGCCTGTGCCGACGAGAACAGAGGGTGTAAGCCCCAGCGTCGCCTTTCCCAAATGAGTCGTTGTATTGATTCTGTTGAGTGTGGATCAAGCCCCATTACACTGAATGTAACTTCTTTTCTACTCTGTGTCTGCTAACCTTTGCAGACCTCTTCCCCCCACTTCCACACCCCGCGGTGTTACGCGGCGCCTGGGCTTTCTGAAGCGAAGTGCGGTGCAACCTTGAGAACTCAGATCGGGAACTACTGAGCAGGGCGAGCTCGCGGACGGATTTCGAGCCGTTTGACGCCTGAACCCAGCAGGAGCGAGGTGACAGAAGGTGTCAAGCGGGGGCACTGTGCAGGGCTGTGCGACAAGGCGTCAGCCGCCCCCAGCCTAAAGTTGTGGAGAGCGGCGTTAAAGCAAGACCAACCCGGAGCTCTAGAGATTGCTAGTATATACCCCCCTCCATTTACAACCACACTTGCGTCAGTCAGGGGGACAGATTTTCTTTTGAGCCCACGTGGCTATTGGGGAAGAATCACCCTGGAAAACAAGAACGTGGGAACGGCCCCTTCTTGTGTTCTCCGGCAGCCACTCGGTCCCACTCCCTCTGGGGAGCAGCGCGGAGCGGGCAAGTTCCCGGCTCGCCTCCAGCAGTTTTTGATCTCTCCCCGGGACGCTGCAGTCGCATCCATTTCAGCAACGTCCAGCACAAGCCGGGCTAGGAAGCGACTTTAAGTTACACGACACTGCTCGTGGTGGAGAGATCAAACGGGACTCGCTGGGCCAGCGGAGCGCTGCCCAGCGCCCTGGGTAGGAATCTCTTGCCTTCGGTGTCCCGGGACGGGGCTATTTGCTAATGCTGCAATTGATCATCAATTTCCTGTGCTAAGCGTTATTGCGGGCACGCTTCTCGTTCCTACAGGTCACAACCTAACATCAGTCTTCTCAACCCCTCACCCCAAATTCTCGCCCAATTTTACAATGCAGCCTACTTATCAAGAATGAGTTTCGAATAAATTACACGTGAAAACAATTCCCCCTGTGATTCCTTCCAGAGATTCAAACCTTTTGCTTTCTGCTGATTTGACTGTAATTCTTTTTCCACTGAAGCGAGACATGAATTGATTCGGAGTGAATGCAATTGTTGGCTTTGGGGTTTTTTTAATTAAAACCTGCGAAAACTAAATGTTTGTCTTTAATACACTTTCTATTTAAAAAAAAAGCCAACGGATTACCTTAAAATGGGCTTTTAGGTGAGGTCAGAGAAATGTGCAATTCAAGGTCAATAACTATACCTCATTTCTCGAGTTCTTTTGATTTTATTATCGAATCCCATGTGTAGAATTTCTTAATAAACCAGATAGAGGAAAAATACCATTTAGGAAGTTCTTTATAGCAGCGTCTAGAGTTTATTGGGAGTTATTTTGCAGATTGTCCTCAGGAGACAAGTATATTAGGGATTTGCTTTGATCAATTCGGGCCACAATTTCAGAGATGTACTTTTTTATTTTAAATTCATCTCATTTGAGATTATATTTCAAACGTCTCATTAGCGGACCCTTCTCCCAACCAAAATTATTTGTTAATTATGTAATTTACTACACGGTCGCTTTCCTTTGCTATCAAAGGGTTGATTGGAATAATCAGTTATCATACCCGCTTTAGGGAACAATATTTATTTTTAATCTGCATCAAAAATATCCTGTTGGAAAATAGAAACAGTGGAACGTGTTGTCATATCTGATGCAACATGCAATGCCCGTCGACTTGAATTTTTAAATACGTTTTTCTTGTCTTTGATATTTTTTCCCTGGGATGTTTTCCCCCTGCTAATGCGGCCAGATTCGGCTAGATTTTTCTGATATAATTCATAAATACAATTGGGTTGGTTTGTTTGAGAAAGGGAGAGACAATCATCAGCGGCGTTCAGATTTGTCGGGGGAAATTTCAATGACATTTGTATAATTTAAAGCAGCTTGAAAGCAGTTTTGTAACCGATTGTAAACATGGTCGTCTTGTTTGTGCAGGATTTGTGCAAAGTATGTTCCTATTACACTGGGACATCGATTACCAAGAAAGGTAAACAGGCTCACACTTAGGTATTCACAGGTTCTCTGTGTAACAGTTTGATTTGGTTTTCTTTATACTGTGTGAAAGAGAAGGTCAAATCTAATGATAGTTCCTTCCCAGTTCAGGACAGTTTGCAGCACTGAACCCCAAATCATTTCCCAGCTATTGATATTATCTGTAGGAATCAGTTTTCACGAAGATGATTGCCGAATAAAATATACAGTGTATGAGAAAAGCTGGTGTGGGATCTCAAATCACGTTTATACCAGCCGGGCTAATGTTACCAAACACAGTTTGCTCTTTAGCATCCAAAGACCAAACAAGTGTTTTCAAACATATAGGTGTCTGTTCATGTTTTTACAAATCAAAGATGCTTGACGATTATATTTGTTCTTGTTGTTTTGATAACCATAGTGGCTTATTTGTTTAGATACTATATTATGTCCCTGCGCTGAGAAAATTATATTGGCGGCTCTTCTCCGGTTTAATAGGTAGTAGGAGAAAGGAGTTTTTATATATACAATCTCTTTAAGTCTGACTGGGGATTTGTACTCCTTTTCCTCCCCCTTTACTTTTCTTCTCCAGGGCACAAACCTTTAAATGATCATAAAATTAAAAGATGTCTCTAGTTTCCATGTTAACGCACAAAATGCTGAAGGAAAACAAGTCCTTCGGGATGGGATTTATTCCACCAACTCAGGAAACAATTTGAAATATACTCCCCGAAAACGTGACAGGGGTCCCCTTTGTTAAAAGCCCCGCTGAGACCGATAGACATGCGTGTTTGGTAAAAAGATCAGTCCGATGAGGAGCAGGACATAAAAAAGGAGCTTTGATTACCAAAGTTAGAAAAGCAAGGGAGCGATATAGTTACCTGAAGCCAGCAAAATCCTGCCCGGGGATATAACTTTCCTTGTTTAGGAGGGTAATTGGGAGATTAAAGAGCACAGCCTTCTCCTAAACAACATCGGGCCATTATCTGAAGGGTGGTTTGCTTTGGCAGATCCTGGTGTAATGGGATAATTAAAGAGGTGCGAGATAGCTTAAACAAACACACACTCCAACGGGATAGGGTTCGGTAGAGGGATTAGTTTTAAGGACCATTATTGTGTTTTACAAACAGGAGATCTGCTAAATTATTATTTGTATCCTGATTATTGCTATGGAAATGTATTTTCACACGGGGTCTAAACAACAATTAATAACCCAAAATCGGAACACAAATAAATCCCTAAACGTACAAAATTGTCACCTTTTCGGCCAATTCCTTCTGACAAGAGACAGCGAATTGCACGTCCTTTCTTTAAATTTCGGTTTTCTAGTGATTGCTTTAAATCTGGAACTACCTACAGCCGGACCTCCTGTAACTGCGGCAGGAGCAGTAATAACAACAATGCAGTTGGTTGGGTTAAATTATGTAAATATCGGCGCGTTGCTGCATTATCTCTTCCTGATCTATGATCGCTAATGGAATACATTTCCGCAGAAGCAGGTAAAGTGCAGAGAAACCAGTTGTGGGCATTTGAGACGGAAAATTGACCACATGTTTTAGCGACACACACACAGATCCGCTGTCTTTTTTTCTTTTGGGTCACCCTTTCTTCCAGATCAGCTTTGAGTGAAACATGCGATTCGAGGCTGACTTTGGTGAGTCTGCCCGTCTTTCCCTCCTTGCAAAGAAATATGAACGAAGAAGGGTGTTATCGCTAGGTTTAAAGCGACGTGCAGTTAATGCAAGGAGCTTGCCCTTGTTAGTAATAGTGTGTTTTTCCTCCCGGTGGGGGTGGGGGCGGGGACAGGGTGAGTTAGATGCTGTTCAGTTTGTTGTTGTACTTTGGGGAAATCTTCAGCAGTTCCTCTCTGCCCCAACCACTTTCTCTCGCGTTTGCTCCTCAGTACTTGCCTCTTAAGTCACCTTCCAGGGTGACTCCTCAGAGGCTACCCAATGGCATAGACGCAATACATCTGGATCTAGGCATTCGGGGGGGTCACTCCTACTTCACTTGAACTTCCTTCCGGGGTTTTGGTGGTAATACAAGACAGATATTCCAGGAAAACATATTTTGTCTTTCTATAGTGTGTGTGTGTGTGTGTGTGTGTGTGTGTGTGTGTGTGTGTGTGTGTGTGTGTGTGTGTGTAGGGATGTCACACGTATACTGGACTGAAAATTCAAATAATGTTAATAAAAGGGCAGCATATTTCAACCGAGTGCCATTAGACAGGCTAAACTATGTAGCCGGCTAGATTGTGGAAAATTCTTTCAGTGGACCTGGCTGGAAGTCCAGGGTTTAAAATCGGACTGGATAAACCATTCAACTCCACAAGGAACAATCCTGCACTGACAAGGGGACAGACTCTCACATAGCAGAAGTTGAGGTTCTGTCAATACAGTGCAACGCACTTTCTTTTCGATGCCCTGGAATTTAACAGAGGCCTTATCCCGAGGGAGAGGAGACATACCACCGTTCTTTTAAAAGAACAACAACTGGCTGTAACAGCCACACAAGAAGCGACTTCGAAGTTTACAATATAGCGATGGCTGGTCAGTTTTGTTGGTGTGACCCGTGTTCACAGTGTACAGACTTATCCGCACATGTGCTTGGGGTCGGCTCTGGCCTAGGTACTAAGCGACCTCAGCTCACAAGTCAGTAGAGGCTTAGGGTTTCCGGCACCACGCAGGACCAGGGGAACTGGGCTTAAGGTACCGAATCTGGGAAAGGCTTAGAAATGATATGCATCCAATAGACTTTCTTCGGACTCTAAGGAGGGAAGAGGGGACCTGGGACAGCCCTCGCTCCTGCTCTTGTTTTAGGTTGTGGAAACCTCGGTTGAACCATATTGCAGTCCCTAGCGTTGTGAATGATTAATACTGCCACGCTGCTGAGGTCTGGGGAAGAGATGGGGGCGCAGCAGCTGCCCTGGGGCGAGGGAAGGTTGGAGACTAGAGCCCCCAGGACTCCGAGCATGACATACCAGGGGATCAAGAAGGCAGCGTGACCAGGGCAGGACTTCCCCTCCAGACATACTGGTGTTTTCTCTGTTTAATACAGAACAAAGGAGAGGTGGCACAGCCGCTGCTGGAGAAATCAAAGCAGGCGAGAGGTGACAATCCCACACTGTGTGCGCGTGTACCTGCCTCACACTGAGTGTGCACATTGTGTGCGTCTGTAGCTGTCTAGTGTAGTGAGCGTCCATGCCGGCCCCGGCCCCCAGGGCTATGGATGATCTGAATGGGCATCACTAAACTCCTGCCTAGCTTGCCAAGCGGATTTGTAACCGCTAGAATTCTCCCCCTTTCTTTGTGCTTGCTAGTGTGTGTGCTTGGTTTTTGTTTTACCTTCTTGAGCGAAAGAAAGCGACCCGGTGAGCTGCTGCTGTCACTCCTCATCCATTCCCCCTTGATTGGTTGTTGGATCGCCAGCTACACAGAGTCATATCGATGGATTAAAAATCCCGAGAGGAAAGTATTGAGTACTTGGCTGCAGTTGTGTGAGACATTGAACTATAGGTGCCATATGTGCACTATAACCTAACCCACTCCTACCCAAGGGCCTGCTCCTGCATCCCATTGAAATCACGCTGGGCGCTCTGCCTGAGCGCAGGTTTTGGGCCCACGGTTCCACGCTGTTAGTTGCAAATACTTTCCACTCTAAGGACCAGAGAAGTGTCCGGAACCATTAGCAGGGTTCTCTCAGCGCCCAGCGTCAGGACCGGGCCTCCTTTGATATTGACTGTGTGCAAGTGTGTGCGATTCCCCAAATCCTTGTGCGCTTGGCTAATGAAACTACATTAGCGTGTTGGTACATATTCAAGTGTGTGTGTGTGTGTGTGTGTGTGTACGCGCGCACTATGGAGCCGGAGTGCTCAGATGTGCCAAGGACAATGGCAGGAGGAGGTTTGGATGGTGTGTGAGATGAGGGAGACTCTAGCCCAGCCCCCGCTCTGTAGGTCCTTTCAACCAGTTTCTCTCCCAGCCTCCTGGCTATCGCATTGTTGTGTAGCTCAAAGTCTCGGATATTAGCACGTATCTCCCACCACCTTATTTTAAACCGCGCTATTTATAATACGTTCAAAATGCCAGACCACCGCAGAAATGTGTGAGGATCTGTGGGTCTCTCTGTGTCTGGCTGTAGATGCGGGTGTGTAATACAGGCTGAGTTGGTGAGATCCGGAGCACCAGCCGGAGACTGTTCCAACAACCACACCCCCTCCAGTTCACCCCCGCCGCCTCCTTTTCCATTGCAAGTGCTAATTGCGGTCCTTGCCTTGCGCCTCTGTCTTTGGGTCCTACCGAAGGCGCTGCTGCACCGGCGGACACGTCACGGGGCACATTTATCCCCTCCCCTCTCGAGGCGCTTCTCGCTTGCTCCAGCCTTCACTAGCGAATTAACTGAAGGTTCCACTCCAGAGCCTCTGGCTATTCCTGGCAAAGAGGAGGAGAAGGAGGAAGACATTAGTGTTTCCGTGCGTGGGAGCACCGAAGTTAGGCTTTGTGAGAGTGGGGGACTTGCCTCCGATCGCTGCTGTGTGGTGCGCTTGGAGAATGCGGCTGTCAGCTCTTGGAAGGTGAAATAGCAAACCCTTATTTCTCCTGTAAGGTAGAGTCCTTTCTCTAGTCGCATGTCAATGTGAACTAGCTCTCGCTTCGCACCAGTTTTTTTATTTTTTTTCAATACGTGTCAAATAATAAAAATCTCTCTTTATAATATAAAACCTTTTTTTTTAACGAATTGCCTTGGACTTGTTTGGACAGTGACAGCACTGAAGTGACGTTGGCCTGGAGGAAAATGGATCCTTTAATGTAACTGTTTAGGAGAACCGGATTTAGAACACGGGCTGGAGCAGCGAAATCCGCTTGGCTGCTGCAGACAGTATTCCCCGAATCTCAGATGAGAGGTGAACGGGGATTGTGCTAGGCAAAATTGCAGGCAAGTTCTGCACTTGTGGTCTAAAATACACACAGTTTGATACATACGTGTACTGTGAAAGCATATTTCTCCAGCACTGGTTGCAAGACAAGCGGTCGCTCTCCTAGATCTCATTCAGAGGGAAATGTGTGAAGGAAAAGCGAGCCTGTGGTTTTAGAGCAAGCCTACCAGCAGCTCCCTCCTCACCGGCTTTGACTTTCATTTTATGGCTGGGCTGCCTTTCCAGCTTGTCTTCTCCTCTGCACCTTGGGCTCTAGGACCAGATCCCTTTGCATTAGTTCATTAGAGAACAACTACCTTTAAAAAAAAAACATTGCAGACTACCTAGTACAATGATTTTCTGCTGAGCGGTTGCTTGAAGGCTTTGTTTTTCGGAGGGGGGAGAATTCCATAGAGCAGGAAATCATTCGCTAAACAAAGAAAAAAAAGGGGGGGATATGCTCCCTGTGAACGAGAAGAGCCATTTCCTGCTGCAGCCACGGTCCTGGTCCATGTAGATCTTTCAGTCTCTGCTTTCCAAGTGCAAGATATTTGCATTGCAGAGTCAGCCCAGAACTGCATTCTCCTGACCTGCTGCGGCTTGTGGCACAGAGGTGGTTTCCCACTCTGGTCTCGCCCTTCTCATGTGCTGATTTTTATTCTGTTTTTTTTACGAAGAAAATAATATTAACGATAAAGTCAAAGTCCATGCTCGCAGCAATCCGGAAGGATCGGGTCTAATATGCCAGTGCCATCCTCCTCATTGCCGTGCAATAGCCGCCATGAAGGAAAAGTCCAAGAATGCTGCGAAGACTAGAAGGGAAAAAGAAAATGGAGAATTCTACGAACTGGCCAAGTTGCTGCCTCTGCCTTCAGCTATCACCTCCCAGCTGGACAAGGCCTCCATCATCCGCCTCACCACCAGCTACCTGAAAATGCGAGCTGTCTTCCCAGAAGGTAAATCCCTCGGCTGCTTCCGGGGCACCTGCTGCTTCTCATAAGGCAGGAGTCTAAGGCAGGGGCTTTGCAGGGCGGCGGTGGGGGGACAGCACATATTGAGTGCAGTTTCTTAGCAGTTACCATCATCTGCGTTTCGAGGGTGCAAGGGGTCGGAATGAGCCGTGACAGTCATTGAAATAGTTGCTGTCTGTCCTTGAAGACAGTGACTGTTTATAAATAGCCACCCCTCCCCACGCACACTCCAGGCCGTCTCTGTGAATTGTATTTCCAATTGTAGCCTGTGCCCAAGGTGCTAAGCAGGCAGGGGGCCAGTCGCCATGAGTTTAGTCGTATTCATCAGGCTTATTTTAAAGCTCAAATAATACCCCAGAGTTTGGAACGGGAATATTTGTAGGTCGTGTTGCGGTGCGCTGAGTCCGACAGAACCGGGAGGAGGAAAGAAGCAGAGTTCTCTAACCCAGGGCAATGAGGTTGCTTAGATCTTGGGGAAATGGTGCCAGGCAGCTGACTAAACACCAAGGAAGATCTGTGCGTGGTACATTCTGTGATTTTGTTTTCTTTCTTTCCCTGTGTGTGGGGGCGGTTAGAGCTGCTTAAAATTATTTCCCTAATTTAGGACGCGATAATAGAAAGTGTAGAGACCAGACCTAGAGCAGAATGGGGGGGAGGGGATCCAGCCTACAACCAGCAGGTCAGGCATGTCGTTGACGAGGCCTAGAACCAAGAATACCTTTGGATAATACTAGGGACAAGTTGGTGTTTTATCTTCACTCTCTCCCATTGGAGCGAGAAAGCCTGAAGATTTGGGGGATGGGCCATGTGGAAAATAGGAGAGCACAAATTCACATGCAACTCACTTGCAAGAGATAGAGACAGAAAACTTCGTGAGAGTGGCACAGATTTCTGAGAATAACTCTAATAAAACGGACACCACAACAAAGGAACCTATTTAAAATACGTGCGAATAATATAAATATAATATAATTAATATCAATGAACTTGCAGGTGTGATTTAAAAAAAAACCCAAACATAATCTCCAACCGGCCCAGAGTGTATAAAAATTGGTACCAAAAGAACTAGACATACCACTGAACACACAGGGCATTACTTGGGCTTAGTTTACGCTCTGCCACACACATTGTCTGCTCACTTGCAGCGCGACTATACTTGTAGCGCGCATGCATTGTGCTAACAGTTTTAAAGCGTCGTCCCCTCTCTGAGATTATTTTGATTTTGCTTCTCGCTCTGTCCCTCAACGTACTGGTCATGCAGCAGCCGGGGCTCTGCTCTCAACCCCAAACAAACAGCAGCGAAATGTCAGCGCGTCCCGAACTGATAAATAGAACGGGTTGCGTTAGGTGGGCCGGCGTGGCATGGTGCATCAGTCTGGAGTCCATTTGTCAGCGGGAAGATATCATTAGTTACATAGCGCTGCGGACATCTGCTAGAAGCCTCCCCCCTGCCTCCGCCCGTTACTAATTGCATGGGAAATTGTTTTCATTCTCCTGGGGGGCCGGGGGTATTCCCGGCGGGTGTGTGTTTCTGAAAACGCAGCATTTACCGAGCTGTATGGTCTTTAAACGCTGCCCAGTCCACCTGCCTGCAGGGATCCAACAGAGCTCAGCATTTCTAGCCTCGCCCGCGTCTTTTGCACCCACGCCAAACCCTTTAAACATTGGAATGAATCGGCGCACAGAACGGGGCTGGCTGCGAAATTAGCTGTAAAAAAAGTGTCATAAAATTCGCATCCGTAAGTAGACTAATAAACCCTCTTTTGTAAACGAGCTACAGGTTCAAGATTTCATCTTTGGTTGTTAATGATCATGCCCCGCTTCTGCAAGCGCCGGGGAGGACCCTAACTCGGACCAAATCCCCAGTAGGACTTTTTTTTTTTTTTTTGCAAAGGGAGGCTTTGCTTGAGCCGGGACTGTAAGACGCGGCCTTTTTCAATGCAATTGAAAATCTGCTGCGAAATGAGAGATCCGGGCAAAGATCGTAGTGCGAGGCAGTATGGTCCCCTACTCCCACTGACCAGCGCCTTCCTCCATAGCGAGCGCCATTGGTTTCAATGGGATATGCAGGCCTATTCAACTTGGATAAAGGGATCCGAATCTGGCCCTTTGGCTCTCGCGTGCGTGCAGACCCCAGTCTGCTCGACTGAGCCTTAAACACCCTGTCTTTTAAAGGGAGAGCGAGCAATGCACATAAAACTTGAGATTTTCCCCTCGGACTTTTTTAAACCAAACACTGAATCCAAAAAATACCAACCCCTTCTCAATCCCATACACACACACACACACACACACACACACAAACCCCTTCCCCCCAAACAAGTACACACTTCAGATGTTTCTTTCACTAAGCGGAAGTGGCCAACTGACATACATTGTGTGGGGCCGTTTGTAATATGTCATGTTGTGTGATCACTAAACTGGATGAGAGAAATGAAATTAAATGCTGGTTAATATTCTCTAGATGGTTAAATAAACCCAAATCTCTTCCTTTGTGATTTGTTTGGCCTGTCTGGACAGATGATGGGGGAGGGGAGGAACAATTAGCATTCCAGAATGAAAAGTTTGTTATTCATCTTAGTTTCTAAGGAGCTTATGAAAGGGTTACAAATTAAAAACGAGAAAATCTTTATCAGCTACGTCAATAATTATGAGCAATGATTACTTATTATTACATAAAATCAATAATTCTTTTTAACCGAAAGAGTTCTATAAAACATATAAAATAAAGAAATTTACAGTTCTAATAGTAATAAAACATCCCAGTGCTTTGGTATATTCTAATGATTTTCGAAAATTTAAGTCATTATAAAAGTTCCGATTAAGAAATATCTTATAGTAATTTCGGGAGGGGGTTCCCAATTTTTGATCGCAAGTTTTTTCTCCAAAATAAGTGAATTACATATTTAGAAATACATATGTTGAGACTTCTCTGGACAGCGTTATATTACAAGTTTCCCAGACAAAACTCTCCTATTGAACAAACTGTGTCAACGAACAATTGCAATGCTCAAAGAACACTTAAAAAAACAGAGGATGAAAGCCTCGCGAGTTTATATACCCAGGATGGCAGTGTCTTATGTGTAAATTCTCTTCAGACCAAATGACTGTGTGCTTCTGCACTCCTCACATGCTTAAGAGTAATTTTTAAAATACATATGACAAACGTATTCTTTTGCCATAAATACTGCGTAAATATATTGAAAAACCAGAACACCGAGAACAGTATATGAAAGACGAAGTAAATAATTTACTCCTGTGTTTCTAAATATATTTTTTAAACTCATACGGGGAGAGTTGTTGGAAAGTGGTAACTACATTATTTCAGCCATGCCCATTAATAAATTGGTTCAGCTTTGGAAAGTTTCAAGCTGGGAGCTACTCTCTGCCAGACAATTTGTGGGGAAGTGGTCGGGTCATAATTCCTTTCACTATCAATAACTCCCTTCATAGTTGGGTATCTTTCCTCAGGAAAGAGCTGATGTTTCTGAATTTGGTTTTTATAGGAAATTATAATGAACGTCTCCCCCTTCCCCTGATATTTTCCCAAATGGCATTATTTAGTGGCCTTAGTCAGCAGAATAGAAATAACAACTTTTTAGATTTAGTGTTACAGACAAGTGCAGTCTGGGATCAGTGCCCCAAAGTGAAACAGAGCCTGGAGAGCTATCATTTTTTGATCTCCGAAAGAGCCATCGTGCATATTTTCTGCTATACAATATTTTGCTGAGATCTTGGTTTTTTGAGAGAAATAGATGATGTGTCTGCAGTCAGTATTTTAAACTCTCTTGTAACAGAAAATTACTTCAAGGTTTTGCAGATGTCTAGTGACTCAATGTGCCCATCAGCGATCATGTGTCTCCAAGACAAATATAAGGCACATGGCTGCAAACTGTACTTGATGTGATTTTTTTAATCCGCGCATGACAGACAACCAAGACACCTTTAGGGCCAAATCCGCCTCTCATCGAAGTCCATGGGAATTTGCTAGTCACATCAATGGGAGCAGAATTTGGCCCAGAGGAAATCGTATGCCTCCAACATTCCAGCCTATGTCCTGGCTAGAAACCAGATTCCTTTTATTGTGCCAAAATTTCTAAAAGGTGAATCAAATCTAAAATAACCTATGTTGAGATATATAATTACATTGTAAATACAAGAGGAAAAGTGCACTACCACTATTCTCCAATGTGTGTAAACATTCACTTTTACGACTGAATTATCATCTTCGTGATAACACTGAGCCAGTTTTGTTTCTTTAAGCTGGGGTAGGCTGGGGGGGGGGGTGAGGGGAGGATCTGAGGGGAAGAGACTGCAACCTAGCTGCTAAACCATCGAATTTCTGCTACATTTGATTCGAATTATTGTCCTGCTATGAAACTTGCTTCCAGCCCTGAATAGGCCAGGAAAAAGGGTAGGGTTTTAAAAGCCTTGATAGTTAACGGTTTAAATACGCCCTGGCACGTA
Source organism: Chrysemys picta bellii (assembly GCF_011386835.1). Taxonomy (NCBI): domain Eukaryota; kingdom Metazoa; phylum Chordata; order Testudines; family Emydidae; genus Chrysemys; species Chrysemys picta. Next base: position 193,418,635 of record NC_088791.1, read on the forward strand.
GTGTAGACAATTTTTCATACATTTTAAAAGGTGTCCGCGGCAGTGGGCATCCCTATGCTCCCCTAGACTTCGGGGCTTGAGGCAATCAGATTTCCCATCCAACCAGTTACTGTATGTTTAGAAGATGCACAGTTTAATCTGGGCCCACAGAACTCCTTGCGGGAGGATCCGGAACAGGCCCACCGACGTGAGCGTGAAAGGAGAGTTACATTAAACCTCTTTTGCTCTCCCAAAGTGCTAGTCTTGTGGGGTATAATTTCGTGCTTCGGTATAGTATTTTTTTCCGTGTCGATTTGCTCTGACCTTCACATTCTGACTTAAAATCCAGGCGATAAAAACATAGCGTATATCCCGACACTCAAACTCTGTAGCTTCATCCTCTGTAGCGTTTTGATATTTTGCCAAGACATTTATTGCTGCAGAACAAAAAAATACTACGAGATATTTTTGGTGCTTGGCTGTCAATATGTTTTTCCACAAATGAACAAATGGGGGGGGGGAGAGTGAGGACTATTGTTGAGTTGAAAAGATCCCATCCACCAGGTTATGGCGCTGAGGTTAAATTGTGACTCCACGTATTTTCTAGAACTAGCTTTAACACTGCGCATTTATTAATGATTAAACCAAAAGGAATGAGCTGCTTAATAAGTGACTAAAAAATGTAGCGTATACTATTCCCACCACTACCTAAAAACAAAACAAAAGCCTGGGAGATATTGTGACTTTTTCTTTTATTTCTGTGCTTGGCATCATGTCTTAATAGTACAATCTGGGATCTATTACTTATTCCTATGAATAGACGTTTTAATAATTCTTTAAAGGGCATATAAATATGTTCTTGTCCTCGGTGTATTTAAAATAGAGCCGGGAATATAACACAGGTTGAATTACAACAGTTTCAGCTCAGTCTTTTACTGTACATCTGCGAGGTTTAACATTCGCTTTAAAGGCTACAAACAATGCTGAGAGTGAGCCATTCATAAAGCCGTGTGTGCCTATTTTAATAACAGCTAATAGTAGTTGATGGTATTAAAGGGTTTATTAAAATAAAAGACGGCATTAGGGCTTCCTTTGAGGCTTGCTCTAAATGTAAATCGGTGGCATTTAGAGATCACCGGAATGTTGGCGGCATACATAACTAGCAAGCAGTCACAGGTATATGGGCTGCTTGCAAGAAAGATTTGGGAATCGGGAGCAGATTAGAATAAAACAGGGATTTTAATAATCTTCTCCATCATTTCTTAGCAGCTGGACTTTTCACATCAGCGGCAAGACGCATTTCAGTTTCCTCCTAGAATAAATCTAGATGGCACGATCATCTGCAAATGATAATTATAAACTGTGATTTGTCTATTTGTCCCTTGTCGTGAGTGAGACTTTCAAATATCTCGCCACACTAAATGCGTCTAAATACTGTCATTACAGGAGGGTTTTTCTCTCGCTCCTGTTTGTGATTTGGCGTGGGGTTGAGTCTGTGATCTAATTTTGTTGGCTCCAATAGAACAGTCGGTTTGGGCTTGGTTTTTAAACATTTTTTTCTCGAGAAATCTTAACCCCGACCGCACTAATATTTCCAAAACGCGACTTAAAAATACAAATAGAAAACAAGTGGATCTCTTAATACATCTTTAATAGATCTCAAATAATTAGTTCTATATACGTAGAGTTCCGATCCCCAACCTGAACAGGAGTCTGCTAGTCCTAGACAAAGTTCTGTCCTTTCCTCTCAATCGGCCCGGTTCTAGCCACCTCCAAAACACAACAAATGTAAGACCGCTATTGAAGGACGCTGTCGATCTAATTTTGTCTAGTGCTGTGATAATTTATGTGCCAGAAAGTCAAGATAGTTTCCCCCTACCCCATTAGTGTAACCTCTCAGTAGAGTTAAGGTGAGTGTGCAGACAGTATTTCAACAGGAGGGGACACAATTGCTGAAATTTCAGAGCCCCACGAGTTGCGGTTGACTAGCAGCGCTAGTTTTCAGAGGTGAGAAATACGTCTCCAAAGCCGTGTGTACCGATCTACAACCCGATTTGATCAGGGCACCTGCAGCTATCTCACGTGTTCGTGAGTGAGAATAGTGTCGGTGTGGGACTAGGCCCGATCTTGCCCACCAAAGAAATCAAAGGGACTTATCATTGACTTCAGGGATGGGTCCCAAGTGCCACAATAGCTTCAGTGAGAATTTTTCCTTTGAGAACTGCGGGATCGGGTTAGGTCTCTGTTGGAGTATATGTATGTGTGTGTCTGTGTTGTGACTATAAGAAACCTCACTGCTGAATTATTAGGGTCACCATCAGCGTCTCCAATACAGGGGGAAAGGAACCCGGGGGGGCACCTCCTTTTTTGACTCTTGCAGACGGGTGGTGTTGCCTGGTTTGCCGCTCTCCTGCCTTTTGTATAATTTGCAACGTGCCTCTCTTCTTCATAAGCTGTTTGCCCCATAGCCGGTTAAATTCCCCCCGGAGACGGAGCAATGAAATCCCAATGTTTGTAGTTGACCCAGGTTCCTTTGAATTATGGCTATTGAATAACGCGCAGGATCGTGCACTAAAGGGGAGTGGGAGCACAATAGGGTAGAGACACAAAGGAAATACTCCAAATTACAGGGCAATCTGATACTTACATACGACATTACTGATAAGTAATTGTTTTAGCAGATTTCCAAACAGAAAAGCTACTGTTTTTTTTTTTACCTTTTATTTACCTAAAATGCTTCCAGATTTTGTTACAATGTAACCCATTTTTTCCCTCTGAAGACTGAGAAATGCCACGAGGTGAATATTAAGATGTCTTGACAAAGTTTGAGATGTCAGATTAAGGGAGAGAATCGTGTCCATATTTAGTAATAAAAGAGAGGGAGCATTCTAACATGAGAATCAGACGCCGTGGAGTTTCTCCACTTTCAAATGCCCTGCCATATAATTTTTTGCCTCTCCGTCGAAAACAGTCACCGTAGAACTGACAGTTGCCTAGACGCCCCGGCTAAAGAAAATCTTCAATGTGTGGGAGAGAAACAGAACCACGAGTTGTTACTTATAGTTGTCTTGGGGTAGTAGGCGCAAAGGCCCAATCAAAACTGAAGCTCCAATGTGCTAGGTACTGGAGGGACACTCAATCGCACTGCATTCCCAGCACACCTCGATTAAAATGAGAAAAGAATGCAGGAGAACCACGATTAAGATCAACGAGAAAGTGAAGAGAGCCCTTTAGTTAACATTTACAAAGAGATGATGCCACTTGTCCCCAACATGGCTGTGTGGCTGTATAAAGGAGCTTTGGAGAAGCAAGTCAGAACTCAGACCTCCAGAACAAGGGCAACACAGCGTAGTTTTCAAAAAAAGCTAGATATTTTCTCTATGACAGTCTGCTTCACCATTTGCTTCCCCTGCTGGATAATAGACTACTTTCGGGTTCAGTTTGTGGCACAGGAATGTCAGACTCTGGAATTCAGTCTGGATTGGAATTTCTTGGCTTTGTGAACCTGTCTCGCTCTAGATAAATGTCTGACCTTAATTGATAGAGGTAATCCCATACATTTAAAATTGAATGCGGAACAATTTCGCACCCCTTGATTGTTGTTCAAATGTTAAATATTTGCCAGAAAAAAAAATCCTTCAGCTGCTCAGCTTTCTCACAGGTAAATATACAAGATACATCTTAAACGCGTCCTTCACAATGACTCATTTGAAACCATTCTAGTCCATCCGGCTCTTTAAAACCAGTCTACAAGCTAGTGATTTGGAACCATTCGGGTCTATTAAGTAATCACATTTCAGCAATTTACAGAATGCTTACTTTGTCCCAGCAACTTCCCTGGCTAGGTCCAGCCTACTGAGTGAAGTGTACAGTGTTTACTGGTTAGTCAGGAATAGCTCCTTTGAGTTTATTGCATCCATATGCACCACTCACCTACAAACTCAGCAGCATGTCTCTAGGAAGAGCCGTTAATGTGCAGCGGTCCGTTTTTCAGAGTTTAAGGTTGTATTCGCTTTATTCCCACCTTTGAAAATAATATTCTGAGAAAATATTTTATCGACTGATGAAATCACTTTAAAACAAGGGAAAATATCAACCAATCCACTAACTGTATTCAAATTTGATATAATTTTGAAATGGCTAAACCGATTTTAAATTTCGAAAAGAAAAAAATCCTGCTGGAGAGAGATTTTATGTTAATAGCGAGTCTGCGCTAGAAGGCTCCGATAAAAATAGTGGAAATACTGACACGATATTGCTAAAACTGTAACTGTAATACCAAATGATACAATCAAATATACCGCTAGGTATTGGTATATTGGAATGACAGTTGTTTATATACCATTATTGAAAATCCTCTGTATGACTGGCTTAAAGAACAAACCTGCTTTGTACTTCAGTGGCAGGAGACTGCTTAGTCATAAGAGTAGTTTTAAAAAAATGTATCTGTAACGTTATGAGTGAGTGAGTTTGATTGGCTCAAGGTGACTTTATCATTTGCACTATTAAAAAGGGCAGTTTGTGTAGCAACAAGATAACTACTAACGCTTTAATTTAGCATCATTTTGCCAAGGAAAAATCACCTTTTTGTGCTCCTTTATACAACAGATACTCTCCACTCAAGAGAAAGCTGCATTTCAGCAGAGAAAGATGGGAATAGCTTATGTAGCAGTGGAATTTGTAAACGTCTGTAAAGTGCCTGAGAGAAATAGAGGATAGCAGTAGATAAATGGAAGCTCTATTTATTAAAAAATACAATTTCACAATATAGGCAAACATCAAAATATAGACAGATACCCCAAAGCAAAAATAAATAGCCTGTAGAGGTAAAATTCTTCTGTCATTCAATTTACGGAAGCATACACTCAGGCAACTCTGATGGCTAATGTGGATGTTCAAAGAAGACATACCTTTGGGACTGACTCTGGATACATTGAATTATTGATATGGCTCCTTAGCATCCGAGTAGCAGAAGAATGACTGAGTTATAGGAAGGTCAGTGGAAGTGGAATAAGCACAGTCATGCCTTGAACCATTGTTTATTAATACTGGTATTAACTTGTATTAGTAGGGTCTCTAGGAGCCCTAGTCAGGGGCCAAGACCCATTGTGCTAGGCGCTGCACAAACCCAGAATAAAAACACAATCCCTGCTCCAAAGAGCTCACAATCTAAGTATAAGGTGGATACAGACAGCTGGGATAGCACAAGGAAACAATGAGATAATATTGGTCAGTAAGACCAGCACAACAACTGCCTAAGAACTGTTTAGATTTATCCTGACCTTCTCACCCTCTCCCTTCCCTCCATTGTCTGTCCTGAGCCTCCCCTTGACTTGGGGTTTGGACCAGGCCTTTGCCTGCTTCACCTGCAGCCAGTCAAGCAAAGCAAATGAAAACCCAGGACGTTTCATGCCCAGTCTTTAGCAATAAATAGTGACACATAATTGCCCGGAGGAGGGGAGAGGAGAGAAGAGAAGGCCGCGCTGAGAGCAGGGGCCCCGACAGCACTATCTGATTTGAGGTCTGTGTGTGTCTCCTTCAGTGTAATAGAGGTAGCTCGGCCCCAGCCCGTAGCAGTCCTGACACACGGGTGTCCCTTGCAAGTGGCTGTGTGTGGAGCGGGGCCAGCCGCTACAGAGAGGCTACGTCGTGAATTCACCTTAGCTTGTGCGAGCAGCATGGCCAGGCAAGGCCGCAGGGAGCATTGCGGCTGAGTGCAGCGTCTGCCGGGGCCATGGGGGGTCACTGGGCCGCAGGGAGTGCGTGAGCCGGACAGCCACCTCTCCAGCCCCTGCTCGGGGCGCGTGTTTGCAGCTGCTCTCTAGCGCCGCCAGCTGGGAGCGCTGCAGAGGGAGATAAGTGCCCAAGCTGCCATTGGCCGCCGTGCCTCGCTAGACGGCCGCGTTATTGTTCGCGCCGGGGAATAAGGTTCATGCGTCGTACTGTGTGCATCATGCTGGGTGCATCATAAGTAAAATGACCGGAGAAACACCCACAGGCGTTATTCCCATCGGTGCCAAGCGGGGCCACGCACACAGAGTGCCACAGTCCTTTTAGCGCCCCCCCCCATAGCACTAGGTCACTGAAGCGAACGTGCATTTCCCCTGACGCTCCACCCCCAAGCCCGGCGGGGTTTGCACAGCGGGACCCGGACCCAGGCACCCGCTCATGGCGACACCTCGCTCTGCCAGCCAGGCTGCGCCGCCGCACGGGGTCCAGCGTCCGCTCGACCCACACCCGGCGCTGCTGGCCAGGGGGCCGGGAGGGGCAGCCCGAGGCTGCGCTCCTGCCAGTCCGCCTGGGCCAGGAGCTGGCGGGCGAAGGCGCGCAGGGCTTTGTACGCTCCGTGCTGGGCGCCAGGGCTGAGCCTCGGCTCCCGGGAACAGACCCTCGCCGGGGGGCTCTTGACGGTCAGGTCCATCTGGGCAACGCAGGCTCCGCCTTCAGCCGCAACTAGGCCCCTCGCTTTGCAGAGCCGCGTGTGGCCCCGAAGCCGGGCGCTTGGCCGGGCTCCTAGGGGCAGCGAGGAAGGGCAGAGGCTGCTGCTGGCCCTGCCGAGCCGCGGGATTTCTCGGCCCGGCCCTTTGCTCAGCCTCACCAAGCCCCGTAGGTAACTGCGGGTTAAGAGGCGCTCAGCAGCTTCGGGCCCGAAGCAGCGATTTCCCACCGTCTTTAAATCCATCGCCCGCCCTGCAGCCAGCGCCTCTGGGAAAGCGACATTGGAGCTGCGCGGCTCCAAGCGAAGCGCCTCAGTCACACTGACCGCCCGGGCTGCGGCCTGGGGCAGCTTCATGTGCGCCAGTGACACCCCCCCGCGGCTGCGCTCAGCCTCCCGCTCGGCTTCTCCGAGCGCGGCGGTGGGGTCTGCCCTGAGGGGCTCCATCGGTTACAGCCCCCTAGAGAAAGGGCGCGGATGTGGGGCTTGTGCATATAACAAGGAGCCAGGCTCTTGTCTGCCTGGGCACATTATCTATCTATCTATCTATCTATCTATCTATCTATCTATCTATCTATCTATCTATCATCTAAACAGTTGCATTTGCAGAGAAGAGTAACGCGGGGCTCAGTCTTGCAGCCCCTCCTCATTGCTTTTGGCTGAGCGAAGGCTGCCGGGTCGGCCCCCCAGAGCCTGGGGTCCGTGTCACAGTCCAGCCCAGGCTCATTGGGGTCGCGTGGGGAGACATGGAGGGCGCGGCAGCTCTGCTTTCACAGCGGTGGGACCGCAGGGACTTTCCATCACCAGGCGCAGTTGGGCCCTGGCTAGGACGGGCCCGGGTCGGGTTACTTGGCGGGATTTGAACTAAAGTGGCATTTGAAGGCGAAGGAACGTGTGGCCCCGCCAGGGCGCGCCTCCCGCAGGCTCCGCTCGCCCCGAGCCTAAACCCCAAGGTCATGGCGCTGATTCGCCTGCAGAAAAGACCACCTACGTCCTCGCCGGGAGACGTGCGCTGGTGTTAGTGTCCCGTGGCCCGGCCAGGTCAGCCCCGCACCCTGGGCAGCCAAGGGAACCGGGGACACGCGCGGCCCCGGAGGCTCATTCCCATCCCCGAGTTTCTAACTGATTTGTCGGTTCCTTTCCAGGTTTGGGCGACGCCTGGGGCCAGCCGAGCAGAATAGGGCCCTTGGATAATGTGGCTAAAGAGCTGGGATCTCATTTGCTTCAGGTAGAAGATGCTTTATTCGAGTTTTATACGTTGCATTGAGATTTTTTGTGACTCTGTGTAATCCTCCCTATCGCCCTCCCAGCCTAGTTGTTACATGAAGACTTTGCGAGGTCATTCTGTTCACACAACCTAGTGCCACGGTTTTCTTTCAGCTGTTCAGAGTGAAGCCAGTCATTTTAATTTTCGTTCTTTGATTTTAGCAGTACCAACAGCCTACATTAATAAGAACGGTTTGCCTGGTCCAACAATTACAAATAAACCCCCCACCCCGCACACACACTAAGGGATCGCTTTTGGTACTACAAACGGCCCCTGGTGAATTGCAATGTGGATTGTATTTACTATCAACAATCCAGACAGGGTGTTTTTGTAAATGGGAGATCATAGTTCTCCACAGATTGCTCAGTAGGGAAAACCTTTAAAAGAGCGCATGGCTCCTGCAGCAGGAGGTGAACATCTGGCTTAGATCTCCTATTTACGCTAGCACCTGAAAATACAGTTGTTCCGAATCCTGTTGATCTGCTCTGGAATTCTTCTGCTCCCCATGTGAACGTCCCCATGTAGCAGAGAATTTAGGGAGAAATAGTTGGGCGGGAGCACCCAAAGGGAGCTTTCTGTTTGTAACCTTAATGCAGCAAGGACTCTTTCTCCCCCTCCCCCCACTTTAAAGACATAATAAATTGTAATTATTTAATGGTCAGTGTTATTGAGGAAGTTTAGTATTTAGTCACAATAGCTGTTTTTAAGTGTACACTGGGGTAGTGATTATATCTAAAGAGAAACTCAGCCTCTGAGCTGTGAGTATTGAAAACTCTTTCAAAACCTCATTCCTAAATGTAGTCTACTGGCATTTGTATCTGTTGAGCTGTGAGATTTTAAAGGTGCAGTCAGAGAATTTGTCACTCTACTTTCCATGCTATTGTATTAATTCTCATTATTGTTTTTCCAGTTTGTATCAGAGTAGCCTAAGAAGTAGGCAACATTGATACAATGCATATGACTAGAGTTGAAGCTGACAACTGCTAGTGCAGTGGGTTGTATCTCATGCTTGTCTTTCATTCCCACTGTTTTGAAGATAAGATACAGTGACGTGAATAATAACATAATGAAAACCTGAAGCTTTTATATTATAAACTACAATTATAGGAACATGGACATTAATGGTAAAAGCCCCTTATTAGTTTCAAGGGGTATGGAGTCAGGCCCTTGGAGCAGTTGGAATAGTTTTTAAGATTGAACCCAAAAAGCCTTGGTGCGCTAGGTAAAGCAGCTGAGGTGAATAACCCGTAATAGGAAAGGAAGAGCAAAATGCATGGATCATTTAGAAAAGATGTAGATTCAGATAAGGATTCAGATAAGATTTGAAATGACATGAAGAGTGGATTTTTTTTCACCACACCCTTATTATTTAAAGCCAACTTAAAATTGGTGTACTCCTTTGTTTAAAAAGAGAAAACTCTCTCATGATAGGGTTTGAAACACATTATTGATTTTAATAAAATAAATATTAGGGCTGTCGATTAATCACAGTTAACTCACGCGATTAACTCAAAACATTAATCATGATTAATCTCAGTTTTAATTGCACTGCTAAACAATAGAATACTAATTGAAATTTAATAAATATTTTTGATGTTTTTCTATATTTTCAAATATATTGATTTCAATTACAACACAGAATACAAAGTGTACAGTGCTCACTTTATATTATTATTGATTACTAATATTTGCACTGTTTCAGAGTAGCAGCCGTGTTAGTCTGTATCCGCAAAAAGAAGAACAGGAGTACTTGTGGCACCTTAGAGACTAACAAATTTATTAGAGCATAAGCTTTCGTGGACTACAGCCCACTTCTTCGGATGTGAAAATGATAAAAGAAATAGTATTTTTCAATTCACCTCATACAAGTACTGTAGTGGAATCTCTTTATCGTGAAAGTACAACCTACAAATGTAGATTTTTTTTGTTATATAATGCACTCAAAAACATAACAATGTAAAACTTCAGAGCCTACTTCTCGTTCAGCCAATTGCTAAGAGAAACAAGTGTGTTTACATTTACAGGAAATAATGCTGCCTGCTTACAATGCTATTGAACAGGGCCGGCTTTAGGCACCAGCAAAACAAGCTGGTGCTTGGGGCGGCACATTTTTAGGGGCGGCATGGCCGGCGCCAGAATGCTGCCCCTGCCGCCCCTAAAAATGTGCCCCGGCCGCCCTAGCTCACCTTCACTGCTGCTGCCTGGGAGGGAGGGGGAGACTCCGAGTGGCTGCTTCTCCCCCTCTCTCCGAGGCTTGAGAGCCTGGGGGGAGGAGGCAGGGCTGGGGATTTGGGGAAGGGGCAGAGTTGAGGCGGGGCCGGGGGTGGGGTAATTAAAAAACGGGGTGGGGGAGGCGGCCAAAATTGTTTTTGCTTGGGGCAGCAAAAATCCTAGAGCCGGCCCTGCTATTGAAAGTGAGAACAGGCACTTTTGTAGCCAGCTTTGCAAGGTATTTACATACCAGATATGCTAAACATTTGTATGCCCCTTCATGCTTTGGCTACCATTCCAGAGGCCATGCTTCCATGTTGATGATGCTCGTTAAAAAAATAATGTGTTAATTACATTTGTGAATGAACTCCTTGGGGGAGAATTGTATGTTTCCTGCTCTGTTTTACCCACATTCTGCCATATGTAGAACTTGTCATCAGCATGGAAGCATGTCCTCTGGAATGGTGGCCAAAGCATGAAAGGGCATACGAATGTTTAGCATATCTGGTACGTAAATACTTTGCAACGCCGGCTACAACATTGCCACACGATCACCTGTTCTCACTTGCAGGTGACATTGTAAACAAGAAGCGGGCAGCATTATCTCCTGCAAATGTAAACAAACTTGTTTGTCTGAGCAATTGGCTGAACAAGAAGTAGGACTGAGTGGACTTGTAGGCTCTAAAGTTTTACATTGTTTTATCTTTGAATGCAGTTATTTTTTGTACATAATTCTACATTTGTAAGTTCAACTTTCATGATAAAGAGATTGCACTACAGTACTTGTATTAGGTGAATTGAAAAATACAATTTCTTTACAATACAGTGCAAATATTTGTAATGAAAATAAATATAAAGTGAGCACTGTACACTTTGTATTCTGTGTTGTAGTTGAAATAGATATATTTGAAAATGTAATAAATGCCCAAAAATATTTAAATAAAGGTATTCTATTATTAACAGCATGATTAATCGTGATTAATATTTTTAATAAATTGACAGCCCTAATAAATATATTTAGGCAAGATTTGGTAATTGCTCTCCTGGAGATGTTATCATCTAGCTCATTAAATATGCACTTTGAATTTTATTTCAAATAAATTTAGTTGATATGTTGGTTTGGCGCCATTGGTCTATCTTGAAAATTTGTATGTAGGTACATAATAAAAATCTTTATGAAAGCCTTTGATTGTACAGTAGCTACTTAATCTCTTAGTTATTTTACATTTTGTTTAGTGTCAAAAGCAGTTAGGTAATATTATGTGCTAATTACCTGTAAATGATGCATAACATGGATTTTACTTCTAAATTATAATGCTCAAAAATTATATTAAATCAGCACAGTTACTGTCAACTCTTTTTTAAAACTAGCACCTGGGCTGAAATTTTGTATGCCAAATTTCAACTCTAAGCAACAATTTTTCTAGCTGAGTTGGAAACCCCTAACAATAATTCTAATGGAAGAATGGACATAACTTTAACTATAAGATTGGGAACAGCAATTGAAAGTTGACAATAATGTTTAAAGTAAAATTTTTATTTAAGGATGCAATGATTTCTTTCCCATTTTAATATATCTACAAAGTTTTGTTTATGTTGGAGGGGGATAAAAAAGAGTAAAGCTAAAAAGTAATCTGGTTTCAATTACATGCTGTAAAAATCGTTAGTAGGCCAGAGAATAATTTGGAATATTTTTTATTAGGGCCACATTGTGTGCACTGCTTTTACAGGATTTTATTGCATTCCTCCTAGTTCAGTATCCTAAAATATGAATTAGTAAATAGACAAGGCAGTTGCTTTATCTCTGTACTTTAGAAGTTAGTTTCCCCCTCCCAAAAATACATGTTTATTTTTTAGTGATCTACATGTGTACAGGTATTTGGCCAGGAAGTTCAAAAGTGATTAGTGATTTTAGATATCTCTGATTTTCCTAAGCACTGGCGTTCTGAAAAATCAAGCCCTTATTAAAATACAATATAAAGCACCTCAAAATTGAGGCAACCAAAATCATTAGTTACTTTTGAAAATCATGGCCGTCTTTGTACAGTTTTAATTTCTATCCTGTCAATCTTTTCTTTGTGGGATAATTAAATCTTTCAAACCTTTACTCACATGAGTAATCATTACTTTCAAGTTAGACCTCATGTGAGTAAGGATTATCAGGATCAGGCCCCAAGTTTGCATTAAATGTTACCATTAGTTAAGATTGTCAGGTTGCAATGTTAGTGATGAATGTCTACAATGTTTCACTTCCAGTCTGATGAAGTTTCCTTTATGGATTGTTTCTTTCTGAAACTGTCATGGGCTTTTTCATCCCTGGCAAGTTCCAAATAGCTATGAAGAAGACAATTCTCTGTCCACAAAGCATAAATAAAAATATAGTAGAAGGAATTTAAAACATTGCTCAATTCTGCCATTACATCGTAAAAATGGCCTGTATAGCATTGGATACCTTAAGTACCACATAATTCAGGATTTGTGCTAAATACTAAAGTAACCCAAGTTAATAAGAGAATGTTAACTTAAAGTGCAGCATAACTTCTGTAAGGGGATAATGAAGTGGATTTCAGAAATTTGTGTTTGAGTAATATTCTTCACAGGGACAGTATGGGTTAAATATTTCTTTTTAATAATATATTTTCTGCTTGGGAGGGGAAACACTTTAAAAATCTTTATTCTAAATTATCAATTAACCTGTGAGATTTTTATCCAAAATATTTCTTTATTGCAGACATTGGATGGATTTGTTTTTGTGGTAGCATCTGATGGCAAAATAATGTATATCTCTGAAACCGCATCTGTTCATCTCGGTTTATCCCAGGTAGGAGTAACTTTCTGCCCATCTGTTAAATACTGATGTACTATGGTAATATCTTGGTCAATGTATTAGGTTTTGTTTTTTGCAGTGAGGTCTTAAGCTTCAATTTTGTTCTGATCTTAAATTTTCTTTTATTTAAGTAAAGCCATTTGCTTAGAGCGGCAATGTGATTATCTCACCTTGTATCTTTTCTTGTTGATTAAATTTTACTTCCTATTACCTTTAATAAGGTTGATTGATAAATGTTTTTGCAAACTGGAGGTAGTTTCTGAGCTTGAGCCTGGAACTCAAAGCTACTGCCTGCATGGTAATGCCATACATCTCAGAAAAAAAAAGTGAAGATTTCCAGTGCATACGTTTTGTATTGCATGTGACACTGAGAATTGCTAAAATATAAAGGCTACTACAGGAGTGTGTGGGTGTGGCTCTGTGGCCTGCCGTGAGCAGGTGGTCAAACTAGATGATCATGATGGCCCCTTCTGGCCTTATAGTCTATGAATCTATGAGAGAGAAAATCTGATGTGGAACATGTCTTACTGGAAATGTACTTTTTTGGGGGAGGGGAGAAGGTGGGCAGAGGGCAGATTTGAGTTTTTACATGGAATTCAGGGTCATTTTTCCTGAATTTTTACAGCTCAATGATCTTTTCAGTAAAGTGTTTTATATACTTGTGATAGAACTTGTAAATCTCAGTTTACTACTGTTTTGCACAAGAAGTAGAAGGTTTTTGTTTGTTTGTTTTTAGGACACTTCTAAATTTTTACCTTTTCAGAGTAAGTACAACAGCAAATAGAATTAGAAGTGTATATATTGTAAGATGTGTGGTTCCATGAGTTTGTTTGAAAATATCTTCTACAAATTTGGAGACATAATACCTGATCCAAAGCTCACTGAAGTCCATTGGAAAGGTGCTCATTGATTCACTGGGCTCTGCATTAGCCTCACAAAGAACACAACTTTTTGTAAAGTGTCTTCCATAGCAGCTGAATCCCAAATGCTTTGCAGAATTGATAAAACAGATAAATGATTAATAGCAGAGAGAGAGAGAAATGAAGAGATAAAGGTAAGGGAGGTATGATGTGTTTGCAAATGAGATCTGAAGAGTCAATGAGAGAAGGAGATATAGGAAAACTATCCCAAGACTGCAGGAGTTATGTGGTAGAGATTAAAATGTGCATTTTAAGTCATAATGGAGATTAATGTTGAAAGGAATTGAAGACTATTTGGGTGTATTTTTATAATTGTTTATGCAATTAGAAAAACAACTCTAGAAAGCATGAAAAAGCAAATATTACATATCATATTCTGAAAACATTCCTGATAAACAAGAAAGAAACCTCAGACTATTTTTTTGTAATCTCTGTTAGAAAAGTAATTTTCAGATTTTGACACTACTCAGGGTTCAGTGTGGACACTTACTTTTTCTACCAACTTTTAAAATATATACAAGGAGAATTTTTAATTTAGTTTATCAAGTCTGCAGTTGCATATATTTGTTGTTTCATAAATTTAAGTGCACCTTTAAATATCTTTAAATATTGCCTTGTCCTGAAATACTTTCCAAGTAAGAGGCTATATTTTCCACTTTGCATTTAGAGCCCTTACTCAAAGCCTCTTTATCCACCTACCTATTAAAAAGATCTATCATAACCATAGCTCTTGAAATTGATCCACTTACACAGAAAAATTATTCTACAGCAATGGGTGTTCCACCCACCATCGCTGAAGTGTTTCTTCATTCTCTTGTGTTTGTCAAGAGAATGAAGAAAAATTTCAGCGATGGTGGGTGGAACACCCATTGCTGTAGAATAATATATAAATCCCAGTGAAATAAAAAAACTACAGAATCATTCGGAGAATAAAATAAGTTGAATATGCCAGATTCAAAGAAACTGTATTGAAGTTCACCCTTGTGCAGGGGATCACCATGAGGCCTATGCACCATTTCCGTGTCATTTAAAGCCTTTAAATTGGACATATGCTGGCCTTATGCACAGAATTTCACCCCTGTCCTTAAGTACATCTTTATGCACTCTCACTGAAATCCATGGGAGTTTTTCCTGAGGAAGGACTGGTGCATTTGGCCCATAAAGTTTACTGAAGCAAGATTAACCAGAAAATTCTTGAATATCCTGCAGTAGTAAGAAGTGGGCTATTGCCTTGAACTCTCAGGAAAGCTGTAGAGCAAAGAGAATGTGAAGATGTGAACTTAGAGCAGGGGTTCCCAAACTTGGTTCACGGCTTGTTCACCTGAGTGTCCGCAGGTACGGCCGCTCGTAGCTCCCAGTGGCCGCGGTTCGCTGTTCCCGGCCAATGGGAGCTGTGGGAAGTGGTGGCCCGGCCTGCGCCGCTTTCTGAAGCTCCCATTGGCCAGGAACGGCGAACCACAGCCCCTGGGAGCTGGGAGTGTCTGTACCTGCGGACGCTCAGGCAAACAAAGTGTCTTGCGGCCTGCCAGGGGCTTGCCCTGATCAAGCCGCAAACCAAGTTTGGGAACCCCTGACTTAGAGGCAGTTTTTCGGGAGTAGAAAACTATGATTGCTTTAAAAAACACCACTTTAGGTTTAGTAGCCAGCCCCAACAATTTCACAGTATGCAATCTTTCTGTCTGTTTGTCTATCGATTGTAAAATAAAGTCACTGGATTGGATACCGAATGATACATCACATTCTTTTATTCTCTTTAAAAGAAAAACACAAAACCATCTTCTTGTCAGCAGTAATTTGCCGTATTGTGGAATCTCCTTCCACCATCTCTCCATTCTTGATTTTTCAAGGAACAGCTTACTTTTAAACAGTGTAATCCTAGGATGGTCCTATAAGCATTTTATTTTTAAAAAATCCTTTGCTAAATGAGGTCTTGTTCCTGCTTCCCTTGAAGTCTCTGGGAGTTTTGCCATTGACATCAATAAGAGCAGAATTGGTCCATAGCAGCAAATTCTTCAAATTTCTCTCACCAAGTCATAATCCTACACTATATTTTCAACAAGAGCTCTTATATCTGAGTTTGGGCTCAGCTTGTCTTGGCTGGCGCTCCAAGTGATGATGATGATTTTAGATAATCTTTTGGAATGTTTATAAAAAGGCCTTTTTTATGAACCATTTCCACTATGAAACTAGATTACAAGTCAATTTTCAGTTAGTGCAATTTGTTGAAACAGGTAATTATGATAAATAAAAAAATACATTAAAAAAAACATTTACAAGATATCCTTGGAGATCTGCTGTATTAATCTGTAACTTCAATTAATCCTGATTATAGCTTCAGCAGAAAGAACAGCGAGTCACTTACCCCTTCTGATTAAGCTTTTGGTAGTCAACACATTTAACTATGTTTACAAATGTATAAGCAACATTAAAGATATTTTCTTAACTTGTATTTTTCCCACTAATTCAGTGTTTTTTAGACACAATTTACACACAAGTATCAGAAGCAACAATTTTTAAAAGTCCTATCTTACTCCATGTCAGTTTTTGCAACAGCAAGAATAGTAAATACTGAGGACCAGACACTCATCTGGTTTAAATCAGCATAGCTCTATTAAAGTCAGCGGATCTATATTGATTTACGCTAGCTGAGGATCTGACCCTATGTGTCCTTACTCCGTGAATAATAAAGGGGGCAAATTCCCCAATGAGGCTTTTCTTAAAAACTGCTGGCACAATGCATCACCCATTACCATTTAAGTTCATATGATCATTTTACTTCATGATTCTTTTATTCATAGGTTAACATTTTGAAGAGGAAAGTTCTGTAAATACACATTGCATAGCCATGCACTTATGAGCACATCTAAGAGACAGCGCCATACTGTGCTATCAATTCTTTAGCAGAATCCTTTAGTGAATTCTGCGAGGACTTAAGCTGAAAAATTGATGGTATGTTGTGGGCTGTACAGTTTAAGTGCAACTTGTATATGTGCACATGCACACAGATATACACATTACTACTTACGTGACTTATAGACTGCAGGGAAAACCCTTTTTAAACAGAAGCAAAGAAAATTATTGTGAAAAATAGATTTTGCAGTTTTGAAAGTCTGGGCTGGCACTCCAACCATTTTCTGATTCCACAAGAGCAAAACTTATATTTAATTTTTGATAAATCTTGAAATATTTAACCAAAAACATCTGAACTTGCTAAAGTTTGTTTTACTTTCATCCAGTAAGTATACTAATGGCAAAATATATAATTATGTTCTTCCAGTATCCATTTATTTAGTCCTCTGTTTATTATGAATCATTTCTTGGCAGAAAGAAAATATACAGCGGAGTTACATATAAAAAAGCTCTTAGTAGGAAACAAATGCAACTGGTAATAAGTAGGTATTTACAAATATTAAAATGCTTCATCCAGGATCTGGTTTAATAAGCCTGATGCGTGAGACTGTAGAAGTTTTATGGATTCAACCATATAATTTATTTTTTAAGTTGTTAGTATTTTATTGCATGTTTAAAAAGCACATATAAAATATGCATAACAGGAGACAGTTGTCAGTTCAAAAATTATGTACAAACATTTTGGTTATTTGACTATTATGTAGCCCCAGATTTTTGAAGATGGTTTTGGGTTTCTCAGATTTATTTAACAATCAACAGATCAAATTTTGCTGTCACTTAGATATGTGGCACTGCATTGATTTCATTGGGGTTACACATGCATAACAGAATAGAATTTATCCCTATATCTATATTCAAGAAAGCGAGCTGTGTTAACTTTGAGAAATAAGCCATGTGATCTGAAGCTCAGTGTAGGTAAAATTGTGACCATGGGCCCAATTCTGAGAATCCTTCTGTGACTAGTCCTTGCTTGGGTGAGTAGTCCCATTTAAATCAACAGGATTACTTGCAAAAGCAAGGGCTACTCACGTGAATTAGGTTTTGCAGGATTGGTCCCCATGTGAGGATTATGATCAATTAAATATGCAAGTCTTTTGGATTAACCTAATTAGTGTTTGTAATTAGCTTTGCAGGGCAGGTGGAGGAAAGAATGCCTTTGTACAGGGGACGGAATAAAAGAGATCTGAGGGTATCCTTCCTATGAACATTTTTTATAACTACATTCCATTTGGTACAGTCTGATTCATTTCAAAGGCAAAAAGCCTGCTCTTCAGAAATATCCTTATGAGCTAAGGATAAAAGCTATTTTAAGAGGGGATGGTTCCAGACAGAGGGTTAAACTCAGAGGGACAGGAAAGTCCATAGACCCCTCATTTCGGTTTGAACATTCATCCAAACTCAGTCTTTCTCCAGTAAGATTTTTTGCTTGTTCTGTTTCCTTGACAGCTTAGAGAAATGCAAATCACAGTGCTCTAAAAACATTGTATTAGAGCTTTTGTGAAAATCATAGTCTGTCTATAATCATAGACATACTATGGATCAATCTGCTACTTTTGCAGATTGATAAAATAATGTTTAATTTCTTTTACAAAGAGTGAAAAAAAAATCACAAGTTGCAAAAAGATTCATCCTTGTGTACTTCCAATCCTTCACCAGCCACTAAAGCCAAAATATACTGAGCTGGTGTTGATGTTCCCACCTGTTGTAATCCTGAAAAGGAATGATCCCAAATATTTTCTCATAGGGGCAATGATTTATGTGAACTAACATTGTTAATTTGGTATCTCTTGTTTTCCTTCTGCAACTGAAAACTGTCTGTTTAAAGAAATGTGCTAATATCTGGTTGGAATATTGAATGTGTACCAGGGTTTTTGTTTTTTTGGAAGTGGGGGTGGGTAGGGGAGGGAGAGATGGAAGGGAACAGTGGGAAATAGATGGCTAGAAAGAATTAGTTTGTATAGTGCTGGGAAGAGACATTCCATGAATAATGCAGAAAACGGAACTATGAGAGACATTTTCGGGAAAAGATTGCTTTGTGGGCTAGACAACTTCATTTATTCTAAAGAAAAGGCAACTCACACATCTTAGCAAATCAGTAGGATTGGCCCAGAAGAATAGGTTAAATTACTTCACCTCTCAGCTGTCTCTGATCTTTGGGGCCCAATGCACATCAGGCCACAATGAACAATTGGGTAGCCTGACACTAATTTAAAACACAAGCTCAAAGTATTGGTTCTCTACTTAAATCCATTACTGCATCTATCTGGAGACTTTTTGTTGAGGCGTTTTTACATGTGCCAAATAAAGTTAGCAAAAAGGACATACAGCACATGCCAGCTGTAATGGTGCTCCCAGCCTCTACACTATATTTATTATGTACATCATATATAGAAAGGGACAAATACTATGACAGAAACACATCCATGTGTGAACAGAGGTTCAGAGCAAGTGAGAAATAGGAATATGCTATATTGAGGAAATTAAGGACAAATAAAACTCTTGCTGAGCTGGTCTTTTTTTTTTTTTTTATTCTGCACATTTATTTGAAGCAGGAGATGCTGGATCCAATGTTCACTGATATAAGTGGGAATAGCTCCACTGAATTAAATGGGCACTAGACTTGGTCCTAATAAGAATTTGGATTGTATTTTTGGAGGGCATTTACAGAAAAAAAAGTAACAGGAAATGTATCAATTTGCTGGCTTGGCTGTTAAATTTCAAATACAGACAGAACCTAAATGATGGTTTCTGGGAACATGTAAAACTTTTAGTGTATGTTGTCTGTGAGAAAAGTTTATGCAGCTTGTGGAGATTTTTTTCCCCCTCTTTGTGGGAAGCTAACACTTCTGTAGCTCCTCTATCATCTCGTCACTTGCCAGCTTTTCCACTAGCAACTCCCCTGTGTGCAGAATAGCACCAGAAATTCCCACAAAAGCTTCCAAAGTGTTAGTTACCACTGAAAAAGAAATGATTCAGTTTAATAGGTATAATTTGGTA
Organism: Chrysemys picta bellii; assembly: GCF_011386835.1. Taxonomy (NCBI): domain Eukaryota; kingdom Metazoa; phylum Chordata; order Testudines; family Emydidae; genus Chrysemys; species Chrysemys picta. Next base: position 193,438,182 of record NC_088791.1, read on the forward strand.
CATGGTTTTGGTCCAGTAAAAACCACACGTTGTAAGGGTAATGGACTGTATGCACAGTATACAGATGTAGTATACGTAGGTCACTGAAGAATGCTTTATATTATTAAAAGAAAGGCCGTTTGTACTGCCTAATGTTTTATATGTCTCTTGACAGGTGGAGCTTACTGGCAATAGCATTTATGAGTATATACATCCTTCTGACCATGATGAGATGACAGCAGTGCTTACAGCACACCAGCCTCTTCATCCTCACCTCTTACAAGGTACTTCCAGGAGATGTGATCAAATTTCAGCTGAAAAGCTAAAAAAGAAAGCTGCATTCAACACGGCAAGCTTATACATTATCCGGTAAAGCTTTGTGTACACAAATGCAGAATGGGTACCAAATTGATACTGCAGCTCAGCATTTTGGCTTGTAGCAGCATAGGTAATAAGCAGCACTCCTAGATTTATTAGTACCATTCATCCCAGAGGATCTTGGAGCATTTGCAGTTTTAAATTGCAATTCAAACTTTACACAAGGATCATTTCATCCACCTCTGTTACGTAGCCACCTCTGAGGTAGAACATTGCAGCTGCATTATACAGTCTTTTAGGAGAGGAAGTGAAGAAGAATATGTTAGCCAGTAGAAAATATGAGGACATATCTCAATGCAATTTGTTAAATTTGGAATTTGGCTATGACACCAGAGGGAATACTCTTTCCTTTATGAAGAATGCAGTGGGTTCTTTAATAACTGCAAGCGGTCATGACTTAGGTTTGGTGTCTTACTGAAAAGATAGCGTCTCCAGGAGCAGATTTTTTCCCTAACATCATACTGGGGCATTGATTCATTACCAACTCAGAAGGAAAGTGTCACCTACTGAATCACCAGAGCTACTTCTTGAAGCATGCGGCGGTATAGCGGGGTACTGGGTACTGACCTAGTACTGCTTAGAGTAAAGGTTAGTAAGCAATCAGGTGTTTCAGAGGAGAAGGCAAAGCACTGTATTGAAATACACAGCTCAGACCGGAAACATCTAGTCCACAGTGGGCATGTTCACAGAATTAACACAACTATTAGCATCGTCCTGCACTTATTAATATTACATCATCTCATTAGCATAACTACTGCCATACTAATAATGTGATACCTATGTTTACCCTATCCCTTTTAGCTAATTTACTTCCCCATGACAATACTTTGAACTTTAAAATAACAGAACTGTTTCAGATTCATCATGTTTAATACATTTTGACATATTTTTCAAAATTGCTTAATAATTCAGTTATAGCTTGTTTCCGTCCTGTCAGTATTGGATTGGTTTTCTCAGGACATGGCGACTAATAACATGGCACACTCCAGGCTACTTATGTTGCAGTTCTACTTAGAACTGTACTGTTTTGCTTATATGCGTATCTGTGAAATCTCTGCACCTGGGGATCTTGACAGTGACTCTGTCTGTAGTGACTCCACCAGAATGAACAGAGGTCCTTGTGTACACTCATCTGTTCCTTAAGGAATCAAGCTGTCACTAGTTTCCCCCCATGTGTTCATGGGTAGCTGGGCTGTCTCAGGTATTTCAAGTAAATCTCAAGTATCTCTGGCTGTCCATTTTCTCAATATCTGTGTGGATGTAACAACACTAGCTGACTTCCAGCTGTAACTGTCCATTCTCAAATGGACTAGCTGCCCAGCTATCAGGCTGGACAGTGGTGTTGTATTTATGTCAAAGTACAGTTTGTTTAATTCTCTTTCCTCCAGTTGTAGTTGTACATCTTGTACTTGCTCAGGGCTTGAGTAACTGAACTTCTGTCAGAAGTGAGGTTATTGTGTGTCTGACCATTTACATAGGTTCTGGGGGAAATAATCCTCTTGGTGGACTTTCAGGGACCGATGTGTATCCATCATGTTTCATTAAAAGATTTTTCTCTCTCTGAATAGCTTGTAGGCAATGTGTTGTTCTGTGGCTATTTTGGCAAGAGGTTGTGAGTTCAGATGAGGAGGCCTTCACAAATTCTTGAAAACAAGCATCCATGGTCATGTATTCCATGCCCGGCTGTGACATTTTGGGGAATCTGCTTGTACAACTTATGAATTCTGGTTGATGGTATGAAGCTCATATTATGAAAATTATGAAAATTGTATCATCTGTGTGGATGTTGAATCCCCCATTTGCTGACAGAGCCATAGAATGTCTATCCCAAACCAGGTCCAATGGAGAGTTATTAACTTTAATGACTGGGCTCTGGACTGAACAATGGGTACATGAAGGAGGCTGAGTGAAGCCTGTCTGGAGGGAGGGGTAAGTGGAGAGAGTGGAAAATTCCCAACAGGAAAAAGGTGATAAAACAGGGAGTTAAAAAGGACTCACCGAAGGAATTTTGGAAGGCTTTGGAGGAAGTTTGAGGCCAGCGAGAAGAAGAGACAGTGGGGGACATGGGGGTCAGGAGATCCAGTTTAATGGTGGGGCCAACCAAGGATAGAGAAAGCTAGCTGGGGTAGAGAAGGCTCCGTGTTCCTGAAGAGAAGTCATGAGCTTCAAGGGAAGGATTCTGGACACCCCAGAGGGGTACTCTGCCCAAGCCAAAAGAACTCTCCAGGGTGGCGAAGGAAAGCTGAGGCAGGGAAATGCATGAGGGGCATAGATCTGTGTATTTCTTATACTTCTAAGAGTTTGGTGTTTTAGGATCCTGTGAAAAGTCTTTGGGTCTGTTGGCTCCACTAGCTCATACCTCAGAGGAGGTAAAATGTAAACCAGGAGGGCTCACACTTTGGTGAGATTCTAAGGTGAGCAAGAGCTGCTGGGGAAGTTTGAGGTGGGAGATGACACTAGTTTCAGTTTCTAGGCAACTGGACTGTCAAGTTCCTACTGTCAGACACAGAGGTTTACACCTGGAGTGCATGCCGAGGGAGAGAGTCCTAAAGCCAGGAACGGTGCCTGCACTTTGCCCAAACCCAGCAAGTTAAAAGCACATGGGATTAAGCAATTGGATCTTTTCACAGCACTCTGGTCAGTGTCCAACATGGGGAACTTGACTCAATCTTACACTTGCCAACTTTATATGGGTAATCATTTATCTGGTGAGCTTGTTAGTTGTGAAAGCTCTATGAATTTAGAGTAGTGATAAATTAATAGGAATTAGATTGTCAAATTCAAATAAATCCTCTCTTAGGCTCAGTCAGGATAGAGCTAGGATTTCATGACTGTGGCTTTTTTTGTTTGTGCTTGTCTGAATCAATATATGTAAGCTCTTATCTCAGTCCCAAACAGGATATCTGCTGTTCCTTGCTTACATTTTTCTAGACCTAGATGACTGGTACTTTTTTTTCCAAAATAGCCTCAGGTTGAGGTCTAATTGTGCTCTTTCTTTGGGCTATCCTTGTAAAAAATGTTAATTTCAATTTGCACACGGTTCTTTGTGTTTCAGTGTGGAATTCTGCTGATTTTATAAATAGCACCATAATAGACACATGCCTCATACCTATTTTCAGCTGGTAGGTGATCTCTTTACTGCTCTGCTAATGGCATCTGCTATGTTTAGCTCCTTACCAACTTTATTTTCCACATGAAGATGTTTTAGCATCATACACTGGATTCTAGGTGGTGCTAAAGATGGAGTTTTTACCAATCATTTGCAAATTTGTTTAATTAGCTTCTATATGGATATTTTCTCTTTCATAATCTATAATGTATTAGTGGAAATTAAGATGAACAGTTGCCAACATCTTATTTGGAATCTAAGCATTTTTTCCCTCCTGTGTTGCTTAGGGATCTTGATGCAACAGCCTTCCTGCAAAAGGCATGACTCTAGGCCTAGGACAGTGTTTGCCAAATAGTGGATCACGACCACGAGTGTGTTCATGGGAAGATTCTAGATGGGTCGTCATGTCCAGGGCCAGATTAACCCATCACTGGGTCTTGGCCTAGGCAAACTTACACTTCTCCCCTTCAGGGCAACTGGGCCAAACCAATGGTGCTGCGACACTGTGCGCTAGATCACAACGCCTGGAATGGAGAGTGCGGCTCAGGATCATGGGACAGGAGCCACTGGTGCAGCGTGGGCTCGACCACCCCCCACTCCACAGCAGACCAGGACTAGGGTTGCTGGGCCAGAGCTGAGGGTGGGTCACAAAAAAATACAAAATGGAGCTGGTGGGTTGCCTGAGTGAAAAGTTTGGGAATCACTGCTTCAGGACATGCATCTGGCTTAGTTAAATCACATTTTAAAACTGATGGAGTGGTGTTTATTGTTTAATAGATCAAATTGCTGGTTTACATTTGTATTTTCAATGCCTTTATGGACTCATTAATTATTGAAATATAGAGTGAAATCCTGGCCCCACTGAAGTCAAGGGAATTTTTGTGATTGACTTTGAAAGTGAGGATTCCATCCAATCAGTGAATTTTGCCATATAGTTTATTATTCAAATAAACTGCTGTTGATCTTCTTTGACTTCAAATAAATCCCTGGTGTAAAGGGCATTTCCACTAATGTGTTTATGGTACCTGAATTAGAAATTAAATCCACTTTTATCAGTTTATGTCCCAGTTATTTTTTACTCTAAATTCATTTTTAGTCATTTCCCTTCTCTTTAAAGCTTGCCCAAGTTGTCAGGGTACCTTGTCCAAATAAAAAGCTCTCCATTATAATTTTGGAGAGATTTACAAGGTTTTAATCTGTAAAGTTACTTTTTGACATTTCCCAGGAGCAGAACTAGTACCATACTGCAGTCATTTCAATTAATAATACACCTCTACCCCAATATAACACGACCAGATATAACACGAATTCGGATATAATGCGGTAAAGCAGCGCTCCAGGGTGGGGTGAGGGGAGCGGGACTGTGCACTCCGACGGATCAAAGCAAGTTCGATATAACGTGGTTTCACCTATAACGCAGTAAGATTTTTTGGCTCCCGAGGATAGCGTTATCAGGGTAGCGGTGTATCTAAAAGTCACTAGCTTACAGCCTTGCTTAGGATAGCTCAGTGGTTTGAGCATTGGCCTGCTAAACCCAGGGTTGTCAGAGTTCAATCCTTGAGGGGGCAATTTAGGGATCTGGGGAAAAACAATCTGTCAGGGATGGTACGTGGTCCTGCTGTGAAGGCAGGGGACTGGACTAGATGACCTTTCAAGGTCCCTTCCAGTTCTACATTTCTGTGATTTAACTTTACTTGTCAAAATATATGTCCCACATCTAATACTCAGAACATTATTCAGTGAAAACTAGTTTAACCTAGCAAAGGAGCAAAAATATTCTACATGATGTAGATAAAGCCATCAAATGTGAACATAAATATCTGTATTCTTCAATTCTTCTTAGAGATATGCGGTCCCTATGTGGATGCGCATGCACAATAACTGTTCATAGTAGTGTCCGTTGACCTGCATGTGTGTCGACTGTGTGGTGTGTCTGAGGCTTTAAGAGGCTGTGTAGGTCAGCGCCGCTCCAGTTCCCTCTTACTACCACATGGCCAGAATCAGAACCCCTGTTCTTTGGTGCTCTTAGCTTGCTAAGAGAACTATTCTTCTACATTTTTTCTTTCGTATATAGTTTTTTCTCTAGTTGTATATTGTTGTCCATCACATTGATGGCCAGTCAGTTAGATCTCCACCCCTTTGCACTTTCCCTTTGGGACACTTACTCAGCCCAGGGACTCTGCCCCAGCAAGCCAGGTTTAAATACTGTGCTTCTTGCCCCCACTCCTCCTCCATGAGCACCAACGCTGTCTCTATGGTCTGGGCGAAGCCCACGTTGCTGCTCACTGTTCCACCTGTCGCTCCTCCCATCCCATATCTGGAAAGACAGAGAGCTTCAGCTGTGCAAGTTGCTTATGGAGGAGGCTATGTGCTCATGTGTGCCATCGGATCTGACACCAGCAGATCTGTTGGAGCGCTGCCCAACTCTGGCAGTGAGCACTTTCATGGGACCTTCCCACCCAGCACCACCGTCTCATCACCCAATTCCACTGTGCACACAAGAAACACAGGCATGGATGCCAGGGCGGGTCCCCAATGGTGACCGCCTATAAATGCAGCATAGTCTCACTGCGCATGCAGGTTGGGTGAGAAGTTGCGCGTTGACCCGGATGCTCCTGCTCCAAAGAGCTCTCATGCAGACTGGATGTCCAAGCACCACGCTCTGCCAGCATTGCCTTCAGCCCTAGTGACTGGCCCGCTGCTGTCACCTTTGGCACCGTCCACACCACCACGACTGTCCGGACTTTCCCACTCAGCCCCGTGCACTCCGGGATGCCTGTCCCCTTTGATGCCAATGGCTGAGCTGATGCTGCCGTTTGGTGGCTCTCCTCTGTGCTTGGACCCTCCGGCCGTTCTCGGGCCTCCATCCCCTTTCCACGGAACCTCTCCTGCTCCTGGACTTCCTGGCATTGTCCCATCCTGTGCTTCTGGTCCCAGTGGCCTTGCCTTTGCCGGACCCATCTTCGGACTTGGACTGGTCTTCAGACCTTGACCTTGCCTTCTCGCTGGCATGATCCTACAGCCTGGACCCCAGCAGCCAGCCTTATCCACCGGCCTATGGCCCATTTGCCTATCCTTGTTTCCCTTACCCACGGGGAGCACTGATGTTCGGCGACCCCTGTGCTTGGCCTTACTGGCCTTCTTGGGACCCATACTCCAAATGCGCCTGCATCACCGTCCATCCCCGACCCACATTGTTCCGTCCTCTGCCTACGAGGGCCCTCAGGACGTTCCTGGCACCATGGGCTCTGTTGGCACCTCTGGTTTCGAAGCCCAGGATGCACTCATCCCTCCCTCCTTCTCTTCCTCTCCCCCGATGACCATGTGTAGTACCAGGCCCTGCTTCATCGCATGATGGCAGCCCTCAGTCTGCCCGTGGAGGATGTCCGGGGTCCACAGAACCAGTTCCGGGACATCCTGCAACCCCCTGGACCTTCCCGTATCACCTTGCCCATACACAATGCCATCCTCCAACCCACACAGGCTGTTTGGCACATGCTGGCCTCCTGCTCCCCCACCCCTAACTGGGCGGAACAACAGTACTTTGTGCCATCCAAGGGCACAGACTTTTTGTTCACACACCCTCCACCTAACTCCTTGGTGGGCCATGTGGCTACGGAGCGTGCCTGCCAACAACATTTCAAATCTACCCCCCCACAGACTGGGTGGTGAAGAAACTCAACATTCTTGGGCAAAAGGTCTATTCCACTGTGGGTCTTCAGTTCCGCATCACCAGTTAACAGGCCAACCTGGCTAAGTACGACTTCCTGGCATACACTAAGTTGGCAGACTTCCAGGCCTTCCTTCCCCCGGCAAAGCAGTAGGACTTTCAAAGTTTCCTGGATGAGGGCAAGCTGGTTGCCAAGGTGGCCTTCCAAGCTGTGGTCGATGCCGCCAACACAGCGTCCTGGTCCCTGGCTTCTGCGATAGTGCTCTGCCGGGACTCTTGGCTGCAGTCCGCCGGGTTCCCAAAGAAGCTTCAAACTACACTTGAGGACCTCCACTTTGACAACCATAAGCTTTTCAGTGATAAAACTGATGAGACCCTCCACTCCCTCAAGGATTCCCAGGCCATCCTCCGGTCACTGGGTATCTATATGCCAGCTCCGACCCACAAGCAACAGTGGTCATCCTTCCGCCCCTGCCCTCAGGCCACCTGCCAACCCGAGCCATCTCATCACCACCCACGCTCCCAGCGGCCCCGATCTTCTGCTGCCACCACCTCTGCCTTCTCGCAACGCCCATCCCGGCAGAACTTTTGAGTTATGGGTCAGAGATATAAAGTACTAGCCTTTACCCTGTGGAAAATAATACATGAGAGAGGGAATCATGAAAGAAACATGATGATCTTTTCTAAGCTCATACTACAAGAAAAATATAAATACCCGTATTTTAGTAGCTGCCTTCTTTCAGAAGAGATGAAAGATGAGTTAGAGCAATGAAGATGGATTTCATACTTTCACCCCAAGGATAATTAGGGTTGCATAAAGCTAGCCATAATTTCACAGAAATGCTTGGAGAATCTTGTTTAGTAGTCATGTGCAATATGAGTGAACAAATGCTTAAATTCATTATCCAAAATAGCCAGATGCACTTCATTTACTGCACCATGACATTTATCCTGTTTGCAACAGTTTAAAAAAAAAAGAACAAATCACCAAATTATAAACAGGCCATTTTATTTTTAAACAGTGCTCAAAGTCAGACTTATTGTCTAATGTACAAGCTAAAGAAGGAAAGGGGATAACTGAAATGACACACTTTGTGGAAACTAAAATAAAATATAATATATTTTATTTAAAAAATTCCAGAAACAATATATTATCTCTAGAGTTTTCTTCATAATGTGTTGCTTGGTTTAGGACCTGGCCCTTTTGTTGCAAGGTTGGTGTTCAAATTGGCTTTATGGTGGGTTTTACATTAACTTCTTTGTGGTTTCTCATATGAGTAGCTGGAGTCTATTCAAGCACACTGTACAGAGTTTATTATAGCAGACACATGCACAGGATAATGTGGCAGTATGAAGAAATATGAGTGAAACAGAAAAGGCTCCTTGAATTGGAAAAGGAAAACCTGGAATTTAGTAAAGTTTCAGGTTTAAAAATAAACTACGATAAGTCTGAAATTTGGGACTTTGGTAGTGATCTCAACTTGTAAAAACCATAAATGATAAATATAAATGGGTGACTACCTCATTAAAATAACCTAGGAATATATCAGAAAAGGCAGGTTCTCTATAATATTAATTATACTCCTCTGATTAAGTTAGAACACATGTAGAAAACTGGTCAAAGTACAAAGTCTCACCTCTAGGAAAAATTGTATCAGTAAAAATGATTCTTACCTCAAATCAGTTTTGTCTTCCATACACTACTAATAATCATCCCAGGAAACATCTTGATGATTGGCAACCCTGCCGAACAAATTCTTTTGAGAACACAAGAAGCCAAGAGTCAAACAAACAGGCTACCCTACAAAGACCTTGGCAAGAAGGAGGACTAATGCTACCAAAAATTAAAATATTATCACCCAGCAAACCAAAGCAGAAATTTGCTGTATTGGATAACCCAAGAGAGCGAGCGAGTGTGAGAACTAGATGGAACAGGCTTAGTGTTCCACCATCAAACACCACATGACTCCTTGGATTAAGACAATCTCTAGACCGAAAATATTGTGTCTATAATAAGGCTGTCAAGCGATTAAAAAAATTATTCATGATTAATGACGCTGTTAAACAATAATAGAATACCATTTAAATATTTTGGATGTTTTCTACATTTTCAAATATATTTATTTCAATTACAACACAATACAAAGTGTACAGTGCTCACTTTATATTTATTTTTGATTAAAATATTTGCACTGTAAAAAACAAAAGAAATAGTATTTCTCAATTCACCTAATACAAGTACTGCAGTGCAATCACTTTATCATGAAAGTTGAACTTACAAATGTAGAATTATGTACAAAAATAACTGCATTCAAAAATAAAACAATGTAAAACTTTAGAGACTACAAGTCCACTCAGTCCTACTTCTTGTTCAGCCAATTGCTCAGACAAACAAGTTTGGTTACAATTTGCAGGAGATAATGTCGCCCGCTTCTTATTTACAATGTCACCTGAAAGTGAGAATAGGCGTTCGCATGGCACTGTTGTAGCCATTATTACAAGATATTTATGTGCCAGATGCACTATAGATACATATCCCTTCATGCTTAAACCATCATTGCACAGGACATGCGTCCATGCTGATGACGGGTTCTGCTCGATAACGATCCAAAGCGGTGTGAACGATGCACATTCATTTTCATCATCTGAGTCAGATGCCACAAGCAGAAGGTTGATTTTCTTTTTTGGTGGTTCGGGTTCTGTAGTTTCCGCATTGGAGTGTTGCTCTTTAAAGACTTCCGAAAGCCTGCTCCACACCTCATTCCTCTCAGATTTTGGATAGCACTTCAGATTTTTAAACATTGGGTTAAGTGCTGTAGCTATTTTTAGAAACCTCACATTGGTGCCTTCTTTGTGTTTTGTCAGATCTGCAGTGAAAGTGTTCTTAAAATGAACAACATGTGCTGGGTCATCATCCGAGACTGCTATAACATGAAATATATGGCAGAATGTGTGTAAAACAGAACAGGAGACATACAATTCTCCCCAAGGAGTTCAGACACAAATTTAATTAACGCATTATTTTTGTAAGGAGCATCATCAGCATGGAAGCATGTCCTCTGGAATGGTGTCCGAAGCATGAAGGAGCATACAAATGGTTAGCATATCTTGCACATAAATGCCTTGCAATGCTGGCTACAAAAGTGCCATGTGAATACCTGTTCTCACTTTCAGGTGACACTGTAAATAAGAAGCAGGCAGCAGTATCGCCCGTAAATATAACAAACTTGTTTGTCTTAGGGATTGGATGAATAAGAATAGGACTGAGTGGACTTGAAGGCTCTAAAGTTTTACATTGTTTTGATTCTGAGTGCAGTTATGTAACAAAAAAACCCACGTACATTTGTAAGTTACACTTTCACGATAAAGAGATTGCACTACAGTTCTTGTATGAGGTGAACTGAAAAATACTATTTCTTTTGTTTATCATTTTTACAGTGCAAATATTTGTAATAAAAATAATATAAAGTGAGCACTGTACACTTTGTAATCTGTGTTGTAATAGAAATCAACATATTTGAAAATGTAGAAAAACGTCCAAAATATTTAATAAATTTCAATTCAATTGGTATTCTATTGTTTAATCACAATTAATTTTTTTTAGTTAATCACATGAGTTAACTGCGATTAATCGACAGTCCTAATCTGTAATAATATATAACCACCCTTTTCTGAGAGCAACAATAGAGGCATGGGATAACAAAAATTAAGCCCAGACCCATCACCTCTAATGTCCATAGTACATAACACCAAATTCAACCGTAATAAAACTCTGGGAAACTTTAAAACCTGGCATTGTAGTTGTATTACAAGAGTTGGGCAACTACTCAGACGTTACATTCAGATAATATGGAGAAAAAAATCAGCTTGCAAGAAATACTAAAGTTCCATTGTACTGTACCAATATCTGCAATTGCAACATTTTTCAACACATCATCTTAAAGGTAAATCTGAGAAAAAAATTAACAGTGAAAAATTACTTGTCACTATTATGAAGCACAAGGATCTCTTTCCACCTTATAAAATTATTTTCAGTTTTTGCTTAGAGGAAACACACTTTTCATGAAGAGGTGGAATGCAGATTTGTGCAAGGGAATTAAGGATGTGGATTGGGAGAGTATTTTGAACAGCAGTCCCTATACTTCAGTATAGACATTCATAAAAGAAAACTATGTTAAAGTCATCTATGGTACAGGCATGGGCAAATGCTGAAATGAGTGTTCTGAAGTGGGCTGGTTTCTGCACATATGGTGGATCTGTCCAAAAATTCAGACACTTTGAAAAAGAGGTTGGAAACTCCTTTAAGGAGATGACAGGTGTTTTTGTGAATTTTCCCCAAAAGTTCTGTGTTGTATAACAGATACAAAGAAACGATTACCCATTTGATAGTTGCAGCAAGAATCATAATTGTAAGGTGGTGGAAGAGATGTGACTCCTCTAAATCAATTGACTCGTCCCAAAAAGTATGGGAAATACGAGTATTAGAAAAGCTGACCCATCAAGTCAAAGTTCTACAGGGAAGAAGATAAAAACTTGGTGGAATTTCCCTGTAGAGAATCGTTCCCCACCATGAAACCTGAGAGATTGAGAACTTTTTATTTTTAATATTGAGGAAGGGAGAAATTGTTAAACTTCCACCTTACTAGTTTGCCACCGCCCTAGTGTTACAGACTCATGAAGGCCAGGCTGTGTATTGGAACTGTTGTGTACACAAAACCTATTCTCGATAGAATTGTAAAGTTAGTGCTACAGAAATATTTCTGATAAAATTTGTTGGCTCTGTTGCTTAAAACCCTGCTTCCACTTCCACAAATGATCTTTAGAAAAGAACTTGTCATAAAAATTGTTGTTCATCATCCATCTGGGTGTTTATATGGCCCCCCATCACCATCTGTTCATTAATGGTTGTGAAGTTATCCTCACATCCCTGTGAGAGAGGAAAGTATTGTCCCTATTTTACAAACAAGGAACTGAGGCAGAGTTAGTGACTTGCTCAAGCTCACACAGGGAGCCAGTACCAAAGCCATGTACTGAACTCAGACCCACCCACATCCCAGGCCTTAATCCCAGGACCATTCTTCCATCAGAGATGCATACTGTATAGCTTCCGCCCACCTACTTGTGTATATCATTATTTAAACTTGATAGTAGATATGCCAGTTCATTAAAATGCCTATTGTTCCCACAAGAAACTAATTTCCATTAGTAAGATAAATGGATAATTCCAATGTTTTGCCGGAATTCCAGCGCAATTTAATATTATTGTAAAAAATCCTAAATTGGCCTTTTAAAAATATTTTATTGAACATTAAAAGTAAAACCATAATTCTGAAATAATACAGAGGGTGGCATTTTAGCATGAAGTGACAGTAAGTTGTAAGGAAATTCTTGGGCCTTCAGTTCAATGAACAGGAAAAGCAGTTGAATTGGAAGGCTGATGATACTAGGTGAGATTCAATGTGTATTGCATTTTTTCCTTTAAGCATAGCTCTAACATGAAATGTGCTTCCTTTTTCTGCAGATGTTTTCTAGGATTTTTAAATAGAGTATAATGCAGAGAGTTAATAGTTTCTATGTAGCATCTGAGGCTAAAGCAACTGCAGGTGTTAACTGTGTGACAGGTGCATAAAAATACACAGCACAAAATTTGCAGTAAAGTCAAATTAAGACAGGTTGTTAGAACAATATACTAGGGGCTAATCCAAAGCCCATTGAAGTCAATGGAAAGACTCCAATTGACTTCAATGGGCTTTGGATCAAGCTCTAAGGCTGGGAAGAAATCAATGTTTTGAAACTTACCTGAAAACACCTTTCAAAGTGCCCATTCATTGAAGTACAGAGTGAGATTCCTCTGCTACTTCTGTCAATTCCTGCCAAAATGGTAGTTGTGACACTGCACCCCATATTCTTCGTGGTGATATTATTATTATATGATTATAGCATAATTATGATGTATCTTATGCAAGATAAGTCATGTGAGGTGTAATTGGAAAGATTATGATTTGCTGAATATGATTATCTTATTTGTATGCATGTATCATTTTTGTATCTGAAGCTATAAATACGAATATGTATCAGTACTTCAAATGTAGTTACACCTGGGTAACGCCCACCACAGAAGATGCTTTCAGTCGAGATAGTGGGTGGGGAAGGGCCTATTCAGGGTAATGGGCCATCAGGAAAAACAACAGGCCTTAGGAGAATCTTTTCCCCCAGCTGGGGATCTTCCTGAGAACACTCCCAAACAGCCTGTACGTAATGGCTGCTATGACTCTACAAGGACATGTGACCAGGTCACATGATTTTGGACTCCATCTTGGGATGTCAGTATTTTCTCACAAACCGGTCTGGGAACCAAATTTCGAAACAAAGGGTTCCCGCCGTATGCTAAAGCTATATAAGACAGGGAGTGACATCATCTGGGGTTTTTCATTCCCCACACAAGAAGACTCCTGGAATCACCTGAGGAGCAAAGACTGAACTGGGGGAAGTGCTGGACCCAGGATAAAGGGATTTCTAGCCTGTGAATGGAACACCTGGGGATTCCAAGCTGTAAAGCAAGTGCAGCTTGCCCCTTAAAAATCTGCAGCCTGCTTGTATCATCTCTTAGGGTGAGAATCTGCTAATTCATATCCAATCTATTTAGTATATTAAGCTTAGTTTGCGTTTTTTGTTTATTTGCTAGGTAATCTGCTTTGATCTGTTTGCTATCACTTATAATCACTTAAAATCTGTCTTTTGTAGTTAATAAATGTATTTTATGTTTTAATCCAAACCAGTGAGCTTTGACTGGAGTACTTGGGGAAAATCTCTGCTTGGTTACCATTGTTCTCTTCACATTGAGGGAGAGGCGGACTTGGTATTAAACCCAAATACTGGCCAGATTTGACCAGGGCAGGACAGTACTGCTCTGGGGTCCTAGGCTGGGAAGCTGGTGGTTAGAGACACTGCATGTAACTGCAGCTGAGTGAGTCCCACCTGTGTGAATGCTGGTGAAAGTGCAGGCTGGAGGGCTTTGCATCTTATCACAGCAGCACAGTGTGAGAGGGAGCCCAGGCTGATGGGTCAGAGGGCTCAGTGGTACCCCAGTTCCACATGGTGTTCATAGCAAAAGGTTAGAACTATTGACTATCTTTGGATATATTAGAACTGCAATAGGTATTTCTCAAAAAAAAAATTGCTACATGAGGATTTTAAATTTTTAAAAGAAGATATGTATGCACCTGAGCAGGGTTTAATTAAAAAAATCAGTGACTTTTCCATTAAAAACATTTTGCTTAAAAACTTCTCTTAAGAGGAGTCTGCTTGTTGGTGCCCTGAATAGGTAGAAACTTTATAAAGTGTCTAGGCTTGCAAATTTTGGCCCAATGACTGGCAGTGTACAGTGAGATTACAACATGAACTTTCTGATAAGTTTCCTATTCTTTTGCTGCTTCCAAGATATTGATCCATGGTTCACCTGTTGCCTTTAGATCCAACCATTTGCGAGACTGAATTTGTAAAGCCTGCCCTTGAGGCCAGCAGAGGCTAAGATGTCACTGCTCAATGGAAAGGCCTTTTATTTAAAGCTTGGAGGCTCAATGCCTTTGACATTCTGGGGTTCACCCAGGCCAGTGAGGGGTTGAGTCATTGTCTGCCTTGTAGCCCTGGTGTCTTGTGACTGTGCAGCTTTGGTTCAGAGCTCTCACCTTAACAGCCTGCCAGCAGGCCACAAGCCTCACCCTGGCTTTGCCCAACTTGGATACTCCTTGCAAGCTGACCTTAGTACCCTTCCAGGCCTGAATTCCTTCTGCAGGATCCGGTTCCTCTCATTAGACCCTCTCAGAAAAAGCATTAGGTTTGCTGCCTCTACAGAGACAGTAGAACATTCCAACCTGCCAGCTTAACGCAATCACACACTTTACTGAATTTTACCAGCACTGCTGATTTATAATGACAGCAAAACACATTTATTAACAAAAGAGGATGGATTAAGTGATGCCAAGTAAAAGGAATAAAGGTAGAGATGGTTGAAAGCAAATAAAAGTGAACACGTTCATCTAGAAGTCTAAAACTTAATCTAGCAAGATACACTCTTTGTTCAAGACAGTTTCTCTCTCCTCCACTGTCTTCTTTCCAGATTTTTACTGGCTGGCCTGACCAGGACCCATCACAGAGATCAAATTGAGCTGTGCAGTCAAAAGACATACAGGTTTACAAAGCAGGCATTGACTGAACCCCTGACTGGCTTGAGTGAACCCCAAAATGTTACATCCCCCAACTCTTTTAACCTTTAAAATAAATCACAACTATCAGTGACCTTGGCAGAGACAGCTGACCATGGATGGGGACAAAGATGTGTCACGGCCATCTTCCTATTGCCTTCTTTCCCTAAAAATAATAAAGACAATACAAAGGTTAATATAAATGGCTGAAATACCCTGCAAATACTTAGGTTAAATGGTCAAAGTAAATATTATGGGTGATTTTTTGAAACCTAGATTAATAATTAAAACACAATGGGCTTATGCTTTCAGAGTACGAAATAGAGAGATCATTTTTTCTCCGGATGAAGTGTGTCTTGGCCAAGAGGAATGCAGGCTTGACATGTAGCGGCTACAAGGTAACGTTTTGAAGCCTTTCCAAGTTCAAAGAGTAACAGGTTTTATTATATGGGTAGCTGTAAAACAAAGTCTACTACTGAAAAGAGTCAGAATACCACCGCTGGGTGCAGATTTTGTTATTAATACAACAGTACACCCTGAAGCTATGGGCCAGATTTTGATACCCATGCTCATGCTGACTAGTACCTAACTCCACAGGTAATCCCATTGATTTGAATGAGACTATTCCCTGTACTGTTCAGCATGAGTAAGGGTATCAGAATATGGCCCCATGTGCCTGTATATCTCAGTTCAGGATTGATGTCTACCACCTCTTAACATACATTGTTTTAATAGGTTTCAGAGTAGCAGCCGTGTTAGTCTGTATCTGCAAAAAGAACAGGAGTACTAAGGTGCCACAAGTACTCCTGTTCTTTTTATTGTTTTAATAGTTACTGCACTTGAGCATGGGTGATGGTAAGTACTGTAATCCGACATTAGCACCTGCCATTCAAGCATATATTTTCAGCTTTACTTTCTGCATTTATTCTCCCATAAGATAAACAACATATTTCTACTATCTAAGCAGCAGCTAAGAAAGGCACCTTACACACAGTTTTACTGAAAATAAATGACTTATTCAACAGCAAGAGAAAGAACACCTCAGAGTGACTTGCTATTCTTTTAGAATTCTTCCAAGGTGCAGACATTTACCTACCCTTTTAAACTTGAACAATTATTCCTGGAAGTGTAGTCCTGCAATGTACATTGTTCTAATCCATAATTTATATTGAAACAATTTAAAAAAAAATGAGTAGGTGGTGACTTCCCTCTATGTTTCTTCTTAGATTACAATTTGTCAGCAAGCGGAGTCACATGCCATTTTTCCCCTTGGAGCCCAATTGCCTGATTCCAGTGTATGTTGTTTAAAGATGTGATTTTTCTAGAGCGCTCAGCATTGCCCTAATTCTGCTCTCATCAGTCAGTGACTTCAAGGTTAGGCCAATGCTGAGCACTTCAGAAAGTACCACCTGAATAGCCTAAGTGCAAGGGAAACCAAATATGCCTAATTGTGAGGGAACGAGGAGGCTCTGATGGGAGATTTTAAGTAAGTTATCACTGGGTTATTATTGACTACCATATTAATTAATGATTGAACGGGGAGCCTTAAGAGGAATCTATTTTTAGATATATAGATAATGGATTGCCAAGGATTGCTTAGGGCAGTGGACACACTCTCCTTTTTACTGGAAGAACAAACAAGTCAAAACAAAGAAAATATACAAATAAACTGAGGGATATATAGAATGTGGTTTTGATACTTGATACTTGTGGAGTTTCCCACATGATATTTGGGACTGAGCCTTGCAAGAGTGTGCATAGCCAAATAGTAGCCATTAGAAACTAAGAATATTTATGTTCCTCAAAAGAGTTTCTAAGAGCATTTTGCTCTTACCTTTGTTGCCCCAAATCATTATTTATCCCTTCTTACAGCCTAGTAGCTAAATTTTAGCATCAGATATACACATGCAATTTTCATGGATGGAAATTGGAATTATGTAAATGTATGTCAGACTAGAATTTGGCCCCTAGACATTGTCATTGTTAATTTGTCAACAGGGATCAACTAATCCTGACTGGAAAGAAGCAACACTTTTAATGTGTCTAAATATATATTTAATCATTTATAATTAGGGCTACATTCATAAGTCTCTTAAAATGTATCTGTTTTTCATCATAATGAAGAACAAATTCAATAGAAGTAGTTTTGATACATCAAACTGGCTGTTAAAGTATAGCTAGGAATATGTATGGCTGTTCCATGATTAAGTCACCATCAAAGGCAAATTTCAGTTTATTTGGTTAATACACAATAACTATCTTATTGTATCTACATTAAATGTACATTAGATAACCTTAATTTAAAGCATTAACTGGAGAGCAGTCCATATGGCACCAGGGCTCTTGCATTTTAATACCAGATTACAATGTGCTGGCGACAGTAACACAGGTACACAGCATCACTGCATCTCTACTTACAAATAAGACACTTAGCAGTCTTAACAAACTATGCAGCCAGACAAATGGTGTTAAGAGAAATTATTTGTATCATCATTGAAATAGATGCAGCAGAGGCTGAGAAATAGATGCTCTCAAGATGCTTTCTTGACCTGTAAGACCTCTTCCTTTACCTTCAAATATCTACTATGCTTTCTTTCCATGCCAGGTGATCCACTGCAGTGGCTATTTGAAGATACGTCAGTACATGCTGGACATGTCCTTGTATGATTCCTGTTACCAAATTGTAGGACTGGTGGCTGTGGGTCAATCTTTACCTCCCAGTGCAATCACTGAGATCAAGCTTCACAGTAACATGTTCATGTTCAGAGCAAGTCTGGACTTAAAACTTATATTCCTAGATTCCAGGTAAGCAAAATGATTTGGTTTCCATCATATAGCATCTGGAAGTTAAGTTTTGTCAAATTATAGGGGTTTCTAAATACTTCAATATACTTAAGTTTTAGGTGTATTTTAACTATGACATCATTAAAATTGAACTTGAGCACTGTAAATGTATGCAGGACTTTCAAAATGACTCGGTAAATAAGGCAATATTTTATCTTTAAAATATCAAGCCTACGGAACCTGATTCTAATCTATAGTTATTTGTGTCATGGTAGTGTCCAGAGGCCTCATTAGGGTAGGCAGTGTACAAACACAGTAAAACACTTCATGTCCTGAAGAGTTTACCATGTTAACAGGCAGGACAGATAAAAGGTGGGAGAAAAGAAGCATTATTGTGCCTGTTTTACAGGTAGAGAACTGAGTCCCAGAGAGATTAGGTGACTTGACCGAGGTAACACAGGAAATCCATGGGAACCCAGTCTCCCAAGTCCTAGTTCAGTGCCTTAGCTGTGAGACCAGCTTATCTATCTAATGTCCCTAATCTTGCCTACATTATGGGTTTATGAAAAGATACGAGTGACAATTAAGTCAAATGGCCATTTAAAAAAAAAACAGACATTAAATCTCTTCAGAAAAATAGTAACTATTGGGACAGCTTGCAAGATTGCCTAGTGCACAAGCTCTGCCTGGATTTATGTGAAATAGGCAATAGAATCATCTCAGCACACTCTACCGATACAACCCATGTGGATGCCTGAAAGAACTCCCACATGGGCAATGGAAAAGCACAAATCTGAGCTCAAAGAGACACATGAAGTGACTAATTGATCTCTTTTCAACATATAATTATGCCTTACAATATACTTTGATCTGTATGGTCCAGTTTTAGATGTCCCAAGGGAAGAACCTTCCAGCAAATTTCCAGTCTTATAGGTTTGACTACCAACAGGCAGATAATTCTAATTCACGCCTGCCCCACCTCCCAAAAAAACCCAACCACCCCACAGTACTAGGACTGTGGAACAAGATTTGACCTACTTGGTGTCTTCCGTGACATGCTGGAGTTTCAAGGGAAAGAAATGATATTCATACATAATGGTAAAAAAGTCTATGACCAATACATTGGAGAAGTTTTGCAAGGCAATTTAAACACTCAAAAGCATGCTCTCTCTCCAGGCTAAGATCAATTAGCCCCAGTGCTAAAATGCAAGTTACAATGTGTTTTAGGAATCCTCTCTCTTTTTTTGGCATGTTTAATGCAATACATCCAATATTGCTAAGCACTGAAAGCTGGTCTACGCTATCAAGTTAAATTGGGTTAACTATAGTTGCTCAAGGTTGTGAAAAATTTCGCATTATGTGCGATCTAGTTAAGCAACCTAAGCCCCGGTATGGACACTGTTAGGTCGCCAGAAGAAGTCTTACATTGACCTAGCTACCACCTCTCAGAGAGATGGTTTTACTCCAGTGATGGAAGAACCCCTTCTATCACTGTAGTAAGTGTCTATACTACAGTGGTGCAACTGCAGTGCTGAAGCTGTGCTGCTATAGCATTTCTAGGGTAGATACAACCTAAGGCTCAACAATGTGCCTGTACATGGCAGAGCTAAGATAGGATGAGGAAGAGGTGTTCTAATGGGACCTCAAGAGGCCTTCTAGTCTAGTCCCCTGCACTCATGGCAGGACTAAGTATTTTGTAGACCCATCCCTGACAGGTATTTGTCTAACCTGATCTTAATAATCTCCAATGACAGAGATTCCACAACCTCCCCAGGCAATTTATTCCACTGCTTAACTACCCTGACAGTTAGGAAGTTTTTCCTAATGTCCAACCTAAACCTCCCTTGCTGCAATTTAAGCCCATTGCTTCTTGTCCTATCCTAAGAGATTAAGGAGAACAATGTTTCACCCTCCTCCCTGTAACAACCTTTTATGTACTTGAAAACTGTTGTCCCCTGCAATCTTCTCTTCTCCAGACTAAACCCAATTTTTCAATCTCCCCTCATGAATCATGTTTTCTAGACTTCTAATCATTTTTGTTGCTCTCCTCTGGATTTTCTCCAGTTTGTCCACATCTTTCCTGAAACATGGCACCAAAAACTTGTCACAATACTTAAGTTGAGGCCTAATCAGAGCAGATAAAGCGGAAGAATTCTCATCCTGTGATTCTGTGATTTTAAGTGGAGTTGCCTGGAGGCATAAGAGTCTTCATAAGAGAGAGTCTATCCAGAGGCGCTGATAGGAGCACAGTGAACAAAAACTCCTGTTACACCACTGAAAAAGATACTGCCAGCACTGTCCCCATACTTGCCAGGAAGCACAAGGGTGGGGTCCTGCCCCTGTCCCACAAAGATGAACTGCTGGAATATCAAGCATTGGCGGTAGTGCTGGCCAGCGCCTTTCCCCTAGCACTCCCAGCCCAGCTGTCCAAATTATCATTACCTCCTGACAGGAAGGTATTCCCCAGCACTCTCTCTGACTCCCACTTGTAGTGTATCCACACAGAAAGGGCATAATCATGCCCTAAATGGTAATAGGAGAAGACAACTAAATATATCAGCTTTAAGGAGAAATAGTTTAGTTTAAGAGTTAATTCCAGCCCACAAAAGTGATCTGTGGCTGCTGCTTTACTGTATGCATCCATTCATTCCCACAATTTCAAGGGACACTGGAGGGGAGATGAGATAATTTTGTCCAGCTTTGTTCCCCTTTCTGTTTTCCTTGTTCACACACTCAGAGTCCCTTTTACATCCAAAGATGGAAACCAGGGATATTTGGAGTAGAAATAGACAAGGCTGCAAAACTCAGATCCAGAATCAAACTTTTCCAAATTCTGTGTGTGTTCAGATCAGGGGTTTGTTTGACCATTCTAGGGTCAAAGCTGCAAAACTAGGGACACAGATCCAACATCTGGAGATATTCAGCTCCAGGATTTTGATTTGAGCCCATCTTTGATCATTAGTTAAGCAAGAAAGCCACATGAAATCACTCTGTTCATTTTAATGGCACCGAGAGCTGAGTGTCTGATGTAAATGAGATCTAAATAGGGATTAAGGTGCAATAGTTCAATGCACCTCTCACAGTTACAGGGTGAACTGTGCCTTAGACCCCTTTTAATCACTCTCTAGTGCACCCCTTACGTGACAGGCCTGCCTTCGTACACCTCACCCTGGGTGGAACCTTGTGGTCTAACCACTCTTAGATGGGTCTCGGGGGCTGTTTCTCAACTGTGTTAATGTGACAGGCTGAACTGCATTTGGCACCTCTCAGCCCTTTCACTGCTAGAACCTGTGACCAGAGAGTAGATTAAAATGACTCAGATGGGGCCTTCAGAACATAAGAAAAGCCATACTAGGTCAGACCAATGGTCTGTCTAGCCCAGTGGCCAGTTGGAGGTTTAAGAACACCCAGAACAGGGCAGTTTCAAATGATCCATCTCCTATTATCAAGTCCCAGCTCCTGTCAGTTGGAGGTTTAGGGACACCCAGAGCATGGCGTTATGTCCCTGACCATCAGCTAACAGCCATTGATGGACCTTTCCTCCATGAACTTATCTAATTCTTTGTTGAATCCAATTATCATTTTGGCCTTTACAGTATCTCATGGCAACAAGTTCAACAGGTTGATTGTGCGTTGTGTGACGAAGTTCTTCCTTTTGTTTGTTTTAAACCTGCTGCTTAATAATTTCATCAGGTGATTTCTATATGAAGGGTTTATGTGAAGGAGTAAATAACATTTCCCTAATTCGCTTTCTCCAGACCATTCATGATTTTATAGACTTCACCATTCATGATTTTATTGACCATTATTATATCCTTCCTTAGCCATCTCTTGTCTAAACTGAACAGTCCCAGTCTCTTTAATCTCCCTTCGTATGGAAGCTGTTCCATATCCCTAATAATTTTTATTGCCCTACTATCTCTTCTTTGAGCTGGGTGACCTGAATTGCACACAGTATGCAGAGTGTGGGCGTACCATGGAAGTATATAATGGCATTATGATATTTTCTGTTTTATTATCTATCCCTTTCCTAATGGCTCCTAACATATTGATAGCTTTATTTAACTGCCACTGCACATTGAGTAGGTGTTTTCAGAGAACCATCCACAAGGACTCGAAGGTCTCTTTCTTGAGCGATAACATATAATTTAACCCCCATCAAGTTGTATGGATAGTTGGGATTAATCGGCATTATTTATGCATTTCCCCAAAAGTACAAAGCCCATAGAGCAGGGGTGGCCAACCTCTGGCTCCGGAGCCACATGCAGCTCTTTGGAAGTTAATATGCGGCTCCTTGTATAGGCACCGACTCCGGGGCTGGAGCTACAGGTACCAACTTTCCAACGTGCCGGTGGGTGCTCACTGCTTAACCCCTGGCTCTGCCCCCACTCCACGCCTTCCCAACCACTCCTCTGAGCCTGCCATGCCCTCGCTCCTCCTGCATGCCACGAAACAGCTGATTGAGAGGTGGGGGAGGGAGGGGGAAGTGCTGATTGGTGGGGCTGCTAATGGGCAGGAGGCGCTGGGAGCTGGCAGGGGGAGCTGCTGATGTATTACTGTGGCTCTTTGGCAATGTACATTGGTAAATTCTGGCTCCTTCTCAGGCTCAGGTTGGCCACCCCTGCCCTAGAGCAAAGGATAAAACCAATTAAAGTCCTATACCTCTGGGTCTGGTACATCTTAATTTTTCCTTGCCAGCTTTTGTTATTCCCCCTCAGCCCAGCTAACAACCCAGCTCTTGCTGAGAGAAACAAACTGTTCTGATCACAGTAGGCTCTCCCGGTCTCTTTTTTCCTTGCCACCCTGTCAGCTTTCACGGATACCCTGGGCAGCCACCTGGCCACACGATCAACCCCCATCCTTTTCTAGGCCCAGGGTCCTCTAATGGAGTGGTTCTCAACCAGGAGTATGTGTACCACTGGGGGTATGGAGAAGTCTTCCCGAGGGTACATCAACTCATCTAGATATTTGCCTAGTTTTACAACAGGCTACATGAAAAACACTAGAAAAGTCAGTACAGGCAATGGCTTGTTTATACTGCTCTATATACTATACACTGAAAGGTAAGTACAATATTTATATCCCAATTGGTTTATTTTATAATTATATGGTAAAAATGAGAAAGTCAGCATTTTTTCAGTAATTGTGTGCTGTGACACTTTTGTATTCTTATGACTGATTTTGTAAGTACATAGTTTTTAAGTGAGGTGAAACTTGGGATTATGTAAGACAAATCAGACTCCTGAAAGGGGTACAGTAGTCTAGAAAGTTGACAGCCACTGCTCTAACATCTTTGTGTTCCCATTGACCTCTCTCTCCTCAGCCTTGCAAAACAGCTATCGAATCAGGGCTGCTGAGTAGTCCCCTCTTCCTAGCTATAAACCTGGGCGTTGTGTTTGTTGGGATGCTCCTTATGCAAGCCATTGGTTTACCTTTCCTGCTTGGTTTCCTTAACAAACCCTTTTGATCTAACTCCATAGCAAGTAACCCATCAAACAACCACACACAGGTATGCACCATATTCATGAAAAATAAACCAATGTTTCCCACTTGGTCATAGCAGCACTGCGCACAGGGCAGAATTTGGGTCCTGAGTTTTGTGACCCAGGAGAGAATGGGAGTGCTGTGAAGGTCACACCCAACTCCTCACCCTGCTCCCACCCCACCCCACCCCAACACACACCTCGCAGGGGGAGGAAGCTCTTCATTTTACCCTCAAATGACCTCCACCTCATGTCAGTGTGCAAAACATCACCGACCGCCCCTAAGGAAAATGCATCTAAATCCTTCCCAGATGAAGGAAAGGTTGCCATGTTGGGGGATCTTTAGGGAGGGATTAATGTGTGTGTAGGGGAAGGGTCGCTAGAGGGGCCTTCTTTCCTCCTCTCCCTTTCTCCTCCCCCCCTCACACACACCTTTTCCCGCCAACTGATGTGTCAGGATAAAAGTAAATATAAAGACCTGCTTCTCTGCAGGGCCAAGCAATGCATGAAGCTCTAAGGAAAGAGAAAACAAAAGGCATGATAATCAAAAAGTGGAGTTCAGGTTATTTGCAAGACCCCATTACACTGTGCAACACTTCTTGTATTCATTTTACAAGATTGCTATGTTATCCTGAAACTGAGTGCAGTACCTCTGCTCTGCCGTTAGAGATATAGAAAGAACATGGGAGTGTAAATGCCATCAACACATAGATAAACAAACAAAGCTATCTGTGATTAAATTCCTTGATGTAATTTAGAGTATCTTTTGCTATCAAGTAGCAAGGACAGGAAAGACCCCTTGGGTCATGTAGTTTGATCCCTATTGTATTGCGTGGGACTATTCCTATAAGGGCCTACTACAGAGTTTCTTGCACCTTCCTTGAAGTGGCTGATACTGGTCGCTGTCAGCATACTGGACTAGATAGATCTCAGCTTTGATTCTGTATGGCAATTCTTATGTATTCACTACTTCATTCCCAGTCTGTCTGCAGTGATCATGCTTTAACTTCGTTCCACTCAGTTCCCATCCTATTGCTCTTAATGTTGAGAAACTTTTGCATCATGTCTAACTTAAGCTTTCCTTTTCCTTCTTTAGCTTCCAGGCATTGCCATTGTTCCTTGTCCTTCCATCTTCCAAAACAGAATAATCCTGTGCCTTCCTTTAGGCTGTTAGCTTGGATTTATTTATAGACTGTGAGAACGGCTACTGTAGACTAATTATTCTGGCTGTGCTTGTATATCTGCAAAGCCATAAAATTTATCAATAGTTTAAAAAAAAGAGGGGGGGGGTACTTTACACTTCCACAAACAGCTCATCAACTGGATCTTTGTGCAAAGGATCACATGTTGGTAGCTCCAAAGTAAAAATCTAATGTTGAAATAAGTTAACAGATCCTCCTCCTTGACTGTATCTGGGACACTTCTTTGTGTACAACATTACTGCACCCTGTATTTGGCGGGCGTACTAAAGTTTTAATTTCTTGTAAAGATCATTGTTCTCTGTTTCCAAACCAACATGATTTCTCTGCAGCCTTTTAGCACTTGATTAGGTGGCAAAATCAGTATTAGTTTAATGAAATTAAATTTTTCTAGAGATGCTGCTTATCCATCAGCCTTCCTCTTCTAGGGTGACTGATTTAACTGGATATGAGCCCCAAGACTTGATAGAGAAGACCCTCTACCACCATGTCCATGGCTGCGATGTCTTCCATTTACGATATGCTCACCATCTCTGTAAGTAATTGGCATAAAGTGGCTCAAAATCTTCAGCTTATTCAGTAAGGTCAGGAGTTCTGCAGACAACAGACACTGTGGTGCAAGGAAAACAAATCCCAAAAGGGGCAGATCTCAAGTGCTCAGCACCCATAATTGAGACCAGATTTTCAGAAGTACTCAGCTCCCATTCAGGTAGCAATTAAATGGTCTGATTTTCAAATGAGCTCATCACCCAACATGCCATGTTCTTTTCAAAATATATTTGGCTACTTATTTTGCTGCCTAAATGGGAGCAGAGCTGTTTTGAAAATCGGTCCCTGATTGTGAGTGCTGAATTCTTTTGAAAAATCTGTCTCTTAATGGTGTTAGTTTGGAAAAAAAAAGTTATGCAACAGTTCCATGGTTTTTTCCAAGCACACTGGTAATAATCAGTGTGTGTTTGAAAAGTTGAATGTAAAACAAAAAAATTCTGAGATGCATGTTCCTTAGTAGCATGTGGATGAGTTCTGAAAGCAGAGTGTCAGGAGAAAGAGATACGTGATTAGTAATTCCCCATTGCCAAGAGGGGAATTGATCACCTCTTCATACATTTGGATTTAGTTTATTCACTGAAATATTCGCACAGTAGCTTTATTTATTCATTTATTTTTCCAGAAGCAAATTGGGGGAATAGAAAATGTTTCTGATATGGCTCAGACTTCCACAGCCCAACTCTCACCACATCCACTAATTATGTAAACAAACAACCCCCCAAAAAAGACAAAAGAAACCCAAACCTTTGCTAATGAATTGGTTTCCAGATTGCCACCATTGGCTTAAAACAACCAGAAAGAAACCATCCTTTGACTCTCTGAAGAAGAGTCAATCCCTTATGTTACTGTGTGATGTTATTGAAGATCTGGAATATATATAAGAATTATATAGGAAGATGACCTTCCTGTACTTAGAACAAGTCAGTGGTGAATGACTAAATATCAAATTCTATTGACTCCAATGGGAGTTACGCACAGGAAGGCAGAACTTGACCCTAAATATTTTGGCATTTGCCAAAGAATTAGTGGAAGCTCAGACCTGCTAAATCACATTATTTCCTACTGGCTCTTATTTTTAGTCTCCTCTTTTATGAAAGATCAAAACCTGCTTATATCCTTAGTTCCCTCCTGGGGCATCTGACTGCTCACCTGCACAAGCCACTGCTCATTTTTTCCCTCTGATATTATTTGATATAATTATGTCAAACAGTATAAAGAATTCTGATAAAGCCACAATCATCTTCTGAAAAACAGTATCTCACCTTTACAACACAGTCATGAACATCAGAACCCATAGCATCAGAACTCGTGCTGGCAATGGAAGGCAATAGCTGATACTTTCGTCCAGTTTTGTAAATAGGATTTGAGTGGAATTCTAAAATACGGAGATATGACTAAGCTACTTAGCTAAAAATACTGATCTGGATGCTATAACTGAACTATAAAGATAAAGAATGACAAAGATTAGAAACAGAAGAAATATAAGAGACCGATCTAATTTAAAAGGTCTGACGAGTTAAAGTAACCAAGGGCCAAGAAGAGGGAGAAAAAGTCAAAATACTTGGGGAACAATAGGAAGAGTAAAAAAGCATGGCATGAATGATGAAAATAGATGTAAAATGTACAAACTTCTGTGCCTCCAGAGAGCACTGTTATAACTCCCCCACCAAACATCTGACGAGTATGAATAGTAAAAGTTTGACAGGTCTGAATGTACACAATTTAGCATTCTATGAAACAGTCTGATGATTAAGTGTCACCTGGTATTAATCTGGAGAGAGAAATCTTACACCTGATTAGAGAATTAAAAAAACAAAACCCTATACTGTGATAAGCAATTGCGCTTCCAAAATAAACTCAAACTATAAGACAAGCATTCAAGAGAGCCATGAAGGAAACAACAAAACTAAAAGTATAATGGGTGTAATGAGAACAGCAAGAGTAGTAGATGTGAGTAGTTTGCTGAAGATGTGCTGAGATAAAAATAGTTTCCTGTTTGAAACATTTGGTAGCTTCCAGGTTGAAGAAAAAAATGTTGACATTTCAGAGGGTTTACTTATTTCTATAATGCCATCGGTGTGCAGGGAATTACTGTACAATAGAGGAAGTTTACCACTCAGCTAATGGGTCCCTGCCTAAGGAGCTGATAGTCTACAAAACAGGACAAGTGAAGCCATTACAATGCAAACAAAATACTCCTAGCCTCAGCTGTGTCTTTTCTCATGAGCCTGCTTCCTTTGTAGGGAGGGTTCAATGCACCAAAGATGTTATAATCCCATTGTTTCTGCTGCACAAATTGCTGCCAGTTTGTCCAGGAACTGGCTCCATATGCCAGGGCAGACAAAGTACAAGCCCCAGCTGCTCCCTGGAATGGAACCTCACAGGCACAATGCCCAGTATAATGGAGGAGGTGCAGGTTAAATTCTGCACCACTTTGAGCCTGTTGTCTCCCAGTGTAATGCTCAAGACTTTCAGCAAAGCACCACTGGTCTTTCAGGCAGCTAGGGAACTTTAAAGGGCTGCTATTCTGTCAGGGCATCATCCACTGATCATGCAGTTGTAGGGAATCCAGTGGATTGGCAAGTGGTGTGATCTGGGGAAGCTTAGACAATTACTGTTGCAAGTGTAGGATTGAAAGGCTAATTTCCCTGCAAAGTTGTGGCCTTGAGCACAGGCTGGTGAATGCTGCGTTCCAGTGAAACCTATGGAGCCTTTTAAAATAGCCATTTATGACAGATCAAATCGGCCAGCCAATCTTTTCAACCTGCACGCTCAACCAGGCAGGGAACCACAACAGAGAAACAGCCATTCACAAATGGTAGAGGAAAGCTGTAAATCGAACAGCCAAGAGTAAAAAGCTGCTAAATTCTATCTAACTGATTGCAATGAGGGTCACTTGGGCCTGCACAAGTTGGCTTGGTAATAGACACTTCTGTCCCAGAAAGACATGGCTGAGGTCTTTCAGTCAGCAGCTGACAGGGCAATTTAATGCAGGGTCAACTGCGAACTGATCTAATATTCTGTATTAGAATTGTGGCCACTATCCTTTGTCCAATGACATGCTTTCCTCAAAGACTGCCAAAAAGAAGAACACAGGAGACACACTGCTCATATATACTTGGGAAGTGAAGCTGGAGTACTATATTTAGTCCTCAATTCTTTTGCAACCTTTAAAACATTGTCTTAACAGAGGACCTAAAACAGGAATTAGGAAAATGAGAAGGCAACTGACAAGGGTGGAGCCCAGAACAACTCCTGGTGCACAAAGAAGAATGCTGCTGTGGAGAAGAAGTGGGCTGTAGTCCACGAAAGCTTATGCTCTAATAAATTTGTTAGTCTCTAAGGTGCCACAAGTCCTCCTGTTCTTCTTTTTGCGGATACAGACTAACACGGCTGCTACTCTGAAATAGAACAGAAGGTGCTCTACTAGTGTTAATTTATGCTTTGGAAGATTAAGTAACTAGATAATTTGAATTCGGGATAAGAGAAACCTGAGAATTAGACTAAGGGTATGACTGCACTTTGAGCTGGGAATGTTATTCCCAGCTTGAGGAGACATATCTGTGCTAGCTCTGATCAAGCTAGTGCACTAAATATAGTGTAGCTGCAATGATGAGAGTGGCAGGAAGGGCTAGACACCTTGAGTACATGCTTAGTGACTGTGATGGACATGTACTCGGGGTGGCTAGCCCCTCCTGTTTCTGTGGCTACATTTTATGTTTAGCATGTTAGCTTGATGAGAGTTAGCATGAATATCTCTCCTCGAGCCGAAACTCATTCCCCCAGCTGGAAGTGTAGACATCCCCTGAGGTAGAGGAAGTTGCTTTTGGAAAACTTAGAGCCCATTGAAAAGCTCTCTCTCTCTCTCAGAAGATCAGAGCCAAAATGAGAGTGCCATTTGTGAGGCTTTGGGTTCTTTGGGCTTTAGAGTACAGGTAAACATGAAAGCATGATGCACAGAGATTTAACTGGACAACTCTGATTAGTAACATCACAGTTGTAGACTAGCATTAATCGAAGTTATGACACTAAATTCTAAAACAGCAAAATGAAGATGGGTTCTTTTGTTTTGTCCAAGACCCTAACCTCTGAATTAATGTAGAGGCGGTCAAAAAAGCAAACAGGATGTTAGGAATCATTAAAAAGGGGATAGACACTAAGACTGAGACTATATTATTGCCCTTATATAAATCGATGGTACGCCCTCATCCCGAATACTGCGTACAGATGTGGTCTCCTCATCTCAAAAAAGATATACTGGCACTAGAAAAGGTTCAGAAAAGGGCAACTAAAATGATTAGGGGTTTGGAACGGGTCCCATATGAGGAGAGATTAAAGAGGCTAGGACTCTTCAGCTTCGAAAAGAGGAGACTAAGGGGGGATATGATAGAGGTATATAAAATCATGAGTGATGTGGAGAAAGTAGATAAGAAAAAGTTATTTACTTATTCCCATAATACAAGAACTAGGGGTCATCAAATGAAATTCATAGGCAGCAGGTTTAAAACAAATAAAAGGAAGTTCTTCTTCACGCAGCGCACAGTCAACTTGTGGAACTCCTTACCTGAGGAGGTTGTGAAGGCTAGGACTATAACAGAGTTTAAAAGAGAACTGGATAAATTCATGGTGGTTAAGTCCATTAATGGCTATTAGCCAGGACGGGTAAGGAATGGTGCCCCTAGCCTCTGTCTGTCAGAGGGTGGAGATGGATGGCAGGAAAGAGATCACTTGATCATTGCCTGTTAGGTTCACTCCCTCTGGGGCACCTGGCATTGGCCACTGTCGGTAGACAGGATACTGGGCTAGATGGACCTTTGGTCTGACCCGGTATGGCCTTGCTTATGTTCTTAATGTACTGAGCTTATGGTTAATATATGTTTTAGAGAAATAGGACAACCAAACATGGTATAAAAGAAGCCAGATGACTAAAAGGGGACTCTGAGGTAAAAGAAGCAAACAGCTTGGCATCTACCATGATGGATTCCTGGTCGCCCTCTCAAAGGATGCTGCAGTTTACCTTGGTATCTTCAGAATGAACATGGACTGTGTCTATTAGTGGAGGAGGACCTGACTCCATAGCCAGAAAGTTCTTGCAAGAGTCATTTTTGAGGGTATTTCCTGAGGAACTCCGGCAAGATAGATTGGATTTGAAGAAAAGTTTAATGAGTTACCACCTGTGTAGATGGAAATGAGAGGAATCTAATGTGAGATGATCTGCATAATGTAGATACTAGCATTCTGAAACTTCAGGGGGGTAGTACCAAGAACAAATGTTCTAATCCGTCCATGACTCATTTAACCCAAAGTTTTAGCTCAAGTATAGTATGTCAGTCTCTCTAACCAGGTATTTACAACATGCACATCACTGTGGCATCTGACCACTGTCAGAATTACAAAAACATAATTAGTCCAAATACTGAAAACCATGTCATTAACTACCAGTGGTAAATAAAAGTATTATTGGGTGCTCTTCTATTCCACCCCTTCTACTGGATGCATCTCCATCAAAATAACCCCTTGTGAATACAAGTAATCAGATGAGCCCAAAAGTGTTATTTCAAGTGGTCATTTTCTTCACTACCACTGGCTTAAAGCAGAAAATTATTGCTTGTCTGGCCCACTTATTGGCCTGATCCTGCATTGAAAATAAGCCTAGTTCCATCTGGGAGCTTTACCATCCAGTTCAATGGAATGCAGAATCAGGCCATTTGAGAGTAAGAGAGAATCTCTATTTCTTCATAGTGTGTAATACAAACCTACTGAGAGCTGCTGCTATTGGCTAAATGGGAGCATTTGAACCTCTCATACTGCCTTTTTTCTCTCAATGTAAAACAAATTTGGTTGTGTGCAAAAGGAGCAAGGTGGAGCTTCCCAATAAGGTCTTCAGGGTCATGCAAAAATGTTCCAGAGCTGGAGTTATGGCTTTGTTGTGAAGCATTAGTTAAATTTCTGGCACTGAACCAGAGAGATCTGGGGAGAGGGAGCCAGACTAAACATTTGGAGATTGTCCCCAGCTCTAATTTTAGCATACCTCTTCACAGAGAAACCAAGCAGGGTGTTTAGAGGATTTGCACCTCCAGTAAAAAAAACTCTCCAGTAACTGATTTGCTTCCTGCGACTGCTCTTTATTTGTATGTTTAAGAGAAGAACCAAAGAACTGTATTTTAAATTTGTCATGTTAAAAAAAATAAGCCCAGTCTTCAAAATACAAAGTTTACTTTCCAGAGGGGAAAAACAAAAGCAGCCAAAAATACATTACAAATGCTCAATCATGTTTCAATCAATCAATTGCAAATACTTTGGTAAAATTAAAATAAAAGCAGTTCTCTCTCTGTTTCCAAATATTTTTGGATGCTTCTACTTATCAAACCTTTTTTAAAAAAGCAGTCCAAAGGTGGGGGTGGTTATTACACTTCCATAAATAATGACTTTGTTATGGTATGAATGCAGAATAAATTGGGGGATGAAGGGCAGATGCAGGTAAATAGTCTGTAATAAGATATTTGTACACATTTATGCAAAACCCCGAGAAACTATATAGAGGAGTGTGGTCTTTGCAGGGAAGTTCAGAGTTTATAGGGGGCAAGTTTCCTCTTTACAAATAAATCACTGTAGGAGCTGGTCACAAGCTCAAGCAATGTGAAATACTCTTTGCATTATGTTCACAGTGTTGGTGAAAGGCCAAGTCACAACCAAGTACTATCGACTACTGTCCAAGCATGGAGGCTGGGTTTGGGTACAGAGCTATGCTACCATCGTGCATAACAGCCGTTCATCTCGGCCTCACTGCATAGTGAGTGTCAATTATGTCCTTACGTAAGTCAAAATATTTTGTACCATTAAAAGACATTTATCAGTACTTGATGGATTATTAATCCAATCCTTTATCCAATCTTATAGTATTAATCTCCTCTGGTATCATCTTGTATATATACACAATCTACAGCAATTTATCTTTCCCCACCAGCTCCCTCTTTTACTTACAGTGTCTGTATAAATGGCATATTGGGTAAAATGAGTGTGTAGCCACTCTGATTATATTTACACACTATTACCTTGCATTCTGAAGGATTCCAAAGATTTTGTGGTGAACATGTCACTTTACTGGTAATTATTTGGGTTACAGTGGAGCCCAGAGGCTGTACTTGAGATCAGAGCCCCTGTATGCTTGGCAAAGTTTCTGACCTGATGAGTTTACAGTCTAACTAGACAAGACAGACAAAGGGTGGGAGAAAGGAAGTATTATGCCCATTTTACAGTCAGGAAACTGAGGCACGGAGAAATTAAGTCACTTGCCTGAGGTCGCACAGCTAGTTAGGGCTCAACTCTTTTCTTGTATTTTCAAGTAACTGCCACAAAGCCTGTGCACATCTGTGGGCAGAATTTAGTTCTATGTCATTTTCTCAGACAGAAATGACTCCTAGCTACAGAAGAGAGGGAAAAGGTTTTGTCTAGTTATTCTTTCACCTGTCTGCTGTAAAACTTACTGAAAACACTGTCATTCTCTGTGAAGTTCAATCTTTATCCTGTATGCTTTCATATTGCTGATTTTCAGCTCTCCTGCTACACCCTCTCACTTCCCTCCACTGAAATTTTTGGTAAGTCCAAAAGGAATGGATTTTTAAAAAATCAGAGCTGCAGCACTAAATGGAAAAATAAACCAACACACCAAACAACACTGAAGCCCCACAGCTTAGTCTTAAATATCCTTATTTTTTTGTACACAGTTATCTATAAAATTTGTCTAAAAAAATCTGCTGTATCTATTGAACAGATAAATCTGAGAAAAGATAGACATCACCATGAAATTAAACCCTACTGGGTGATTCTGTGGTGTGGTTGTAGCATATCATACTGGCAGAAGAATGACCTGGGTTCCCTTTCCTCTGTGTCAATATTCAAATGTGTCAGGGAAAAGACAAACTCATGCTTGAGGAAGATTGAAGGACACTGATCTGATCTTTGCCCTGCTGTTAGATCACTCCCACACCAGCATTGTCTGTGGTCCCCAAGGCAAAGTGCCACAAGGATGGCTTTAAAAAAAAATGTTAAGAGAGCTTAAGTTCAGACTTTAGGGATGTTTAATACCAAGTTTGTAACCCTGTTCCTGATGGAAGTTTGCAATCCATTTCCATGGGAATAAGTTCAGGCCTTATGATTTATCTCCCTCTCTCACGTTCCCCACCCACCACTGCAGACCAAATGAATATCTTGGATGGATAGTAATGAAAACATTGTGAAACTAAACCATTTTAAAATATGATATGTTTCATCTGTGCAGTGCATTAAAGTATTTAACCTATCACAATGATTCTTTTGCAGAGATATTGAGTACAAGGAACTTCAATTATCACTGGACCAGGTTACCATTTCTAAGTCACAGTTTTCATGCAGAAACTCAATGTCTACCTCACAAGAAACAAGGAGAGTAGCAAAACCCAAAAGTAATAAAATGAAGGCAAAACTCAGAATGACTCCTTACCCGCAACAGGTAACTCTTTCTGTAATACCCAACTACAAGTAAACAGGGCGTTTGTGGGAGTAGCTTGGTCATCATGAGATTAATTTGCTGCTAGTATAATGCTGCCAAAAAACTCCCTTGAAATTCAAAGTTAACACCAGCCTTGTCCTTTCTTGGGGGTATGAGAATGCCATCTCATGTAAATGACACAGAAGAAATGGAGAAGGCACAGCATGTGGGAAGAAGAGGCTTAAGGATTATCAGGTTATCAGTCAGAACTCAAAAGCTTTTGGATTTTAGGTATTCAGATTAGTTAGAAAAACAAAAATTTTTTTTTAAGCAAAAAGAGAACAATGTAACACAGAGAGCAGATGCTGTAAGTTTAATTTGAGCTGGTATAAAAATATACCAATTTTTGCTAACCAAGGTCTGGCTCCAAAGGAATGCTGGCAACTTCCTCAGGCAACAGAAGGTAGCCTAGTGGTGACTTGGGATTTAAGAGACCTGGGATCAATTCCTGCCCTGCTGGGTCACCTTGGGCAAGTCACTTCGCCTCTCAGTGCTTCAGTTTCCCAATCTGTAAAATGAGGGATAAGAATATTGATCTTCTTTGTAAAAGCACTTTGAGATCTACAGATGATAAAAGCTGGATATTATTATTGATCAGGAATGGGGGAAAACTAGCATACGTACTTTATTGAACACAGTGGGAGCCAGCCAAACATTTGGAGGAAGTGTGTGTTGTGGTGTTTAACTGACTCACAGAGGTTAGATCTGGACTTGCCACCATTCCAAAGCTTCCCATATTAATAAATAAATCTTTTTAACATAAGCAAATGACACTCATGTGTCATTTAACCAAGACTTCCTGTTCTTCAAAACAGGTTTATATCCTCTGATGTCTACGTACAACTATTGACCAAAAACTTTAACTATCCAAAATTATTCCTTAACATTAGGATGACTGCGGTTGTGCTGAAATTATTGTTCTGTTACATCAGAATAGTGTTTTGCTACTGTCTTTATTCAGTGACCTAACAATACTGTATGATATTTACATAGCAGCTCACATCCTGAAGGATCGCCAAAGAGTTGCAAACCTGCCTTTGAAATGCAGCCATCTCTTGGATGGAGTGCAGCATTTGGTTTACAATATTCCTCACACCATGTCCTTAAATGTCTCCAGTTAAAAACACAGGGGAAATTTTAGATAGGCACAATTATCCAAATAAGATTTCTGACTGAACACTAGGATTAATGCCCCAACTCTGGTGAAAAGTCACATGGGATTTTTAATGAAAAGTGGTCAGCAGCCTTGTTTTTACATCATAGCCACTAATACAGTGCCTTTATGGGGGACATTTACTCACTGTTG
Organism: Chrysemys picta bellii; assembly: GCF_011386835.1. NCBI lineage: Eukaryota > Metazoa > Chordata > Testudines > Emydidae > Chrysemys > Chrysemys picta. Next base: position 193,473,373 of record NC_088791.1, read on the forward strand.
ACTTACAGGGAAGAATGCCATCTCCTGAGTCACCGACACCATTTCCCCCTGCAACTTCCCAGTCCAAGTTTTGATCTGCCCCAATCCTACTTAGTTTATGAGATTTAATGAGGTCACAATTCCAGGTGGCATGGCTGGAGGCAACTACACTGGTGTGTAACATGGATACATTTGAACACTTTTCTTTATTTTTCAGCAATACAGCTCATTCCAAACAGACAAACTGGAATGTGGCCAGGTTGGAAGCTGGAGATCCAGCCCTACAGTGAATGCTGGCACCATCCAAGAACAGAACTTCCATTCAGAAAACAGTGAACTTTTATATGCCCCCTCATATAGTTTGCCTTTCTCTTACCATTATGGACACTTCCCTGTAGATTCTCATGTCTTCAGTAGCAAAAAACAAATGCTGACTTCTAAATTTGGGCAGTCTCAAGGATCACCTTGTGAAGTGGCTCGTTTTTTCTTGAGTACATTGCAGACAAGTGGAGAGCGCCAATGGCATTATGCCAACTCTTTAGTACCTACCAGCCAGTCGCCGTCTAAAAATCTTCCCGATCAACCAATAAATGTTGCATGTCATAATCTTGCACAGAGTTATGAAGGTGAGTGTTATCTTAAAAATAATAAGCTGCATAGCATTTGGAAGATGTTTTTAACGTGTACTTTGAAAATATGAAATACAGTATGTTTACTGAACACAGAAAAAATATATCTTTGGGTTTAACATGCAGTATGTTTAAAAGGTATACTGTCATGACATTTAGACCTACTTTTTTTGTTTGAGCATTTGAATAGGAATGTTATCCAGTTTCAGAATGTTGATTTTTTTTTTAATGAAAGCCTTTAGTGCAGGGGTTCTCAAACTGGGGGTCGGGACCCCTCAGGGGGTCACGAGGTTATTACATGGGGAGTCATGGAGCTGTCAGCCTCCACCCCAAACCTCGCTTTGCCTCCAGCATTTATAATGGTGTTAAATATATAAACAAGTGTTTTTAATTTATAATGGGGGCCACACTCAGAGACTTGCTGTGTGAAAGGGGTCACCAGTACAAAAGTTTGAGAACCACTGCTTTAGTGGGAAAATTTTCACAAAAGCCAAGACTTGGCCTCCTTTTACAGGCACAACTCACATGAGTGTTTATGCAAAGTTAGTTTGCAGGTGCAAAAATGTGGGTTCAAATTGTGCCAGCATATCAGAAAGAAGTGGAAGTACTCAGATCTGCACCTACAAGTCAACTGTAGAAACCAAAATACAGGCATGATTGTACCCATACAAAAGGGATGCCATCCTTTTAAAATTGTACCTATATTTAAAGTATTTGCCTTACTAGCTATGTTAATGATAGTAAATGTAAGTGTTTTTAGGATTGAAGTCAATGGGAAATTGTCTTGATTACTAATGTTCTTCAGGCAATGTCTTCATTGATGGGAGTTGCACCATCTTTCCACACGGCTGGGGGCAGCTCAAATGCTTTGAAAGGAACACAGGGGATGTTGTCCTCTCCCGTCAGGCAACTCACAAGAAGTGTATTTCCAAGGCTTTAGGAAACGTTAAATGAAAAAAATAAAATCAAATAAGTTGAAAATTCAGTGCTATCCTTGTGTGAAATAGGTTTTAAATATTTCTCTGCTCAGTGTTTAACTGCATACACCACTCTCAAAAGAAAAAAACCCCAGCTGTAATGGGAGCCTGCAGTAAGATGGATAAACTGAAAACCACCAGTTAGGACTGATTAGCAGAGACATTACAGGGAGAAAGGAAGTTTTCCATTCTTCTATGGAATATCTCCTCTAATGGAAAACAGTGAAGAAAAAAAGATAGGGAAAGACAGGTAGGATCAAAAGCTTTAGCGATCCCAGAGACATCACAGGATTATTCACTTGGGACTGACTGTGCACCCAGCTCCTGAAGGAGGTGCTTGAAGATTGATCTTCACGGTCATGTCACCACGTCTCTGGTTCTGAAATGGGTTTTATAGCATAAGACAGAAAATGTGGGATATCTCCTGAAGAAAGAAATGTTTTGAAGGAAGTTTGGGAATTGGGCACTACATGAAAAATGCTTTTGGAAAGTGAAGCCATTCTGGGACTCATTTATCGCTAGTGAAATTGCACCATTTAGGAATAAAATGGGAAAAACGTCCCTGTAAGCTCAGGCCTGGTCAGAGATCACTCATGTGTCTCATAGAAAGAGTTGATGGGCGTTAGGAGTGGAGCTTCCCTGAGGGCACTGTGGATTTTATTTCTACCCCGTTTCAGAATTTGCCTCCTCCATAGCCAGAATCAGACATGTTGCTATTGGCAAACAGGAGGCATGGATCCTTGGAAGGGACCCCTTCCTTAGATTTGAATGGAATGGGAAGGAAAGGAGTGTCTGATCTCGTTCACACTATCTGCTTCTTTTTTCCATTGCTTCACTTGACTGGTGAGAACGAGTCAACTTTTAAGCCGAGAGGATCTGCTTAGAATCATTAACTGCAGTTCAAAGGAAAACCAAATACGATATTTGGCAACAGGGTTTGAGAGCATGGCTGTTACAGCAAAGCACATTACTTCCATAGAGGCATCTACCAAAAAGGGCGTGGACTGAAGATGTGTTTTTCAGTATGAATTCTATTTTTTAGATTCATCAGACCAAGCCATCGAAGCTCTGAAAAAGTATGTAGCACAAAAAGCTGTCTGCAAATCAGATGACACTGTCTCAGAATCTTGTCTTCAGGCTTCTTCAACTTTCCTGCTGACTGGGAAAGAAGAAGAAATCCCTTCAGAGACATAACTGTCTCTTCAGCCAGGGAGGATCTCTCTGCAATATTTGATACAGAAGGAGCCAACTGGGACAGGACATTTCAGCCCTGACCAGATTCTATTATCCACTCCACTGAACTCAAGTAGCCTGAAAAATATCAAGAGCCACAACCTGTGAAACAGATCTATGCCCTTCCACATACATCCCATTCTCAACTGATGCAATCACTGATACTACTGAAATGTCAAGAATGCCTAGGGGAAGTAAGCTCTGGGATGAAGAGCAGATGGCTCAAGCTGAACCCAGGGGAAAGGCGTTGAAGAATTGGCCAAGACATTGTCTAGGTCTTCCATTGAAGGCAAACAGCCCCCCTTAGTCAAAATAGTGTGAAACATCGAGGTCCTGTTTAACTCCTCGCTAACTTGGATGACCAGGTAGTATTCATTTCCAAAGCTGCTTTCTTTCACTTCCAGCTTGTGAGGAAACTTCATCCCTTCCTCCTGGATGGGGACCTGGCCACAGTATCCATGCATTTGTCACCTCCAGGCCATATTACTGTAACTCATTGCTTCTGAAGTGTAATGCGAAGATGATGCACAGGCTCCGGCTGGTACAGAATGTGGCTGCTTACCTTCCCCATGGCCTGGGCCATGATGAGCACCTCAGACCTGTGCTCAAGTCCCTTCTCTGGCTCCCAGTTGGCTTCCAATGCCACCTTAAGGTCTTGCTCCTAATTTTCAAGCCAATTAATAGATTAAGCCCCAGTTACATCAAAGATCTAATTTCAATCTATGAACCACCATGACAGCTGTGCTCCTCTGGGACAAAACCCTCTCCGGGGGATCTGACTATGGAACAGTTTTCCAGAGGAGATCAAGTAAATCCAGATTCTGACAGTCTTTCGGAAAAGTTGCAGCACTCTTCTGTCATAGGGAGGACTGGGCCCTTTAAGAGGGAACTGGTCCAGCTCACCTATGCCTCATAACAGCCTCTTAATGGAGCCTGATAGAGTGCAGGTGTTCCTGCTCTCTATAAAGAGCCAGAAGGGAACAGGGCATGGAAGAAGCAGCTGTGGCAGAGAAGAGAAGAACTCTAGTGATCAGGAGACCCCTGAGTGGGAGAAGGGTTTGGGCCAAAGCCCGAAGGCTGAGCTCCAGCTGGGAAGGGCAGCTTTGTGAAGAGGAGACTGGGACAGAAGAGCTCTGGATGTGGTAGAAGACAGTAGGGCTGAGTATGAACTTTTGTGATGATAGACTTTATTTTTGGATCTTGAGGATTGTTTTGAATTGCTTCGGTTATTAAACCAGCTACAGGCAGGGGTGGGGTTAGTCACAAGGAAGTCTGTGTGGAGTTCTTAAGGGGCTCAGATGAAAGGAAAAAGAGTCAGGGCACCACAGAGCCACGCCTGCACATCCTTTGTGAGAAAGCCTTTCCACCATAAGTGATGCTCAGTTTGATCACTTCTGTTATTACCAAATCTCTCCCACCTTTCTCTGTTCTGTCAAAACAACCCCAGCTCCAAGCAGAGTTTTGGCTTCATAAAGGGAGAAGTGCCAAAGACTTCCATGAAGTCCACTGTGAACTTTGCTATTCATTTTACACAGAAGGTTCTTGGACATTATAGTGATGGGCAGCAGTATGAAAATGACGAATGCCTAAAATTATTCAAAGAGAGCTTTCTTAGTGCCCCAAATTTTGCAAAGTGTTAGAGACTGGATTTTGCCCTCACCTGGAAACTTGAGGTGAGCTCTTAAAACATCCATGAATGGGAAAACACAGAGGTTATACCTGATGTCATCTTAAAGGAGAGCACCATCCCCGATTTTGGTTTCCTCAAGCTAAGGGACAGCAGGCTGGACACTAGTGTAGTGATATCCATTGTTTTTGTTTTCTCAGCTTTGGCAAGTGGCAACATTTCACCCCCTGTAATTCTCTATCAAGCTGTGCTCCCTGAGTTTCTGCAAATTCCTCTCTCTCAGTAGAGAAGGAGAAAAGAGAACAAAAACATAATTTCTGACTTCTAGTGCCTTTTGGTTTATTTGCCTTTTTTCTTAATCCCTTAGGCTTTCTGGGGCAAGATGCAGACATCCATATGCTTATGTAGGTTGTTTGGGGGCTGATCCCATTTTCCTTTGCCCGGGATCTTGAGGCAGGAACTACTCATTAGAATATAAGAAACTTATACCACAGTCATAATTCTCAATGTACTATCCTGAGGTAATTGCGCTAGGAAAAAAGCACCTGTTTTAGCCCATAGGATGCAACAGAGGACGCTTTGCTGCCAAAGTGGCTGCATCTAATTTGTTGCTGACATGCCTCATGTCCCTTCAGGTGGAAATGATCATTGAGAGGAATCAGAGTGAGTTTGGCTTAGGATGCCTCCAGATTCCTTTCCTGCGGTGCTACATGCGCGCTGAAATGGAGTGCAGCTGTGTCTATCAGCTTCAGAGCCCTTTCTGCTGGCAGAAAAGTGAAGAGTGAAACTCAGCGAGTTGGGCACACTGAGAATAAAATATCTGGCTGCAGGTACTTCTCGCATATTGAATACCATCTGGACTTTGTGCTGTTCTGGTCTGCTTCACCATCTCAAGGTGGGAAAAGTGTAACCTAGTCAGAGTGGTCCCTAAGCGGGGAAAAAATTCCCCAGAGAAGAAGAGAAAGAGGAGGAGGAAAAAGTGTTCAAAACTGCTGCAATGTTAAAAAGGGGCAATGTTTAAAACAAGAACGGCTAATGCTGGAACCCATCGTGGTCATTCTCAAGGTTGGGGGTAAGGTGCTTCTGTCAGTCTTCCCAGTGGGTGGGGCTGACACCCCTACTGTTCCTTTCAAATCTCTTGAGCTGCAACCACTCAGTGAGGATTAGTGGAGACATGATGCAGAATGGACCAGATTCACTGTTGCTGGTGTAGGTTATGAACAGAGGCAAGTAACAAGGGCCCTTCTGCAAAGCCATTGTGACTTTCTTTTATAAGGCCCAATGTTAATTGTGCAACATCCTTTGTCTCACCTGTCCCAAACTGTCTGCCAGGCCTACTGGGAGAACTCAGTCCCACTGGGGGAAGAGAGAGTTGACAGGAAATGTGCCCAGAATTAATACGTTGACTCCTAGCCATTGTAAAACAGCTTCTACTTCATACAGTTCAACCCTGGCCAATGAGCAGTAAATGTCTCACAGGCATTTCACTGTGCTTCTGATGTAGTCGGGCGTCCTACAGCTGCAAGTTTGACAGCATTGGCTCAACCAGTCCTGGTGTAAACTACTTCCTGTGGCAGCATGATGCCCTGAGTTTGCTTTCAACAACTAAATTTCCCACTAGAGGCCATCCCATGAGAAACCTCCACCAGGGTGACTCGGACTTGCTAAGACACTGGGCTAACTCTAGCCTAGTTCCAATAAATGTTTTGAGACCAAGCACACAAAACAAAAGCTAGTGTATGTGTGACCAATAATGGTTTGTGCTCTGCTGCTCCAGAGACAGCTCGTTTAACTGACTACCCTAACCCATGAGACACCTAGATGTTGGCTTACAAACAGGGAGGTAAACTAAACAGATTTAGCTTTAGTTTAAATCCATACTCCATAAATAAAAAAGGCCAAAAATTAACAGCAAACTATAGCCATTAATAATAGAATTTAATAGACTACGTAAAAAACAAAAGTACACGAGTGGGTTCTTGTATATCTTATGATACTGGCTAAGCCCCAGGTCTTTAAATTGAGTTCTTAAGTTGGGGAAGAGGAGTTTTGTTTGGATGAAAGGAGGGTGCAGTAAAGGAAATGAGGCTTCTGCTGATAGAGGAGAATAGGGACAGGAGCTAAACTGCTCCAAACTGCAGTAAAGAGGGCAAGTTTATTACATCTTAGGGCCTATCTACACAGGGAAATTTACTGGCATAACTATACCAGTGTACTGCTTCCAAGCAACATAAACTAACCTGCAATGAACCACTTGTATTCCAGAATAAGAGTGTCCACACAAGGAGTTCTAGTGGTAAAACGATTGCACTATAATTATACCAGTAAATTTCCCTGTGTAGACAAGCCCTTTGTGTTATAAGAATTAAACACTGCTTTCACGTGTGAACTAAGGTGTCATTTTATCTATTAACAAAGTGTGTGCACTATTTACTGTGAAACTTACAAAAATATTAAAAACAATATTTAAAAGTTAGTTTTTGATAGATAAGTAAAAGGAGAAACTAAGTCCAGCATTCTGGACCAAATTCGTCTATTAGTTATGTGCTGCAACTCCCACTTAAAACAGTAGAAAGTGTGTGTAGTTGATGGCTTCACTAGTGTCTGCAGCAGTGATGTGAATATTTTAGTTGCATTGATGTCAGCAATCACTACAGGGTGAGCCCTAAGTAAGGATATGCCGACACTACAGCTGGCAGCGTGCTTCCCAGCATGGGTAGACAGACACAAGCTTGCTCAGTTTGAGCTACCATGCTAAAAATAGCCATGTAGCTGGAAGTGACAGATGCAGCAGCTTGGGCTAACTGCCTGAGTACAACTCCACCCAGACCTCCAGAGTACATACACGGGTGGCTACCCCCAGCTACACTGCTATTTTTCACGATAGCTCAAAAGCAAACCTAGCACATCTGTCTACCTGCACTGGGAAGCAGATCCCAGCTACAGTGTAGACATAACCTATAAGACGTTGGATAAAATTTCTGAAAGAGCCCATCCATTTTTCAAAAGTCTAAGTCACACGTACTTCCATTGAGACTGAGGGCTGGTCTACAGTACTGCTTAAGTCGATGTAACGTACATCGCTCAGGGGTGTGAAAAAGCCACCTCCCTGAGTGACATAAATTACATCAACTTAAGCGCTGCCCACACTGGTGTTAGGTCGGCAGGAGGCGCTCTCCCGCCGACATAGCTTCCAGCTCTTGCAGAGGTGGAGTAATTGTCCGACAGGAGAGCACTCTCCCGTCAGCATGGCACATCGGCACCAGGTGCAGCTGTGCCAATGTAGCGCTCTCGTGTAGACTTGCCCTCAGCCTGAGTGCCTAAGTGACTTGAAAATGAGACCAAGGCATACTTAGATCTGATATTTGAACGTTTGATATTAAAGGTTAAATCCAAGATTTATATCTTGGCAATGAGCATAAAAAAATCCAGATGGTTACTAACCAGAAACTGCATTTTATATTCTGGCTGAATATTGTATAACTTTAGTCAGATCGGATAGGACTAAAACAGGTAGCTTCTTCTCCTGCCATTTGTAGGCAAAATGGTACAAAACAGAACGGCAGTGTGAGGCAAATAGAAAACAATGCAACCAACTCCTATTGGCTAATGAATCCTTAAACCATGGACAGAGTAGAGCTTACTGAGAAGAGATGCAGCAGACATTTTTGTATTTCAGAAAGATGGGGTGAAACCAAAACCCCACATTCAAATATCCTTGAAAACTGGGATACCTTGGATCCAGATCTGACCTTTGCATCTGAGGCTCATCCATGATTTAATATTCTGATCTTCAAATTCCCCAAGTGTTTGGACTGTTTTTGACATGTCAAAGTCTCTCTCAAAAGCATAAGTATAATATTACTGTAGTCAAGTGGCATTTCTACTGCTCTGCTACAGATACAGTATTTTTAATATCCAATGCTAGATTTCATTTCAAAGAAACAAATTAAACAATTTAAAAAGCCAGTATAACAGAACATAATTCTAGATCCATTTGTAAATGTCTCCTGTAAGAGTCCAAGTAATCTCCGCCCCCTACACATTGGCAACAAGAATAAAGTCCTGTTTGACTCTGAATTTAATACGTAATAAAAATGTAACATTTATTTTGGGAATCGATTTTGAAGCTTTTACAAAGAAGTTTCAAAAGTATAAACTTATATCCCTTTTCCAAATGTTTAAGTCCCTGTTAAATTTCCTGATTTAACCATTTCAAAGAGGAAACCAATTTACAGCCACACAGACAAACAATGAGAAGTTCATTTAATAATGCAATCAAAACATTTTCCTAGTTGAAAAGTTGCAATAGAGCAACTAAAGTGTCAATTGCCTTACACACTGACTAGCCTTCCATATCGGTTTCTGGTTTTTCAGTACAGTCATAAAGGGTCTGATTCAAACCATTGAAGTCAATGAGTTTTGGATTAGGCCCAAACTTAGCTGGTATTAATGTTAATGTCTCTAACACAACTCATAGTATATGAGTTCCAATCATCTGCAATTAATACTCTTTATTTTCCCTAAAAGTGCCCATACCAAACAGAAGATACAGCCAAGATGCTACATCTGACAGCTTTACAAGTTGTGCAACATCCATGCCAAACAGCAGATACAAAGAAGAGATTTACAACTCCAGCATCATGAAACCCAACAAAATGGAAAGCAGGATACATCCATCTCATCATCTCATTAAAGAAGAAAACAAGTTAGCTTTCAGCAGAGACCTACAAGAAAAAGTGTGTGTTAATGAAAAGTCTTTTTCAAACTCCATAGCTAATTCCTTGTTGCCAAAATCAGAATGTTTTCAGGCTAAAGCTATTGGACAATTAAGTCATCTCCTGCCAGTGCCAACAGTATATGAACAAACAAGGAGAATATGTATGAAAGAACCAAAATATGGGCATATTAGCCATCATGCTATGAACCTGGATGAACTAGACAACGATGACAGAATGACAGTAAAGCTTGACCATGACTCTGAAAATGAACACATGATGGATACAAGAACTACTGGACAAGTCCCATTTGTATTTCTGAACTATCACCATGTTTTAGCCAAACACGGTACATTTCAAACCTCAGCATGTACAGCGACTGGACACGTAGCAGAAAATTATGGATACACTTCTGAAGAGGTAAATACATTTATTTATAAAAACCAAAGTCCATCATCAGCCTCTTCTCCAGAAACCCACAAGGAGACTGCACTACCCCATTATATTGGAACTTCTGTAATAATAGCCAATGGGAGGTGACGATAATAGAAATGTATTTCTTAATTAAAAACAAATCCAAACTATAATAATTTCTAAAAAGCATGAGAAAACATGGTTACATTTACTGAGCATAGCAGAAGGTCAATGAGGGACAAACTTGTATGTGTTCTTGGCAAGTAATGTGTAATAGTACCTTTAAGGTCAGAAAAATACACATGTAGCTTCAGTGCTTCATTGTTACAGATTAATCTCTGGTGTAGACTCTGCCAGTAAGAAGCCATATAAAGATCATATTTTTGTTATTTTACAGTGTGTAACAAAATTAAAGGGTAAGTGTTATATGCCTAGAATTATACAGAGGCAACTATTTTTTTTCTTTTTTTAAAAACTAGGACTCCAAAATATATTCAAGATTTTTATCATTAATATGAACCATAAAATTTAGTTTAAATGTTATCTGACAAACACTGTGAAATACTAGAGCAATTTTCAATCCATGTTGTAAACAACCTGACAAATGAACTTTGTTTAAAAAATGGTAATGAATCTTAGGTATCCATGACATAGACATAATTGCATGAACTAACAACAAATCACATTGTCTTGGAATGCTTATTAATTATTTGAATGGTCTAAAACAAAGTTTGATGATTCTACCTTGATAATATATTTTAACACAGAGTCAGGAATTCATACCTTGTTGCTATCACAGTGTATTCCAGAGGGATGATAAAATGTCAAACTAGATGACACAGATACATATTAAAAAGTCTTGTCATAGCAAGATTGGCACAACATGAGATCACACTGCAAGGACTGAAAATTACTCCCAATAAAAAAATGCTAAATGATAAGAAATAACTTTTTGAAGTGTGTGCCGCTGGATATACTGGGAGAAGATTGTGCACTTTTTCAAACAAACTATTCAAAAGACCGTCCTGATAGGAACATTAGAAATTTCTTATTATAGACAGCGTAGGAAATAGTGAAAAGAATTCAGTGAAACTTTACAAGCTTGGTTCAAAACGTGTCAGCAGTTTCTAAAGTTTTGAAAAAGTTCAGGTTTTAGCAAACTGGATTTTCTCAAGGTTGAATTCTCCTTGTCGACCCGAAGTCAAGATTCAGGTTTCACAGATTCTCTCTCACCACAAAAATACTTTGATGGACAGTTTGGACACAAGAAACCACTGCAAGTTACAAAAAGCAGCTTGAGTACATTTGTGTTAGAGCTGAACATTTCGCACAGCTCTCATGGTTAGGTACAGTAAACTGTATCCAGGAAAAAGCATTTCAGATTAGCAGAAAATCCCCATCTACTTAGTTTTGTTCAGTATTTCCAATAAAGTACCAATTAATTATTTTCGCCTGTCCCTACAGTGTACAAATCAGGACATAAGGAGACATACGTATTTACAATAGAACCTCACTGTTACAAACACGGAGTTACAAACTGACCAGTCAACCACCCCACCTCATTTGGAACTGGAAGTACACAATCAGTCAACTGTAGAGACCGCCCTCTCCAAAAAAGTAAATACAGTACTGTACTGTGTTGAACATAAACTACAAAAAACGTAAAGGGAAAGCAGCATTTTTCTTCCACATAGTAAAGTTTCAAAGCTGTATTAAGTCAATGTTCAGTTTTAAACTTTTGAAAGAACTGTAACTTTGTTCAGAGTTGCAAACATTTCAGTTATGAACAATCTCCATTCCCAAGGTGTTCGTAATTCTGAGGTTCTACTGTATGTATGTTCTATAGAGAGTAGACATGATCAGCATACAACACCTTCTCCATCACCTCCCTAAAAATTCTTTGTGCCCTTGATAAAATGACGAATGACTCCCTAAAATAATACATATAAACATTAACGAGTACAAATAATGGAGTCAGATGGTGTTTTATAGGAAGACTGCATTGTAGACTTGAGTCAGCAATATCTAGCTTCTTTTTTTAGTTCAATTCAAGGCTAGATTACATTATAAAAGCTTTTATCTGCCACAGCTAAATATAAATGTCTCATGCTCTGTAGGAGTATCTCTAAAGAAAGTACTCACATGGCTTGTGCAATATGGAAAAATACATGCTCATGGATTACACCTTATTAAAGACAAATATGTTAAAGGATGTCATAAAATGTATACATTTTTAATCAATAAAGCATTTTCTGTATTTCATACACAGCAACAAAATTCATTCATCTTCCTAGGTTTTTATGAATATTAATTGATATAACAAGTAAACAGAAATGCTTTAAAGACGTGTTTAAAAAACAGTTTTCAGTATTTGTTCTGCCTTCCTATTAAAAGGTTAATAGTATTAAGAAAGCCTTATTTTGCAATTCATCTGATGTATTGCAAGTTCACAGTTAACTGAACTTTTAATTCGCTTACAGTGCTTTTTTCTCTGCCCCTGCATACTTTCACTATAATGCTCAACAAAAATATTTACTAGTAGCTACTAGAATTTTGATGCCTTTACAAAAATGTTCACTGTAAGTGCACTCTGTGCTTCTCTAAAGATAGAAAGGAGTCAGGTCTAAAGGAATTTTACAAGTGAATCTATTACGATATTGATATGATTAGCTACAAATGCTTTGTTCTCATTGTTTAATTGACCTTCCAAACTAGTGTCACTAATGTATATATCCAACTTAATTCCTGGAAGACTACAATGATGCCAAGACTTAAGTGTGTTAATTTTTTAAAATTAAAAATGTCCTGCAATGAGAAAACTGACATTGTCGTCACTGTCAAGAAGAAACCCGATGCACAGCTCTCCCATAAACATTTTGCTATACATCACTAGTATGGTGTGCAGCATACAACATCAGTCTAGTATATTTTTCTGTTCTCTTGAGTTGGTCTTCATTGTGAAAACATGATTTCAGAAGGTACAAGTTTGGCTTTAGTGTTTTTTTTTTTTTACAATACCACAGTATTTTCAAGCATCTACTTCCTTATTCACACTTTGCGGCTGTAGTCAAAGAATATGTGTTATGGAGGTGTTCCATCATTCTCCAGCAGATGTTTTACAGTACACGAGGTTCTGATACATAGAGGTTTATAGTTAGGAAATAGAGAATCAATTATTCATTCACATATGATAATGTGGATTAAGTTTCAGAACATATATTTGTGACTAAAAAAAACCAAATGTGTAACATTTCCCCGAGCCACCCCAAATAGAAACACTGATTGCGTATTCACAGCTGGAACATGAATGAAGAATTCTATAAAGAAGTAGGAGTACAGATCTATACTTTGAGACAGTTAAACTACAGATGTTCACTGTGCATACTCAGCGCAGTATATGGTGCAAGAATTGACTTTTTTTTTAATATTAGGAAAAATATTCCATATAATTGGAGTGTAAATCAGAATATATTAGGGAAAAACCATTTCATTTCCCTTCTCTCTACTACATTCATTTGAGCCAGAAATACTTTCATTGTGCAACTCCACAGATTTTTTCACTTCTTAGGGAGTTCCTGGAATGGCAAAGAAACTATGTAAAGAGAAATACAGAGTTTTAATGAAGAGTGAAATTGAAAACATTAATCACTTATTGGTGTCTCAAAATCTGTATGCTATTAGCAGAGATATCACAACACTTGTAAGTGCAGTAACAAACTTTTCTATTGAATTCAGCCCTGAAGTTTCTAAAGAGTTACTCAGTAGATTTGCTCATTCTAAACACAGTGATATGCACAATATACAGGTTAGAAAATATAGCTCACACACAAAACAGATGCTGTTTTTATGAAAGAATGGGATAGCTGCTGGAATATTGGTACATGTCTGAAATTCACAAAATGTGACAGTAAATGTATTTTTTCAATCCATCTCAGTTATTTCTCAGAACAAATGTGTCTGAGTCCACTTTTTTCCTGGAACATTTTTTTTAAAAATATGATGCAGAAATGAAGTATTTGGCAAATACTTGTGAAAAGTAAAGAAAAATACAAACACACTATTAATGCTCAGAATTATGTATGTACTCCCTAAAAATATAAAGCATATTTTGCTTATTTATTATATAAAACAAAACTGTTAAAATGTTAAATACTGTAGCCAAAGGAGTAATGGGTTTGATTTTTTTAAAATACAAGCATAAGGCATTAAGAATGACAGACACAGTGGAGATTTTTTTGAGCATTTAGAGTTTTTAATTGTAATCATAGCTTTGACAACATTAACTTAGATTATTCTTTCAAACTATAAAATGCAAAGATTTAATTTATTTTATTCCAACTATGCATAGCAGTTTTATAGAAATAGGGTTATTTTCAGTCCTTAAAGATAAGGCTATCTGCTGAATAAAGCCTACCAATGGAGTATTTTAAATACATCACAAATGTACAGCATTTAATTGCAACTCCTTTTCCTAAACTATTTGTGGGACTCTAATGGGTTAATTCTTGGGCTAAGACGGATCTGTTAATGGTGAGAAAGCAGCTTCATCACAGCTTAACACCATGGTACCGGTCCACTACAGTAGCATAAACACTGCTGAAAAATGCATGTGATATCCACAAATACAGCTCACCAGGAAATCAGCTAGTTTTAATAGGTTCTAATGATGGAATCTATCCCCACTAAAAGACATAAGCTGAACTGAAGAATGGGTTATGTACTACTCCTTTCCATGCCAAATATTTTAGCGCTGTATTTTTTGCATAACTATATGTTTTGTCATAGTTCCCCAACTAGTTTCAGAATTGTAATTTTTCAAATTACTACGGTCCTGTTGCTGAATCAAAAAGAGCAAAATATCTTTAACTGCCTCCCCCCGCCAAAAAACCACCAAAACCAAAATATTTTCTTACCTGCAATACTTGAGCTACAGCATAAAGATTTAAACATTTTTCAATACAATTTCTAGATAACAGCCCTTGAGGTATATTAATCTTGCAGGATATATATTTAAAAATGCACCAAACGCTTATAAAACATCATAACAGGAGTGAGGTTTGCTCAGATCTTGAGCTCTTAATTCTAAGTGCCTGATATAATTTTAAAAACACTGGAAATGGTATCAGGTCTGCCTGGCTACAAGTCCCTGTCTCACTCTTTCCAAAGAGAGAGACAGAGAGAAACACACCTCCTCCTCCCCCAGCCACACTTGCTCAGCAGAAGTTTTGCTATCAATATACAGTCTCTATAACTATTTTCACATCTAAGTCCAGGAGAAAATCTCAAATTGCAAGAAATATGGGTACCATAATGAAATACTTTTGACAGCACTTCATCAAGAAAATTGTTTGAGATGTGACATCAGCCTAAAAATGAAATAGATGTTTTACTAATCTGGATATTTTAACAGTAACACATTTTCAGTGTGATACTTCCAGATTTTTGGGATGGCTGACTTCCTACCTTTGCCCATACATATTTCTATGTTTTATCTAATTTGTATAGGGATTTTTTTTTTAATAAAAAAAAGTAGTAGTTATACAAAAACTCTGACTTTTTTTTTTTTTTTAAACACAAGTTTGGCACAAAAACAATGAGATTACCGACTGTGTTCCCCATATACCTTAAGATGAGTGTAGAATAAAAAGGCTTTCTTGACAGTAACAGCTGCTGGTCAGAATGGCCTTACTCAGCTGTTCTGCATAAAACAGGAATTTGCTTTGTAAAATTCTGTGGTACATCTGAAGCAAAAGTCAGGTTTATGACAAATATTTCATCCTACTGAAGGCTGTTTTTCCCCTCTCAAGACAATAGGTAGTCTTGTACACACGAGAACAAGCCATTAAAAAGCGTAAAGGAAAAGTAGTATTCCCACATGATCTACTTGTGCTCGGACATGTCCACACTTCATTAGTTTTCATTTACAAAAAGGAAATTAAATAATTTTTCCAATGCAGACATGTCCAGAATAGCATTACAGCGTAAAACATAAACAAAACATGGTTTTCATTAAGAACCCCCCACAGAAATCCAAAAAGCAATGACAGGAGCTATGAAAAACTGTTGGCATTTTGTTATATAGTTAAGGATATATATCTGCCTGCTCTACAGGTCCTGTGGCATTTCAGCTAAGTGAAGTTTTATAGACACTCACCTCGGCCCACAGGAGGAGTACATTTTCCTCCTTAGTCTTTTTATTGGGATAATGTGCCTACTGCAACGTTCATGCAAGTGGGTCTTTGTCCAGCTAGCTGGAGGAAAAGGGGTGTTGCCCCTTTAACGGCTCCCTTTCAGCAGATGGGGAGAAAGGGGAAGTTTACAGGTACAGACAGGAATGGCAGAAAGCAGTTGGGGCCAGGTCAGTTGAGGGTTGCTGCATTATCCTCCTGCTGACCGAAAGAGTGTGTGGGGGGGTGGGAGGTATTTATACCCATGCAGCCCTACCAAACCATGTGGGCAGGCCTATATTCCTATGCCGAGTCCCAAAGAAGTCAATGAGGATTTGTAAAGTGTTACATGGGCTTAAACTGCACATTTTGGACTTAGATGTTGATCCAAATGTTCCCAATGTTTTTGTATCCAGGGTTTTGGATCAGTCCATGACCGAGATCAGGGCACGCCACAACATTCAAATCTGGATCAAAATTTCCTGAAGTTTGGGTGTATTTCAATCAGGGGACTGTGGTTCAGGACTGTGGGTGAGAGATAGCTCAGTGGTTTGAGCATTGGCCTGCTAAACCCAGGGTTGTGAGTTCAATCCTTGAAGGGGCAATTAGGGATCTAGGGCAAAATTAGTACTTGGTCCTGCTAGTGCATTTTTTTATTATTAAGGTTAATCTCTATTATAAAGTTTATGATTTCATATGGACATTTTCAGAAGAACTACTGTTGCTATTGATCTCACTACAGAATAGGCCATGTATTGTCACATTTCAAATGTAAGTCACATTCAGATCAACTCTGCTCAGACAAAAAAAAAAAATCAGTGGTATGATATGGCCCTAAGTGTGTTAATTCTGCTTTACAAAAAGGCTGCCTGACTGTGCCATGATAGTGACAGTCAGGTTTTACATTAAGGACTGCAGCACAAACAGCAGTTTTCTAGATTAATTCAGCTATACAAGAGTCAGATTGGGAAAGTACTGCTCTGCATTAAGGGAAGGTTTTCATGATGAAATAAACCAGACCAAGAAGAACCAAGAGCATTGTTGAATTTTCTTTTCACTGTTTATAGCTGGGGATGGTGGCAAGGAGTAAAAAGCAATATCAAAATTCTGCAGTTGACAAGTAGCAACATACATCATTCATAAACCGTATAAAGAAAAGGTAGCGAAGAAGAGAAGAGTAGAGAACACTACATTGCAAGAGTTCCTCTCAGTATTTAAGATTAGTAGCTCAAACTTAAATATGAGTATTAAAAATAAGTAATCATGTATATCTATAAGTCAGTAGTCAAAAGTTCCCAGCCCAAAGTAGTATTAAAATCTAACCAAGATCTTGTGAGAGGGAAGTTGGGCATTATTGTTTACACATAGTACATTAAATAAGAATTATTAAATAAGTCATTCAATATTTAGTGTCTATTGTGTTACTTCTATTATTTTTTTGGTGTGCAGTCCTGTCTGATGTAAGAAACTGACTGTTTTGTAAGTCAGAAAATGAAAAACTATGACATGGAGGCAAAATCCTCACTTTAAATACACAGAAAACTTAATCACTAGCAATTTACCGACAAAGCATCCAAATCCCAGTAAGTCAGGATTACTCTAATCTACCATTACAGGCCAACTCTCCTTTACGATTTCTTGGATTTGTAATTGAGCTGATCTCCTTATATTGGTTATTTATGAAGTGAACTTTAACCCATAAATTCCATTTCTGGCTAGAAGACAGGAATGTATTTATGAGAACCCACTTGGTTAAGCCAAGCTTCCTAAGGGAAGGGTGTAGTAATAACCAATGGCAGTCCACATTAGGAGACATAGCTGGCTATTGGCCAGGTCACACCTGACATCTATTGATGTGTGGTGATTGGCTTGAGGTCCATTGCTCAGGTGACCAGGCTGTAAATGAAAATTGGACTGGTCCAGGAGAAGAACCTGAAAGCATATATGTGCAGTTGGAGCTCAAGTTCAGCTTCTCGCCTATGCCCTCCAGCCACATACTGTCTTATCTACTGTATCTGACCCAACCTCTACAGCAATTAGGTAAGTTTGGAGGCTGGACTGCAGGACACTTTCAAATAAACAATCCTTAAATCCCTTGGGTTCAATTATTAACACCACAATAGGAGGCTTGCTTTGGGAAATAGTATGAAAGTACAATAAAAGAGATTTTAGAGAGATGGTTGGAACAGAGGCCCCCTCATTGTGCTTTTCTCACTGGAATAGTTGCTAGCAAAGGAGACATTAAGAACAAGGTTCCTTCTCTTATTTCATCATTTGGATGGGGTTCACCTCTCAGGGATTGAGTGAAGTACAGTCAACACTGATATCAATTCTTGGACTGAGTATTTGATGGCCAATAGCATAGGGGATGACAACTAAGTGATTCACTAATTGCATATGTGGTGGGCAATTCTTGTGGAGGGTTAAGAGCTCTTGAAAGAAAGACCATGATACAAGGAAGCATGGAGTGGTTTACTAAGAATCAGAGCTAGTTAACAGGCTAAGAAAAGCAGAAAATATCTATATCTTGGGGGTTATAAATTAACCCAGTTCACAGGCACTGCTGGTGGGGATGTCCAAGCATAAGGCCACCAAAAGAGAGGTGCAAAGGGCCTACAGGCCAGAGATCCAGTTACAGAATGATGAAAGGATACAGAAGCCCACTGGGAGCCGAGCCAAATCAGCAAAGTTGCTCATTATTTCTAAAGGGTGGGAGGAACTATAAGCATACAGTGAGTATACAGTTAACTTAATAAACTTGCAGATTTCTTCCCACTTTCCCTTATGGGTGTGTGGTGAGTTCTTTCACATGTCCCCTCCACAGCTGACATAAGCAGAACTCATTTCTTTAAAATTTCATAGTAAGTAATTTAAACATTTTACTGCTTATACCCAAAGCAAAACCACAACAGATGCATTATTCAAACACATTTTTTTAAAAACAAATATATGCAGTCTTTTTAGTTTCTTAAATATATTGAATTAATGATGAGCTTAACATCTTCCTTTGCAAATACCTCCCTACTGTAAATGCTTATAACAAACAATACCATTAGTGAATTTTTTAGCAATTAGCAAAAGATTACGGGTCTCCAGTAATGGGATAACACGAACTTTTGTAGCAACTTTCAACTAAGCTATCCATGTTAAGAAAGAAGAAACTAAAGATTGGTAAAAAATTGATTTCTCCTAATCATAAGCTACCTCTCACCTCTATGCTTAAAAATATGCAACATGAAAAACGCATAGAAAATACTAATTGGTCCTTAGGGCCACTGGCTAGAAAACACAACAGAAATGAAACAATAATGTAAAATGCAATATGTAGCTTTTACACTTCACCTCCAAATCATTCCAGTTTGATATATTGTGTATAGCCAAGATCAGCTGCTAGGTGCTGAATACAGAACAATCTTCTTAGAGCAACTTTTTCAACAACTCTAAAGTCTACTGCTGCTTTGAGATAATAAGGTTTTTCAGCATGTCAAATGAGTTGCCATCTGGGTGCACAGACTCTACACCTTTGCCTTCCTCATGAACTTGAAGGAATCCACAATCATCTATTCCAACTATCCATGCTAATGGGCCCTCTTCACTCCAGAGACGGACCTGCCTACCACTATAAAAAAAAAAAGAAAAGAAAAGAAAAGAAAAGAAAAGAAAAGAAAAGAAAAGAAAAGAAAAGAAAAGAAAAGAAAAGAAAAGAAAAGAAAAAAGGGAGCACCAGTTAATTATTTAAAAATAAACTTGGAACACGTCACAAAAATAACCCATTATATTATTACTTGTGAACTTTTCCCTCCTCTGAAACGAAATGAAAACAAAACAATGGTTGAAATTCACCAGAGCTGGTTGTGGATTTTATATCAGTTATAAAAAACAAGTCAACAAGGATGACTAACAAACAGCAATCATGATAAATATTATAGGGAGAGCATTGAGTCTTCTATTAAAGACAGTGTTATTCCTCATTTCTCTGAATCTTTAGAGATAATAATGACCTTCATTAGATCTCCTTTATTTTCTCCTTAGACCCCCTTTTGCAGAACGCATGGTTAATTCACACTATTTTTACAACATAATTTTTGATAAATTAGTACAGCACAATTTTTAAGCAAAACAAATAGCTATAAAACCCTAAATATTCTCATTGTTTCATGAGATGGTACATGCAAGATCCCTAGCAAAGTATTGTAATAAATGCCAATACATTAAAATTTTTGATCTATGCTATTCTAACACCAATATAAATACTGAAAATATGCTCTTACGTAAAACCCAACTAAGTCACTACTGCTTGAAAAGGCAATCTAGTGGAACATTCACAATGCAAGGCAAGACATCTATGAGTTATTCCTAATTCTCTAAAGGGAAAGTTTAGGAAAAGTTGAATAGAAGAGACAGCTATACTTACGCATGTATCCAGTATTTATAATATAAGGGAAGAACTCCATCAGGTCCTTTTTCCTGAAATATGTCTATCAGTCTTTCCAGCACAGTTACACTCCTAGCAATCAGGTAGTCTACTGTTAAGGACCTTAGTTTTGTCATATTTTTCTTATTGTACTCCATGATGAGATCATTGATGCATATGGTGGGATTGCTATTATTCACATTAAATCCATAGCCTGAGGAAGAAAAATCAAGAGTACACAGTAGGAAATGTTGACTATTTCTTATCATATAATAAATGCATTTGCACTTTCTTCAATCATTTGGTGCAAAGCTTTCTAAAGGTTTTCTTAAAGGATTTTCCCACCATTGTACCGTTTTTCATCAATCTTTTGCATTCCCAAATGCATGTATGCAGCTAATTACACTCAGAGCCTAGTTAATATTTATGTCCACATCCTCCCGTAAACTCTTTTCTGCCAATAAATGCCAGTTCAAATAGCCCCAATACAGTCCCATCAAGAAAATGCCATCCTACCAAACTCCTAACTTGTGACTAAAGTGAAGATTTAGGAATAAGGAAAGTGCTAGCTGTGCTGTCTAGATTGCCAATAAAAAACTGAAAATCCCTTAAATTGTGGTATTGACAGCCAGCTACCAAACTATCTGAAAGCAGACGATTAACCACACTATGAATCTAGCAGCCTAGAATGTGACTAAGAGTCTCTTCTATTTACTACAGTTAACTGATTTCACATTCTGAAAAATAAGCCTTTTTTCCTCAGCTCATAAGTCAGCAATTGGCTTCCTGGGAAAAGCCCTGAAGAGTCATACTTTCAGGGTTAGACTCCAGATAGTTTAAGCTGTCTTGCCATAATATCCTTTTGAAGCCTCAAGTTTCTCACTGAGATCTCTCCAGCTAGGATAATGTTGGCAAAAAGCCATTCTTATTATATGGCTCTGGGGGACCTTTCTTGCAGCCTCCTCAAACAGGCTTTGAGAGATGTAAGAAAATCTTGTATTAACTATTTATTCCCTCCTTCCCCCCATATAATGTGGATTTTCCTTTCCCTGTGCAGTTAGGCCAGACTTGTCACTCAGGCTCAAGAGTAAACTGGCTTCTTCCGTAGGAAGCAGTAGGTTACATTATTTTATAAACTTGATGAGATCATGAAAACATGGAATTAATTCACTCAGAATTACCTGGAGAGAGAAGGTTCTCTTCAGGAACTAAATTACTTTTTTTCTTTTTTAAATAACTAGAATATGCACACAAAAGAAAGATCTACAGTAATATCCAGCAAAATATATCAATACCACTGGAAGTAGGAAGAAGTGGATTATCTAACAAGAAAATGAGAAAAATTAACACAATACGCTAAGAAGTAAGCAACTCAAACTCAGCTATTTGCACTCAAACATAGTACATATGAATACAGACCCTAGCTACTAATGTACTATCAGTTTCAAGACATCACCTATCTTGCAGAGCCTGACAAACATGTGAGCAGAGGATCAGACTGAAGCCTTAGAAATCTAAATAAAATGAAATTAATGGAGATATCCCATCTCCTAGAACTGGAAGGGACCTTACAAGGTCATCGAGTCCAGCCCCCTGCTGCCTTCACTAGCAGGACCAAGGACTGATTTTGCCCCAGATCCCTAAGTGGCCCCCTCAAGGATTGAACTCACAGCCCTGGGTTTAGCAGGCCAATGCTCAAACCACTGAGCTATCCCTCCCCCCAATGTATGATATATGAAATGAGTGACCAGTCATGGTTAGAAAACCTGGTAATGCCAGTTAGTTAAAGAGTTTGTCTTTGGCCTTTTATGCTTCTGAGACGGACACTTAAATTCAGCTGGCTATCCTGGCAGAGAGGATCTTTGTCCTGATACAAAAAACAACGAGGAGTCCAGTGGTACCTTAAAGGTTAACAGAGTTATTTGGGCATAAACTTTCGTGGGTAAAAAACCCACTTCTTCAGATGCACGGAGTGAAAATTACAGATACATGAAGAGAAGGGAGTTACCTTACAAAACACGGCTACCTCTCTTATAATCTAATCCTTCTAACCCTAGTATCAAAGTATCAGTTGTTTTATTAGCTGAAAAATGCAGTTTTAGTGGTTCCAAATGCTCTAAAAGACAGAAGGCTTCAAAACTGTCTCATAGCACCTTCCATTCTCTTAAGTTCATTAAAAAAGAAAATTGCCTTTCAAAGGTATGAGTTCAACAGAAGATTCAATGGCTGCAACTAAGTTGAAGAGAAAAGGAATGACTGACTTAAACTGTTTCAGAGGGGTAGCCATGTTAGTCTGTATCAGCAAAAACAATGAGGAGTCCTTGTGGCACCTTAGAGACTAACGCATTTATTTGGGCATAAGCTTTCGTGGGCTATAACCTACTTCATCAGATGCATGAAGTGGGTTATAGCCCACGAAAGCTTATGCCCAAATAAATCATGCCACAAGGACTCCTCGTTGTTTTTGACTTAAACTGTGTAACTTGTTTAGATCTTTAAGCCATCTGGGTAGGAACCATGTCTTCATTTGCTCTGTAAAATACTGTGCACATATGTTGTGCTATGTACCAATACTAAACAATAATAATCATCTCCTTGTCTTAACCTTCTACATAGAAGTTCCTTGACAAATCCAGTTTTTAGACTTATCAAAAGATAAAGAATTGCTTTGAGGAGGCAGGACATTCTGGAACTCCCTACAGAGCACAGAGTTTGCTCCTGAGCACATGACAGATCTATTCTACTCCTCACTTCATGGAGAAGGGAAAAGACAAAGCATGCTTATTAGATAGGAAAAAACATTAAAAATATAGTAAACTTTTCTCCATGGTACCCTACCTTTGTGACTCAATGTGAAAGAAAACTTTCATCCTGTTATTTTTAATTCTTCAAAATCTTCTATATCAGTCCTGATGCTTGTGTTTAGCTTCTCCCGGCCAGCCATATGGAATGTTATAGATCACAGAAGACATCTATTTTTTGTGTTTTGTGAATATCATGGTTTGCATACTAGCATACCCACTTCTCATTTGCTCTTGTTCTCGTAGTTTGAACTCGTATAGGACATTAAGAATAATTAAATAGCTTTAGAAAAAATGGCCTGACAAGCCTGAAAATAATTTAGACACTTACCAATAAGTATGTGAAATGTGTCTCCCATAAGTGTAGAATTTACCAGAACCCCACCAAGCTTCATGAGGTCACTGTAGTAAATATCATTTGGCCACTTCACTCGCAGGTCAATATCCTAAAGAAATAAATGTATATGTATATAACCATACAATGCTGTTCTTTTATAAAGACTCTGCCATCACTCAGTAGTTCTGCAAATGCCATCCCTCTCTGCTACCTTGGAACATGATAATTTAGTTCTTTCTTAATTAAAGTAGATCAAAATCGTTTACAGAACAATGAGTCAGACACAGAACTATATTTTGAATTTGAGTTTTTATAACTAAGCACACATTTGAGGAACTCAGGTAAGTATAACAACATTAAGATGGAAACTCATGACTGCCAAAAATCCAAATATCAATGAGAAAGTTGGTATTTTCACCTTGAAAAACTCTTTCCCATTCTTGAGGCTTACTCCTCAACCCCAAAGAAAGTAAATATCTGTAGGGGAATCTGCAAGTTTCATGGCGGTTTATTATGAAGGTTGGCAGCAATCACAGACAATTGAGAGTCGTTATTTAGTAATAAGCTATACAGTAGATACTAATGGCTTACAGGAACTATACATAATCAAAAATAGGGACTTCAAAGTGACTTGGCAGAGGTCTTCCCTAAAAATCTCAAAATCACAGACAATAGGTAATTAACAATTGGAACAATTTACCAAGAGTTACAGGGATTGTCTATAACTGGCAATTTTGAAATCTAGATTGGATTTTTTAAGCAAAGAAACTAAAGTTCAAAAGGAATTATTCTGGGGAAATTCCTTGGCTTGTGTTATATAGGTCAGACTACATGATCACAATAGTCCTTTCTAGCCCTTCGATCTATTAGTCTACGAATAACTTGGTTGAATTTCTTTATTCGCCATAAAAATCTGTTTCAGGATAGAAATGATCTATTAAAGAAAGACAATCAACTTTGCTAAACACACCTAGAACTGCCCACAATGAACAGAACAAATATATCCCAAGGTTCTTGCAGAAGTCAGACAGGGAGGCAATGACATCTTGAAGATCAGGAATGAAATTTAGCAGTCAGGAGAAAATTCCAGTTCACAATTAACTATGTAAATAGTCCTAAAAATATTCACATTTTATGCAGCTATGTTCAATCTATACCATGGTATTGGAAACACAAACTGCATCATATGACACCATTCCATTGCAATAAAGAAGTTTTTGTTAAAGCCCCAGAACTGAATTAAACTTTGCACCAGCTACTTAAATGTAAAAAGAAAGCAAATGTGCTTCCTGGAGCTTAAAAAACTGCATATGACTGGATCCCAAGAGGCAAATCATGGGAGGTGCTCCACGACTACAAGAATCTGGTTACACCCTCTCCTTTTGTAGATTATGAAATCCTTTTACAGGATGTGTGAAAACTGCACCTGGGTCTATGTCTACTTTCCTGACAGATTTAAAGGCCAGTGAGGATTCCATTACACAGATGTCTCTGCATATCTGTACAGGAAATGCTAACTTATTCTGGTATCATAAGGAATTGTAAGAAAACATAGTTCATATTCATTACCACAAGCACTTGACTATCCACATTTCAGTGCAGATTTACAGAAGATTCTTGGGACATACAGTTTTCAAAGCATGCCACAGCTAAGCCATTCAGTATGTCAGGATTAACAGATCTTCTCAAGGCATCCTGTGCAGGTCATTACTCTCTGAACTGTAACAGACTCAGGAGTTCGAAAAATACACATCGCTAGCTTGTCTAGATGGGGAAGTTAGTGTGGAATAAGTTAGGGTGTGAATTTAAAGCGCAATAGCTATTTCACACTAACTCCACTTTAAAGTACATTAAATTTAACCACACAAAGGCACTCTTAGTCCAGAATAAGAGTGCCATGTGGTGAGCTAGGGCAACATAGCAATTGTGCTTTAAATTCACACCCCAGCCTGTTCTGCACTAACTTCCCATGTAGACAAGCCAATAGACCACAGACATTTGTACTGCTAAGGAACTAACTGCTGGATATGGAGAACAGCAGATATTTCTACAATAGTACTAGTTTTCAAGATGAACTATAGTGGTGACATGAGTTTTTTGTTGTAATATAATGAGGCAAGATGAGTTGCTGCATAACTACCATTGTTTCCAAAGGATTTACTGTCAAAATATAAAATACAATGCATTATTTTGCACTGATTTAGCAGGTTACATGTAGTGGTGACACATGTTATTTTTATTTGTAAGTTATGTACTGGCTCCTAAATACTGTTCTGAGTCAGGGACAGTAGAAAATATCTAGTACATAAGGTTTGTTTGTATTCAGAGCACTGTCATCTGCAAACGAAACTCTGAATTGAATTGTCAGATTTTCCCACTGAGAATCCAGAACTGTGGAGAGTAGCTTGAACTGCTGGCCATTTAGAACTGTGAACACTAAAGACACAGCCCTAAAAATGACTGACTGATCAACTGAGACACGTACATTTGATACTTTTGTACAAAAATTCTGGAATGGAATTTGAGCATAATAAAACAACATTAAAAGTATGTTAAAGTAATAATAAAGGTCTGACTTATGCAAAAAGGTATGGAAATGTAGAGCTAAGATTGAAACCTCATCCATAACTTAACCCATTGTTCCTAGCTACTGAAGCTCATATGGCATATATGTTCATCCACCATGTGGAGAGCCTTGCATTACCCTACGTCCAATGGGGCAATTTAAGAATAGAGTTTCAGATTTAACTTTGAATTTCCTTGCTTTCATGGATTTGAGTCAGACTCTTAACATTGTTTTAATCTCTTGTCTGTGTTTAATTTCCTTTCTTTAAAAAAATCTCAAATGGAGTACAGAAATCCTTTCTTCCACTGAGTTCAGGATGATGACGAACTGTCAAAGTATATTTAGTGATTCCTCTTAATTTAGTGATCACTGACATGATGGAATTTAATAGCTCCAATTATGTAGTTAATTCATTCTTAAGGGGTGGAGTGTGTTTCTTTCAAGATAAACTCAACTTCTTTATGGTCAGAACAAGCTATTCTAAAAATATAAATGTATAACCGGTAGACTCAACTGTGTGCGTTATTGACACAATTATTCCTTCTGCGTTAATATCATCATCTATTATGTCAATCAAGTTGCTACTCCTGAATGGACTAATTTTTTTAAAAAAATAATTCATTGAAAAGTAGCCGCTATATATGCCACAGTATGAAGAGAGGTGCAGAAGTAAGAAGATTCTTAAACTATGTCTATTTTTGCTTTTCGACTCATACTTTAAAAAAGTAACCCTTCTCCCCCTTTTATTTTCAATAGTTAAAAATATTGACCTCCCCAGCCAAAGGTTTTGTATTGCAAATTTCAGTCTGGAGCAATTTTTACAGTCAAGTTATGAAGTGCTGAAGTTAGGAGGTTTTAATAGAAGGGCTGACAGACCCTAAACTACAGCAAAGCTACTGGGTGCCACTATAATAAAGTTCATGTGTAAATGTGTATAAGACATTCATTTTGAGTAATATAGGAAACATGTGCTTCAGTTAACTACTTCTGTAAAATACCAAAGTTTTATAGTTAGCAAATATTAGAATATGGTAACATTAAAAAAAGAGATATATGAGGTGATGAAGAAGATTGGTTCTTCATTTGAACACTGATGACAGGACATTTGATTCCCTCCTGAGAGCAATACTCTTAACTTTTTCTTTAAAAATCAGTTTTCAACCTTCAAAAAGAGTTGGAAAAAATCCTTTAAAAGGGGACAAGTTGCCTCTGAAATGTACCAACAAAAAAAGCATTTATCAGTTTTATTCTGTTTTTCTTCTCACTTTTCCTCAACACTTTCATAACCAAAACAAATGAATCCAACATTTAGACAAAGTAAAGGGTAAATCCATCTTCATTGTTGGAATCTGAAGCTCAAATGCTCATTAGATTATAAGTGAAATGAGTTTGCTAGACTCAATCTAATCAATAGCAGGCAGGGCCGGCTCCAGGCACCAGACTTCCAAGCAGGTGCTTGGGGCGGCAATCTGCAAGGGGCGGCACGTCCATGTGTTTTTGCTCCCAAGCAACACGCCAAATTGCCGCCCGAGAAGCTGCCGCCGAATTGCTGCCGCTGCGGAAATGCGCATGCCGCCCTAACGGCGCACGGACTGCCCCCGCCGTCCACGACGGCAATTCAGCGCACTGCTTGGGGAGGCAAGAACAGTAGAGCCGGCCCTAATAGCAGGCACTCACTTTGCAAGCACCACATCTATTAAAACGATATACAAATAAATCGGAAGGCTAAATCCATCCATTCTTTTAATCACACAGCAATTATACAATCCAGTATTACTGAAGAGCTAAACTCATTGGCAGTGATACTCAGACCGCAGCAGTTCAGGAGACAACTTAGGGATCAACATTACCCAAAAGAGGCACAGTAGTGCGAACTTATTGTTTCATTTACTATGGTACTATGTATTCATATTTAAATGGTATGACAGGAAATATTTCGTTTTTAACATTTATATATATATATATATATATTCTCACAGAAAAAGGACTGACCAAGTATTATTTTTGGTTAATAACATAGCAAAAGCATCCCGATTGGTTAATAATTAAATCACACAGTGTTTTAATATAATGTGCTGCAAAGAGCCATAGTAGACACATTAAAGAGTCACTTGCAGCTTGTGAGCCTCAGTCCGAGTATCACTGATCTATGGCTTCAATGACACAACCTAGTTATGAAGGTCAGGTTAAAGACTGAACTCAATGAAATGTGAAAATAATAGGAATATTAAAATGAATTAAAATTAGATACCTGATATCCAGGTACTGATCTCACGGACTCCACCACAGCCAGGGACACCAGGTGCTGAATAAAAGGAATTCTCTGTCCCAGCTGGGAACACAAAGGAATGGAAACATGTAATGTTGATAGAGCACATCCCACAGGACTGAGCCAGACATTTCCACCACGACCTGAAAAAAATCCACAACACTGAATAAACAAACATGTAAGACAGAGAAATTGTGAGGGTTATTTGTTTTGTTTTTACAAAGTTCATACTAGTTAATGTAGAAAGCAGCAGCATAAGAATTAGTTTATTCAAAAATAGCATTCTCTTGAAAAAAAAATCTACAAGGAGGGCTCTAAAACTGTTCCAGCTTATTTCAAAGAAAAACTACATTCAATTTTATAGCTATTTTTAAAGTATTGGTTTTGTGAATGTGTGTTCAGGTAATCATGTTTATAGAAACTTTATAGAGAAATCAAAAGCGTTGCACACAATATGTTGCCCACAATTCCTTGGTATCTTGTAGATCATCTGTTTTTATGAACTACTTATGTTTGTTTTTAAATAAAAAAGTACTTGTGAAACGTTCCTGGAGATTGAAGCCTTCTATCTATCCACAGAACAGACTCCATGCACGTAGTTCTCAACCTATTTACCATTGAGGGCCGCATTTGTAGCATTCTGTGTGTTATATGGGTCGCACGGACACAATATACATGCTCCCTGTATGACCCTGAGGATGTCACATGAGCCACAGCTGTGTGCTGATTGGTCTGCAAGTGACCTGTGGGCTGCAGGTTGAGAACCACTGCTCCATGCCAATTCAAGGCCCAGTCCTGCTGCAATGAAGTCAATGGGAGTTTTGGTTCTGGTTTGGTTCAGTGCCAACTGTGGTGATGGCAGTTTGTGTGATATGGAAGACTTTTCAGTAGGAATTAAAACAATGCCACCAATTCATTCTATGTAAGCCACTAAACATCCATGAGATAACTACTTTTGGTCATTTCTAAGTTGGGCTGGATTCAGATTAATAAGAGTAAAAGGGGAAAAAACTGCTGTCTGATTATCAACCCCCTGAGCTCTCCAAAAATATTTTTACTGTGTCTATAAATTAGAGCTGTCGATTAATTGCAGTTAACTCACACGATTAACTCAAAAAAATTAACCATGATTTAAAAAATGTATTGTGATTAATTGTAGTTTTAATCGCACTGTTAAACAATAGAATACCAATTGAAATTTATTAAATATTTTTGGATGTTTTTCTTCATTTTCAAATATATTGATTTCAATTACAACACAATACAAAGTGCACACTGCTCACTTTATATTATTTTTGATTACAAATATTTTCACTGTAAAAATGATAAACAATAGAAATAGTATTTTTCAGTTCACCTCAAAGTACTGTAGGGCAATCTCTTTATCGTGAAAGTGCAACTTACAAATGTCGATTTTTTGTTGTTACATAACTGCACACACACACATACACAAAAAAAGACAGTTACCTGTTCCGTAACTGGTGTTCTTCGAGATGTGTTGCTCATGTCCATTCCATATTAGGTGTGTGTGCACCGACATGCACCGTTGTCGGAAGTTTTTCCCTCAGCAGTATCCATGGGGGACTGGCTCTGGTGCCCTCTGGAGTGGCGCCTGCATGGCACGGTATAAGGGGTGGCGCTGGTTCCCCCCACCTTCAGTTCCTTCTTGCTGTAAACTACAACAGTGGGGAAGGAAGGCGGGTCGTGGAATAACATGAGCAACACATCTCGAAGAACATTAGTTACGGAACAGGTAACTGTCTTTTCTTCTTCGAGTGCTTGCTCATGTCCATTCCACACTAAGTGACTCCCAAGCAGCACCATCGGAGGTGGATAGGAGTTCATGGACATGTAGATTGCAACACAGTGCTGCTGAACCCAGCATCATTTCTGGTCTGCTGAGTGATGACATAATGCGCCGTGAACATGTGAATAGAGGACCACATCGTGGCTCTACAGATGTCCTGGATAGGGACTTGCGCTAGAAAGACCGCTGAGGACACCTGGGCTCTAGTCGAGTGGGCTCTGACAATCGGTGGCGGTAGAACCCCCGCCAGGTTGTAACAGTGATCCAATTGGAAATTCTCTGCGAGGACGCCGAAAGGCCCTTCATCCAATCCGCTGTAGTGATGAAGAGCTGAGTTGATTTACAGAAAGGCTTGGTACATTTCAGGTAAAAAGCCAAGGCTCTCTGGACGTCCAGTGCATGAAGACGGGGGGGGGGGGGGGGGAAGAGAGAGAATAGCTCAGTGGTTTGAGCATTGGCCTGCTAAACCCAGGGTTGTGAGTTCAATTCTTGAGGGAGCCACCTAGGGATCTGGGGCAAAATCAGTACTTGGTCCTGCTAGTGAAGGCAGGGGGCTGGACTCGATGACCTTTCAAGGTCCCTTCCAGTTCTAGGAGATAGGATATCTCCATTAATTTAAAAAAAAAAAAAAAGACACCTCTCCTCATTGGTTTTGTGCGGTTTGGGACAGAACACCAGAAGAAAGATGTCCTGGTTCAGATGGAAGGTGGACACCACCTTCGGCAGGAAGGCCGGGTGGGGCCGCAGCTGAACCTTGTCTTTGTAGAAGACCGTGTACTGCGGTTCTGAGGTCACGGCTTTAATCTCAGAGACTCGTCTCGCTGATGTCACCGCCACCGGGAAAGCAACCTTCCATGACAGGTGGGAAGGGGGCAGCAGTCCAGCAGGTCAAAGGACCGTGAGCCTAGAAAGGACCAAGTTAAGATTCCACTGCGGGACAGGGGCCCGTACCTGCAGGAAGAGTCTATTGAGACCTCTCAAGAATCTGACATTCATGTCATGAGAAAACACTGTCTGGCCTTGGATCGGCGGGTGAAAAGCAGAGATGGCCACGAGATGCACTCTAATAGAAGAGTGTGCCAGGCCTTGGTTCCTCAAATGAAGCAGGTCGTCTAAGACAGATTGTATGGAAGAATGTGAGGGAGAGATGCCATGCTCGGACACCCAGTGGGAAATTGTCCACTAGGCCAGGTAAATCTGTCTGGTTGAGGGCTTCCTACTTCCCAGGAGGACCTGTTGGACCCCCTCCGAACAGATCCGCTCGTCCGGGTTCAGCCACGCAGCATCCACCCCGAGAGGTGGAGGGACGCGAGGTTGGGGTATAAGAGCCGACCGTGGTCCTGTGACAGCAGGTCTGGTCAGTTGGGCAGGGATCAGGGAGGGGCCGCTGTCAGGTTCATGAGCATGCCAAACCAGTGCTAGCGAGGCCACACAGGGATGATCATGATAACTTGCGCCCTGTCTCTCTTGATGTTTGCCAGGATCTTGCTGATGAGTGGAATCAGAGGGAATGTGTACATCAGGCTCCCTGACCACGACAGGAGGAAGGCATCGGAAAGGGAGTCCTTGCCCAGACCAAAATCGATGACATTTTCTGTTTTGCCTGGTGGCGAAGAGGTCCATCTGGGGAGTTCCCCACCTCTGGAAAATCACGTAGGCTACCTCCTGGTGGAGTGACCACTCATGGTGAGAGGAGACGGCCCTGCTGAGGTGATCCGCTAGTGTATTCTTGATGCCAGGGAGATGACAAGCCTCCAGGTGGATCTCGTGGTTGATGCAGAAGTTCCAGAGACGGAGCGCCTCCTGACAGAAAGCCGACGAGCGCGCTCCTCCTTGTCTGTTGATGTAGAACATTGAGGCTGTGTTGTCTGTCAGAATTCTCACTACCTTGCCCAACAGGTGAGGTAGGAAGACCCCACATGCCCAGCGGACTGTTCTGAGTTCTTTGACATTTATAGCGTCATCTTCTCCGGGGACCACATAATCTGGATCTGGAGATCTCTGAGGTGTGCACTGCAGCCAAGGTCCGAGGCGTCCGACACCAACTCGATGGAGTGAGGGGGGTTGTCGAACGGAACTCTCTCTAGGACCTTCACATGATTGGTCCATCAACGCAGCTAGGTGAGTATTACCGGGGAGGGTGGTAACAATCTTTTCCAGCTGATCCCTGGACTGGCAAAAGACCATAGTCAGCCATTGCTACAGGGGCCGCATCCGGAGCCTGGCATGGCGGACAACGTATGTGCAAGCTGCCACGTGGCCCAGCAGACACAGGCAAACCCTGGCTGCAGTCAGGGGGAATGCAGAGACTCCGCGATGAGGTCCGCCAATGTCTGGAACCTTTGAAATGGCAGGAACGCTCTGGCACAGGTCGAGTCGAGCTCCGCTCTGATGAACTCTATCCTTTGCACTGGAACTATCATCGACTTTTTGTCGTTTACCAGTAGGTCCAGGGAGCATAGTGGCTTGCAGCACCACGACATCCTTTTGGACCGGAGACCTGGAGCTGCCTTTGACCAGCCATTTGTCGAGGTATGGGTAGATCTGGATATCCCGGCACCTGAGATAAGCTGCCACCACCGACATGCACTTGGTGAACACCCTCGGTGCTGTTGCTAGGCCAGACGGGAGGACAGTAAATTGGTAGTGGCCAGGTCCCCCCATAAATTGGAGGAAGCATCTGTATCCTTGAAAGATCGCTGTGTGGAAGTATGCGCCCTTCAAGTCAAGGGCAGCATCCAGTCTCCCGGATCCAGGGATGGGAGGATAGAGGCCAGGGAGACCATTCAGAACTTCAGCTTCTTTAGGTACTTGTTGAGGTCTCGCATGTCCAGAACGGGCTGTAGACAGCCCTTGGCCTTTGGGATTAAAAAGTACCAGGAATAGAACCCCTTGTTCCTGTATTCGAGAGGAACCTCCTCCACCGCACCCAGCTGCAGTAACCCTTGGACCTCCTGCGTGAGGAGACTCTCGTGAGATGGGTCCCTGAAGAGGGACGGGGAAGGAGCCTGGGTGGGGGGTAGAAATAAACTGGGGGGTATAATCCTGTGTTCAGGACCCAGCGATCCAAGGTTATAGTGGTCCACACAAGGAGGAAAAAGAAAAGGCGGTTGGAAAAAAATTAAGAAGATGGATTCAGGGAATGGTCTGGTAGGTCGCCCTCAGGCACAACCTCAAAATGTGCTTGGCCCCCTGATTGTTTCGGGTGGAGCCCGACTGAGCAGAGGGTGGCGGTGTTTGTAGCCCTTGGCCTTCTTGTGAGGCAGGTCCCACCGAGGCTGGCTCCCTTGTCCCTGAGGCTGTTGCGGTTTGAACCGCTTACGTGCAAGGCCTGGGACATAAAGTCCCAGAGTTTTCAGGCTGTCTGCTCTGCAAACAGGGCCTGGCCATCGAAGGGAAGGTCCTGCATCGACTGCTGAGCCTCAGTGCACAAGCCCGACAGGAGCAGCCAGGAAGCTCGCCGCATGGAGATGGCGGAGGCCATGGTGTGGGTGGCAGAATCCGCTGCGTCTGAAGCTGCCTGGAGGGCTGCTCTGGCCACAGCCGTGCTCTCCTCGAGGATCACCCAGAATTCCTTCCTGGACCCTTTGGGAAGTGAAGCCTCGAAGTTGGCCATGGCCTGCCACATGCTGTAATCGTAGCAGCCAAGGAGGGCCTGGTGATTGGCCACTCCCAACTGCAGGCTGGAAGACAAATAAACTTTGTGTGCAAAGAGATCCAGCCTCCTTGAGTTTTTGTTTTTGGGGGTAGCCCTGGGTTGACCTTGCCTCTCTCTGTGGTAATTGCCTCTACCATCAGGGAATTGGAGGCCAGGTGGGAATATAAGTACTCATGCCTCATGGTTGGCACAAAGTACTTGAGCTCGGCCCTTTTAGAGATGGGGGCAAGGTGGAGGGAGTCTGCCACAGGGCAGTGGTAATCTTCGATACCCCTTCATGAAAGGGTAAAGCCACCCTGGCAGGTGCTGAGGAGCAGAGGACATCAAATATGAAGACTGAAGGCTCCTCCAATTCCTCAGCCTGAAGCCCCAGGGTAGAAGCAACCCTCTTCAATAGTTCCTGGTGCGCCTTAGTGTCATCCTGAGGAACTGGGTAAGGGGGCTCTATGATAGCCTCATCTGGCGACAACAAGGATGATGCCGGTACCAGGACCCTCAACGTCGATTGGTGGTCCACCAGGCTGCTCCCCTGGGTCCTCTTGGACCTGTGGGGTCCTTCCCCCATAAGTCTCAGGCACTGGAGGGGGTTGGGATGTCGAGGCCGCTGACTTGTCCGAGGCTCCTGACACCGATGGGGCAGCCTGGGAAGGTTGGGTGAACCCCCAAGGGTTCCATGGGTACCATGGCGCCGGACACTGCACTTGGGGCCCTGGGACAGGTTTCGGTGCTGATGATGTAGGCGACAGCGCAAGTATCGTAGGATGCCCTGGAGTTACGGAACCCTGCTCCGTGCTGGAGCTATCGCCGGAGCGGTCGCTACCCGGCGACCAGGATTGGGTGGAGCGGCAGCTCTTATCTGACCGGTGCTGGTCACTGCGCCTTAAGGTAGATCTGTCCAAGCGAGATGAAGGTCTTGGTCTGGGCCTTGGGGACTGACTGTGTTCGGTGGATCAGTGTCAGAAACCCGGCAATCTACGCTTTACGCTACTTGACTGGTACCGGATGTCAAACGGGACCAGGAGCTATCACGCACTGGTTGCTGGGAGGATCTTCCCGAATAAGGCGACCACCATCTGGAAGACTGATGACAACAGGCTGGTGATCGGTGGCTTTAGTCCCCCAATTGGTCCTGAGATCTGTAACAAGCTCTTGGCGATGTGAGGGGTCAGTCTCGGTGCCCCTGCCAGGGAGCGCATGCCTCGGTGGATCTGGTGAGGTACGCCTCGAATCCTGCTGTTGGTGCCCAAGGTCTGGGGACCGAAGAGGGCTCTGCTGAGCCTGCCTCTTAGCTATGAGGCATGATGGCTTCAAGTGGGGGAGCGGTGGCAGGACATCCCATGTGATGGGGAACAGTGCTGCTGATGCGGGGACGTACGTGGAGGCCCCAAGGCGGGTTTACCCCGAGACCGGGATATTGCCGGAGCCAGTGTGGGCAGCACCGGAAGCATCAGGATCTCCTGAGCTGCCTGCAGGGCTTCAGGTGCCAATGGCACCTCAAGCTGACGGAGGCCTGTACTGCTATCCAGAGTCGCAGGCAAGGTATGGGATGGCCTGCACAGCTCGACTTGAGCTGGGTCCCGACTTCCCTAAGGGGCCTTTGAGCTGTCTGGTGTGGGTCTTGGCTTGCCCCCAGCCCTTTCCTTTCCCTTTCAGGTGACTGTCCCACTCCCTTTTCGTCCTGGGTTTGAAGGACTTACAAAGATGACACTTGTCGCTTATGTGCCCTTCGCCCAAGCACCTTAGGCAGCTATTGTGTGGATCGCTGATGGGCATAGGCCATTTGCAATTATCGCAGGGCTTAAAGCCTGGGGACCGGGGCATGCCCCGTCCCCAGGCTGAGTCCCATTCGGTACTAACAAAGACTTTAAAAACTACTACTAAGGGTAACTAATTCAACTACTAACTATATACAACTATATTACAGGTTTATAAAGTTCACAAAAATGGAGAACAAAACAGTTCTAGCTGAAACAGCAGATATTCCAGCACGGTCACTGGCGGCAAGAAGGAACTGAGGGTGCGGGGAGCCGGTGGCGCTCCTTATACCGCGCCATGCAGCCACCACTCTAGAGGGCACCAGAGCCAGTCCCCTAGAGATACTGCTGAGGGAAAAACTTCTGGCACTGCTGCATGTGGTGAGCACACACACACCTAATATGGAATGGACATGAGCAAGCACTCGAAAAACAAAACAATGCAAAACTTTAGAGCCTACAAATCCACTCAGTCCTACTTCTTGTTCAGCCAATCGCTAAGACAAACAAGTTTGTTGACATTTATGGGAGATAATGCTGCCCAGTTCTTATTTACAATGTCACCTGAAAGTGAGAACAGGCATTCGCATGGGACTTTTTTAGCCGGCATTGCAAGGTATGTGCATGCCAAATATTTGTATGCTCCTTCATACTTCGGCCACCATTCCAGAGGACATGCTTCCATGCTGATGATGCTTGTTAAAAAAATAATGCATTAATTACATTTGTGACTGAACTCCTTGGGGGAGAATTGTATGTCTCGGGCTCTGTTTTACCTGTTTCGGCCATATATTTCATGTTATAGTAGTCTCGGATGATGACTCAGCACTTGTAGTTCCTTTTAAGAACACTTTTGCTGCAGATTTGACAAAACGCAAAGACGGTACCAACGTGAGATTTCTAAAGATAGCTACAGCACTCAACCCAAGGTTTAAGAATCTGAAGTGCCTTCCAAAATTTCAGAGGAACGAGGTGTGGCACATGCTTTCAGAAGTCTTAAAAGAGCAATACTCCGATGCGGAAACTACAGAACCCGAACCTCCAAAAAAGAAATCAACCTTCTGTTGGTGGCATCTGACTCAGAGGATGAAAATGAACATGCGTCGGTCCACACTGCTTTGGATTGTTATTGGGCAGAACCCATCATCAGCATGGATGCCTGTCCTCTGGAATGGTGGCTGAAGCATGAAGGGACATATGAATCTTTAGCGCATCTAGCATGTAAATATCTTACGACTCAGACTAGAACAGAGCCATTCGAACGCCTGTTCTCACTTTCAGGTGACATTGTGAACGAGAAGCAGGAAGCATTATCTCCTGCAAATGTAAACAAACTTGTCTGTCTGAGCAATTGGTTGAATAAGAAGTAGGACTGAGTGGACTTGTAGGCTCTAAAATTTTACATTATTTTATTTTTGAATGCATTTTTTTGTACATAAGTCTACATTTGTAAGTTTAACTTTCATGGTAAAGAGATTGCACTACAGTACTTGTATTGGGTGAATTGAAAAATACTATTTTGTTATTTACAGTGCAAATGTTTTTAATCTGAAATAAATATAAGGTGAGCACTGTACACTTTGTATTCTGTGATGTAATTGAAATTAATATATTTGAAAATGTAGAAAGCATCCAAAAATATTTAAATAAATGGTATTCTATTATTATTTAACAGTGTGATTAATTACAATTAATTTTTTTAAAGCACTTGACAGCCCTACTATAAATGATCTATATTAACTACATTACTGAATGAATGTAATAAACTATCTTCTTTCTGTTAGTGTTGCAAGAAAACCTACTTACCTTTCCCTTGTGTTTGTCGAACTGCAATCGCTATTAAATCCATTTCCTGAGGCAAATTGAACATCAACCTGCCAATTAAGGAAAAAGACTGTCAGCTAAAACAGTCAGCTTTTTTCATGAAAATCTACCATCAACATTTAAATAGAGGCTAATATTTTACATCAAATTAAAAGCATCATTTATTCATTTTCAGTTATAATTTATGATTAGGTGAAAAGGGCAATGGAAAATCCAAAAAGAGAAGCTAACTGAAAAATGACCAAGTGAAATAATACTGCATCTGTAATTCTGGAAAAAAGATACGACCATAGTTCATTTAAGGTGCTTTTTAAAACACAGATGGCTGTATTTCTTTAGTATTTCTCAGAGAAGTACTTATTTCTTCTAACTTGTGTCACTATCTCCCATAAGTGACAAGTAGCGATTCCAGACATTTGTTTCTACTTACAGCAAATTTTTGTTCATACTCTACAATATAACAGCAGCAGTTTCTGATTATTTAGAAAACCAATATGGTGGCAATAAAGCAGTTTAAAAGATACACTATCCCCTGAGAACTAATTATGATTTAACTACAGTAAATAAATCTACACCTTCTGAGAACTCTAGAGAACACTGGTTTGGTTTAGGCTTGCGCTCTGCTGTTAAAATAGTTTCACTTAAAAGAATACTAACTTTCCTCTGGGAATCCATAGAAAGTATACTTGAATGCCACCAAATGAGTCAACATTAACTTTAAAAAAATCTTACTATGAGAACTGTTTTAAACATATTTCAACTGTATTATGATCCTTCTTCATTTCATTTTAAGTTTTGTGGAAAAGATAAATTATTTAACAGACAAAAAAGATCCACATGACGTTACCACTGTTTGGCTGTACAAGATAAATCTAGTAAATAATTTATAGTCTGAAAAAGCTAACTTTTAATGCAAATAAAGAGTAGTTCATTTAAATTAAAGGTGGTTTTGCCTTACGCAGTATGTGCCACACTAATCAGAAAAGAGTAAGTGGCATTCAGAATTATTTCTTCTGAATTTAGGAAGAAGATTCAAGGACTTCCAAGTCCTCCTGTAACCAAGATAGTGACGCTGTATAGTAGGAACTAATAAGTACAAGTGCACCCTCTGCTGCCTACTGGGAATAAATGTTATGGCAGACAGCTACTGAAGGAGCTATTCGTCTGCTTCCCCTCCTCCCCCGCTTTTTAATTTGTAATGTGGAATTTTATTAATGGCTGTGGCTAGATAAGGGAGAGGAAGTAGAGCATAAATACAGAAAAGTAACCACTTCCTGAAATCTCAGAACATCTCTGCATAATGATTCAATTGCTCACATGACTATGAAAGGAGTAGGTTATTCTAAGGGCCAAAGAGAGGTTTGGACTATAAAACACCTTTACTAATTAGAAATACTTGAACCACAGCTGACTGGAGATTTAACAGGTCCAACAGATGTTTTTTTCACATTATTGCAGAAATCAATGTGAAACATTTTCAAAGAACACTAGCCAGAAGATCTCTTTGCCAGTCCCACTTCCATTTCACATGAAATACAGCTTGAGAATTGTTTCTCTTGGACACTACGAATTGCTTATTGAGACTATGATTGCCTATCTACAGTCAATCTTTAATATTGAAATACACCTTTCCTTGTGTTGGGAGCCAGTAGCAAAATCCAGAGAGGTTCTTTGTACTCATTAACATCACTTCAGCTACAATACTGAATTCATGGTACTCCAACAAGGACATTAATTTAAATTTGGAAATGGGGCTAAGGACAGATTACAAATTTGCCGAAACAAACTTGTTTGTCACCTCTCTGTTCATATGATCTAGGTTCTTTAAATATCAGGCAAACAATAGATAGTCATATTACAGCTATGGGGGTAAAAAAATCAGGGCAGGAAAAAAGTTAGTTCTGAAACCAAACACAGACCTCTAAAACAAAGAGATATGATTAAGAGAACATATGAATGGAACTGTTAGAGGTTTGGCAACAGTTAACAAGACTGAGTTTGAGAACAGTGAGATTGTACTGTTTAGGCCAAGAGGAAATTCTGTAAGGAGGTACACAACATGGGGAAGTCGCTAATACCTAGGCTGAGACAACTGGAGGCAGACGGATTTATTTCTGCTATCTGAGATCGCCCTGGAGGCATTGCCACACAGCTCCAAGACAATAATAAAGTGCTTCTGAACTTAATAAATTGTGTTGGTTTTTTTGGGATGGGCGGGGTTGTTTCATTTCTGGAAAAGAAAAGTTGTTTGAATTTTCTTTACTAGAAAGAAGCAATTGTAGATGGATTTACATTCTTAGCTATTGACGTTCCCACTGAAGAAATAAATGATTATATTTGTGACCGATTAGATTGAAGGAGGAAAAGGGGGTTCATCAATGGCATAATGTAATATGATGAAGTTATCTCATACTTTCATTTCCTCTTTTATTTCACTTTCCCCTTCATTTCAATGTTTTCATAAAGTCCTGTGTTTCTCATTGTTGCACAATGAATTAAGACAGAAGACCTCACTGATGAATCTAGAAGATTGATCCATTCAAACTAAATTTACTCAACAGGTAGGGATAAAGAAAAGCATTTATATGATTCTGAGAAAAATGCTTTAATTTCATTTCAAATTTTCTTCACCACCACAAATTTTTTGCGGTACCTGACAAACTAATCTGTGCACTTCTGGTGTTTAAAGCAACTGAAATATTAAATGGTAAAATACTAGCACATTAATAATTTTTCACAACATAATTTACAGTCTATGTTGTCAAGAGTAGTAAACAATACTTAAATGGTTCATAGAAATATCAGGGCCAAAGAACCATCAGTCCCCACAGCTAGCCAATGCAATGGCTTTTGTGTATATAGCAACATAAAATGGGAATTGAAACCACAAAAACTATGTTTGAATAATGTTAACAGCCTGACAACTATACATTTCATTGATGTTATGGGTTTAAAGCTGAAAGTCTCATTAATGCACCCTGCTGTGTTACAGTATTGCAGAGGTATTACAAAAGGCAACATTACATTCCAGATGTTGAAATACCTGGGCATAGGTTAGAGACAGACTTCTACCCTTAACTCTGAATGTCTTTGTTCTGGGTGGGGAGAGGGAGGGATTTTAAAAAAACAAATCACACCCTTCAAGTTGCTTGATTATAGTTACTATGATTTCATTTACAGAGAATGCCATAATATTGGAAACAGTATTAGAACAAAGAGATAATATTTTTTAGTCAAACTGAAAAAAAGGACATGCCACTTGATCCAAGTCTCCTATGATATTTCAGACAAAGAGGTGACCTGCAAACTCTCTGTTCCATTTTTATTACTTAACCATAGCCATAGTCCATTATATCCTTTCTGGAAATTAGCAGTGTATGTATTGATATATTTACATATTTCATTATAGTGCCTGATACCCGATGTGTAATCCATCTCCTTAATTTAGGTAATGGGAGTTTGAGCTGGATACTTTTCTAAAGAATAAACTGTACTGAAACAAAGCCTTCCCTCTCGATAGAATTTAAAATATTTTCAATAGCTACAAAGGTCCATAGGACCGTATAAAAGAAGATAAGTCAATCAAGGATCCTAATGCACTGTGACAGAAATGCTCAGACGTTACTACATAGTGCCATTTATGGTTTTATAATTCAGGCTTTCCCCAGGAGCATCTTGGAAGACAAGTTGTCAGATCTTAAAATGCATTACTGAAAAGACTGTTACTTCTAAATGACAGTTCTATTGACATTTCCATTCCAATTCTTAGTTCTTACAATTGTAAAAATACCCTCCATAGTAGAATTCCGCATAACATCATTTTGTTGCACACTCACAATAAGTCCTATAACAAATTTTAGAGGAGGGATGGTTTTGCCCCTTTCAAACAATAAAATAATAAATTATTCACCAGGTAAGTAAATTGTTTGAGCAACTTAATTAAGTTAAGTTAAAAAAAACTTCATCTCTCTTCCCCCGATAAATCCACACTAAAGCTAGCTATGGGTCTAGTTTAAACCTCACAAAAGTCAGGAAATGCAGGCTCAAGGCTAACGTGTGTCAAATCATTCAGTCTCTTTGCTACAAATCCACTCCGTTTTCTCCTATGTACTGTGTGCCTTTCACAACATGCTAAAGAATTCTTTATTCCATTCCCAAGTTTTTACATATTGTAGGCTTTCTATTTGTTTTTCTAACTAAATTCAAAATATACTAATAAAATTATGAGTTTATCTATGGGAACACAAAAGCATCTTTGTGAGCAGAACAGTTTTCAAGTTAACAACTCCTTCCACTGGAAAAAAAAAAAGCTCATCTTTAACAATATATTCCACTACATTTTCTAAACGTACCATTACCCTTTATTTTCACAGTGTAATTACACAGAAAAGGCCTCTAATCCCAGCTACTTTTTGAGACCCATCTATTTCTACACAGTGCAGACTACCTGAAATTGTTGATTCTTTAGTGCAGTGCTTGCAACACAATCAGAGACATTCTACCCAACCAGTCATTAGTACATGTGTTAGAGCTCATCAATATGCCAGTAAATTTCTCTTTTATAGCAGAAATCCAAGCAGCTTCCACATAAAACAGCCTTTTCCCATATTAGTACTAGTACACAACGTGATCATTTAAAGCAATAGTCTCTTTTACGTCTCCAGATATTAGTTTCCTGCATCCTCTTAAAAAAAAAAAAAAAAAAGCGATGAAGGTGTTCCAGACTTCTGTAGATTTACAAAAAGCCTTGTAATTTTACAATGCTAGTTTTTCCTACCTTGCTATAAACACTTATTGTACAAAGAAGAATCTACCATATTAAGGTCATCATATTTTTTCTGACCTCTGTCTGCTATGAATGAAATTGGGCTAACAAGGTTGTTTTACAGCAGTAGTTTTCAACCCTTTTTCATTTGTGGACCCCTAAAAAAAATCTCAAATGGAGGTGCGGACCCCTTTAGAAATCTTTACACAGTCTGCAGACCCCTGGTGTCCACACCATCATCGCTTCACACTGACTCAGTCATCACAGGTTTCAGAGGACAGAGAGTGACAATCCTAGAATCTTATAGAGCTAAGAATGGAAACAAATCTTTCTGAACAAAGAGGAAATGTATTTTCAAAAACAAAATTACAACAAAACTTTGACACAGAGGTTTTCATGACAAACTTGCAAAAGTTAAAGTTCCTTTTAAAGTATTTAAGGGGAAATCCATTATTTGTTAAGCACCATACCTCTTAAATATCTCTCAAAATGAGGTACATCACTCATATATATACACACACACATATATATATATATATATATATATATATATATATATATATATATACACATACACACACACACATATATATATATATATATAGAGAGAGAGAGAGAGAGAGAGAGAGAGAGAGAGAGAGAGAGAACATAATCTGCAATATTACCCAATTTTAGGTGAATAAGTTTAACGATACAGTTTAGGTATTAGAATCCAAATACTCAGGTACATCACTCATTAAAAGTTATACAGAGAATTGGTTGTAGAAAGCAAATATAGGAATGAGTGTAGATTGTCACTCAGTAATTGAGCATTTAGGATAGGTTGTCCCTTAGTAGATATAATCCATCACAGAAGTATTTCAGTTACTTTCCAATTTCGCGTCTGGTAGGCACTCCAGCTCATCTCTCCTGGTACTGCCGATGTGTTCTAGATGTCCCTCGACCACCTGATGGTGTCTGACACCATGAGTTGCCGCTGAGCATAGCATTGACTCATTCCACATTCTCTCAACACTTGCTTGTTACTGGGGTCCCATGAGACCAGGGCTCCAACGATCAGCGCATGAGTTTGAACCTCGTAGCCCCTAGCTCTCCAGGTGTCAGCCAGAGGGGCGCATTTCTCCAGTTTTCAAGATCGGGCATTGCGGAAGGCTAGGGTCCTGTTTTCAAAGGGAACTGTGACATCCACCATGGTGATCTTCTTCTGTTCCTTGTTGGTGATGACATCCGGTCACAGTTGGCTGTCCATTCCAGGGATGGCGGAGTTCACAACAACCTTCCCCATGGGTGGCAGGATGACTGACTAGATGATTCTGGAAGGCTTTGTGTGACAGCTGCCAGGCTCTGGAATGGGACTTGCAGCTACACAAGACATGGGGTAGTGTCTTGCTGGCATAGCTGCACTTCCTGATTCCCATGGTGGATGGCTCCCTTCAGCTGGATGCAGCTGAGCCAGGCCCTGTGGATGAACGTACAGTTGGCAAATTGGGTGAAGATGCCCCCGGGGAGGAAGTGGTTGCTGGAGTCCCACTTGCACATCACCTCAAAGGCCTTGCGCTGGTCTGGCTTCCATTTCAGGTTTTCCATGTACTGGAGTGGATGGCATCCTTAAGAACCCTCTCCAGCATGGTTCTAGTTCTCCGAGTGATGATTGTGTGCTCTGTATGTGTCACTTGTGACACCAGGACCCCCAGCTCCTGATATGCCTTACACCATGTCCAGTGGCAGCCGATTCGCTTCTCCAGGTGTTGCATAGCATTGTGGGCATGAGTCTAGAGCGAAGCACAGTTTCCCCTCTCTCTTACAAATTTGCCTTCCAGAGAACTGCTCAGGTAGGTGGCGACATCTTGGTTGGAGGGGGTCCTGGCAATTCGCTTCCTGATGACGTCCTGCATCGCACTCTCCGTGATGTTCCTCACCATGGCGTCCGGGCACGTCAGAAGGTGTAAGGCGTGAGTGATCACCGCAATGTTGCACCCACTCAAGGGACGTTGGTGCCGCCCTGCCTGTGCAAGATATACACCAGCTCATTGCTGACCCTCTGGAGAAGAAACCTCCACTTCACTAGCTGCCTGACAGTGTTGTCCGCCTTGTTACGTAGTACCTTTGCCACAGCAGATCCCCTCAGAATGAATAAAATATGGGAGATCAGGAAGGTGTTCAAGGCGTTGATCTTCTGCCATCGTGCCAGTAGGGAGGAGTCAATCCTGGCCACATCTTATAGGATCTCCATGATGACATCCTCAGATGTCTGCTGGACGCGGAAACGTTGGCGTGCTGAAGTGTTGGTACGTTTGCCCATCTTCGAGGAAGATCATAGGTTCACCCTGGATCTGAAATGGCGTCACCCTGGACCAAGTCCCTTCTACTGCCATTGATATGCAGGGATGCACACTTCCTGGCATTGAAGCAGAGTCCCACCCAGTTGGCAGCCTGGCTCGTGACATTGAGCATTTGTTGGAGACTCTCAGGGTTGTCTGCAATCAGGTCCAAATCGTCCTCATAGGCCAGGATATTCATGCTGTTGCCATACAGGTTGAAACCGCCTACACCGCTGGAGATCACTCGAATGAACGGCTCCCTGGCTAAGTTGAAAACAATGGGGCTGAGGGGACAGCCTTACTTCAT
Source organism: Chrysemys picta bellii (assembly GCF_011386835.1). Classification (NCBI taxonomy): domain Eukaryota; kingdom Metazoa; phylum Chordata; order Testudines; family Emydidae; genus Chrysemys; species Chrysemys picta. Next base: position 193,517,940 of record NC_088791.1, read on the forward strand.
GCCACTACAGATAGCTTCATCCTCTACGGCGAGTTGGCTGTGCAGGGGACCTGGAAGAAGACTTTACATCACATGAAGTAAGGATCAGACTTACAAATACCAAAACCACAGCCCCTGGAAAAGATGGCATTCACTATAACTTCCTGAAAAAATGAGACCCCTGTTGCCTGGTATTAACTGCCATTTTCAACAAATGCAAATAGTTCTGCTGTACTCCCAGCTCCTGGAAGAAGTCTATGACGGTGCTCGTCTACAAGAAAGGTGAGAGAGATGACCATGGCAACTGGAGATCCATCTCTCTCTGTTCCACCATGTACAAACTGTATGCTAGCGGCCTGACGGCTAGGATCACAGACTGGTCGGTGAACAGAGGAGCCATCAGCTCCATCCAGAAAGGCTTCATGTCATGCGAAGGTTGTTATGAACACAACTTTGTCCTTCAGACTGCCATCCACACAGCCAGGAGTGCACAGAGACAATGTGCCATAGTGTGGCTCAACCTGACTAATGCTTTTGCATCCATGCTCCACAAGCACATTTTTGCCATATTGCGAGAGTTCGGGATGCCTGAAAGCTTTCTCCAACTGGTCCAGGAACTTTATGAAGGCTGCACTACTACCATCCACTCCATGGAAGGAGAGACACCTGAAATTCTTATTACTAAAACTTGCGTCTACCTCTCATCTGGTCTCAGTACTTTATGCAATGTTTCTCAGACTACTTCAGTCTATTTGTGCATTTCAATTTTTCAGAGAAAGATGGAAGTTTGAGTTAAATATATGCTTTGATGAAATACAAAAGTGTGGAAAACCATGGCATCTCAAAATGTATGAAGTTCAACCAGTGAAAAGCTTAATTTTTTCCATAGTGACTTATTGATGTGAATCCTGGAAAACCAATGCTCCTGACAAGAGAAAACGGAAACGTTTAAGATGTGGTGCTGGCGAAGACTCAAGCGTATCTCCTGGATGGAAAAGAAGACTAACACTTATGTTTGAAATATTACTGAAGAGAAGCAGACTCCGTTGTCGGAAATCAACAGGCACAAATTTATGTACTTTGATCACACCAAGCATACAGATGGAAATAACCCTGAGAAAGTTATCATGGAAGGAATGCTGGCAGGTCATTGTAGAGGGGACAATCAGTGAGCAGATGGATAGACAATGTGCAACAGATCACTGGGAAGTCAGCTGCTGAGTGTGTGAAGTTCTCAAAGGATTGAGAATGCTCCCAAAAATTCTGCTATGATGTTACCCAATATTCAGAAATGAATAAATGGACTTTCTATACATTTACAAAAGTGTGAGTGAGTCTAACATTAAGTTAATGCAATTTAAACTCATACAAAGTATTTCTTGTATTCCTGCACACTTGTTCAAATGTGGCATATTGGACAATGTATGCTAGCCGAGTGGAAATCAGGTTGGAAACCTAAAGTTATTGGCAATATACCAATATTAGAAAATTTTGATCAGGTGTTATAAATGGTATAGAACTAGCAAGGATTCATAAGTTACCAGATGAATTGTAACTATATTAGCTACATTTCTTTTTTTGCCATCAAGTACACTGGAGATGTTTTCTTTTAAAAAAATCAGTCTGTTTGCACATCTAAGGACAATTGCAGACTGATTTTTTAAAAGAAAAGTTCTTGAGTAAAGTCGTGGCTCCACAGAAGTCAATGGCAAAACTCCCAATGACTTCAACAGGGCAAGGATTTCACCACTTCATTGTTAAGAGACTTACACATGGCATGGTAGAAATTGCTCCCTATGAGCTGTTATTTATAAGATTAATACATAACAGACGAATTTCGTGTGATATGGGAATAATTTTTCTCAAAGAAAAAACAGGTTTACAAGTGAAAAATGCATCAGATTGCTACAGAGATATACTGGAGGAGAAGGGGACAAGCAAATTAGCTCACAGAATTTTTCCTTTGTTATCATCATTTGTAAAGTATTTGTTGTTTGTCCACTATAGATATTGTTGTTCTAAAATACTACAGTTGGTTGGGAATTTTCCATGGAAATTATTTTTTTAAAACAGAAAATGCAGTTGTTTTGTAAAAAACTTTTGATTTTCCATCAGGAAAATCTAAACTAAGTATTTCATTTTGGGTTGGTTCAACCTGCTCAAAACATTTGGTTTGTTGAATTGAACCAAAACCTTTAGTGTCAAATTAGTTCAACATTAAACTGCATTTGCCTACGGTGTCTCAATGCCTCATGGAAGTTGTAGTTTTGGTGCCGCAAGCTTAAATTCTCCCCTACTGGCTGTGCTTCTTCACAACTCTACATCTCCTATGATTCCATGCTGTCTCTCCTCTGACCAAGCCATGTGACACATCATGGGAATCACATGACTGCAGGTGCAACAGGGGAGCTCTAGTCTAGTCAAGGAACCCTGCCCCAGGGGAGAGTGGGGGCAAGGAACACCTGAATTAAAATTCTCATCAGGCACCATGGCATCGCAGGCACATGAAGTTTTACATTGAGCTCACTTGAAACAAAACATTTTGATTTGGTTCAACAAATCAAAATGAACGATTTTAATGCAGGAATACTGAAATGCTGTTTTCCCATTTCTAAACAGAATTTTTTTCAGAACTTTTTGTTCTGCAAAAAATGTTGATATTTCAGTTTTCTTCTTGAATTGGGAGGAAAACTAATGTTAAAATATCAGAATTTCCCATGGGCAGAAATTTTATTTTCACTCAGCTCTCATCTGAATAAGAAAACTAAAAGACACACATCTAGAAAAAATACCTTACTTTTTGATACAATGATCTTTTCTTTTTAAAGAAGAAATGAAAACAAACAGCCAAACACATAGGATTCTACATCCATGTCCCTCCCTAATAACTAGGAAATAATGTCCTCTATAAGTAACAGTCTGATGTTAGCTGCTAATCAATAATGTTAACAGAAAAACAAAATTTCTAACTTCAGGACTAAAGCATATAGCACTTCTCTCTTGCAAGAGCCAATGCCCAAAATGGCAAAAATAAAAAAAAAATGTTAATTTTTTCCAAAAATGTATAAAAGATTTTTAACACTCCCAATATTAGATTGTGCCACCTTGAAGGCAGACTCCAAGAGTTAAATTCATGGTCAATTAAGATGGTACTTCAAAATAAGGAAGTTACATTACACTAGCCAGAGCATCCATTGTGGACTTCAGAAAGAGCCACCATGATGTAAAATTATACCAGACTCAACACAAAACTTAACGAATATTTAAATCCTAGCACAGTCGGTTCTCTTTGCCAAATCTGGTACAAGTAAATCCAGAGGCTTCAGTGTAGCCTTTTCAGTTGGGTTCTCCAAAAGTAAGCAGGGAGTATATTACCTTAACTATGTTAAGGGACAGGGACAGGAGCAGATGAAGACAATCCAGGACACTAAGCACACCTGCCCTCAATACCATGGGATCCCACCACTGCTCTGGGTAATAGTCGCAGGCCTTCTCCTATATAGAGGACGTTAAACTGGCTATACAAAGTGCTGCCAAATGCACAAAGTAAACTGAAAAAAGAATTTTTTTTGGCTATTTTGTTGCAGATAATTTTCAGATAATTGTTTCAGATATATAATTTTCAGATAAAAGCAATTTTCAAATTGAAAAATCCCTTTAAGTGGTGTTTGACCTTGTTGTTTGGAAGAAAGCCATATGGGATTGCAGGGCAGGGTGTGAAGAGCAGTCCATGCCCTTGGGTTGCCTTGTTGCAACACTCACCCAAAGGGGCAATAAGAGTACGAGGCGCGCTCACATCCGATACTCCTGGTACCTGTAATAGGTCTCTTGAGTTGACCAGCTGGGACACAGTGTAGATGATATTAGCAAGCAAAGCAGAAGAGCACCCCTTCCTGCTCTTTTCTCCGCCACAAAGCCCACTCTCTCCTCCCCACTGTGTGATTATTGGTGGAGAATGTTAATGAATTTACGGTTTGTTTTGGTTTGAAGTTTGCAGTTTGGATTTCACAGGACACCATGGTTACAGATGGCAACTTCTAGGGGTCACTTGGCAATAGAGTATCAGACTCCTCTTTTGACTGGGATAGATACCAGTTTGGTGTTTGTTTCTCCCAAAGCCAAAGAAGCTGGGGGTGGTTTTGGAGAAGGCTACTGCAACAAACAGAAGATGCTTGTCTTTCACTTTCAAGGCCCTGCTCAGCCTATCCCTACCCTACCTATCATCATTCGTTTGCTATTGTAGATGCTGACTCCCACCTCCACTCAGCCCATGAATCACAGAACCATAGGACTGGAAGGGTCCTCGAGGGGCCATCTAGTCCAGTCCCCTGCACTCATGGCAGGACTAAGTATTATCTAGACCATCCCTGACAGGTGTTTGTCTAAACTGCTCTTAAAAATCCCCAAAGACGTAGATTTTACAATCTACGTAGGCAATTTATTCCAGTGCTTAACCACTCTGACAGGTCAGAAGTTTTTTCTGATGTCCAACCTAAACCTCCCTTGCTGCAATTTAAGCCCATTGCTTCTTGTCCTATCCTCAGAAGTTAAGAACAATTTTTCTCCCTCCTCCTTGTAACAACCTTTTATGTACTTGAAAACTGTTATGTCCCCTCTCAGTCTTCTCTTTTCCAGACTAAACAAACCCAGTTTTTTCAATCTTCCCTCATAGGTCATGTTTTCTAGACCTTTAATCATTTTTGTTTCTCTCCTCTGGACTTTCTCCAATTTGTCCACATCTTTCCTGTAATGTGGCGCCCCGAGAACTGGACACAATACTCCAGTTGAGGCCTAATCAGCCTGGAGAAGAGCAGAAGAATTACTTCTCGTGTCTTGCTTACAACACTCCTGCTAATACATCCCAGAATGATGTTTGCTTTTTTTGCAACAGCGTTACACTGTTGACACATATTTAGCTTGTGATTCACTATGATCCCCAGATCACTTTCCACAATACTTCTTCCTAGGCAGTCATTTCCCATTTTGTATGTGTGCAACTGACTGTTCCTTCCTAAGTGGAGTGCTTTGCATTTGTCCTTATTGAATTTCATCCTATTTACTTCAGACCTTTTCTCCAGTTTTTCCAGATCATTTTTAATTTTAATCCTATCCTCCAAAAGCACTTGCAACCCTTGCCAGCTTGGTATCCGCAAACTTTATAAGTGTACTCTCTATGAAGCTAGCCTCCATCGCCCATTTAATAAATTTTCAAACAAGCACCATTGTACTTTCTCCTGTGCTGCCCCTGATGCTTGGGAGGGTCCCATTAATACGGAATCATAGAATCGTAGAACTGGAAGGGACCTCAATAGGTCATCTAGTTCAGACCCCTGCAGTGAGGCAGGACTAAGTATTATTGAGACCATCTCTGACAGGTGTTTGTCCACATCCATAAAATGATCTCTTTATCCTCCTCTAAACTCACCTTTGCTGTGATGGCTACATAAAAGCTTAACAATGGTTAGGCCTCTGGTGTGCTGAGACCACTGCCCATCATAGTGACCAATATTGTCTCATTGTTTCCCTGTACTACCCCATCAGTTAGTTTGCATCCATCTGCTGTCTCTTATTTTATACACAAATGTACAATCTTTAGGGCAGGGACCAACATTTCATTCTGGATTTTACAACACCTGGTACAATGGCATCCTGGTCCAAGACCAGAGCTCTTAAGCACTACAGTAATAATGATAATTGTATAATGGGCCTGGATCTTGCTGTTTTTAGGCTGACTAGGCCAAATGTAGATAAAACAATAAAAGTTCAGACTGTAACAATGGTAGGTCTTTGCAGTCCAGCCACTACAGGGAAACATAACTAACTCATACACACAAAACATGTACATTGCAAGTGGGAAAACTACCAATGACGTCAGTGAAGCAGACCTAAAATGTATAGAAGAACTAAATATATTCCAAGACCAAGGAATAAATCAACTATCATTAAGGCATGAACAAACAGGAATATAGGGTTCCTGGAATTTGAATGGTGTTTTCCAGGTATGTAGAGTGCACTGCTCTATATATCATGTTGGATAGAGTTATACATCCATGGAATTAATGCATCAGAACTTAACTAGAGACTTAGTCAGAGCACTATAACAGACAAGATGCACCCAATTCAGACAATGCTTTCACACATTATTCATTAGTATGCAGCAAGCAACACAGCTGGGACACTCACTCAGAAATCAAACGCAGACATGATCAAACAGATCTTTGTCAAAGTACAGAACATTCCCACTAGAGAGTTAATGTCTTTTTGCTCTACTTCTATACAAACCCTTGAAAACTGACATGCATAATGACACAAAGCCACATACAACAAACGAATCTTAATTTGAAACTGAGACAACTATGCATGTTTATTCAAAGTGCAACTACGTGGAAATTCTCTATGTTTTATAACAAATAAAAAATGAAGATGGAGATACTTAAAGTTTCTTCATAAAACAAAACCTGCCATGCCCAGCAGGGTAATGGCTAGAGTTTGTAGAGTGATATTCACACTGTGCTTGATTGTAATAGTCTTATTTAAACAAAAACAAGGGTATGTCAGTGTGGTTGCATAGCTATATACACATTCACACATCTTGTACATAACAGGTAATTATCTGTCATGTAACCACAGCTTATCTACCCTACACCATATATGCATACAAATATGAAAGTGAAAAGAATAAAAATAGGTCCTAAGTATATTATAACTAAGGTTATTTTCAGAAATTACTTATTTCAGGTGCTGAAACTTTCACTAGGCTATTCTAAATTCATTTAGCGAGGGGTATGAATCTAACAACATCCCAATGCAAGAGAGCAAGGGGCTCTTTGGTACCTGGTATCCAACTAATTAATGTCATAATCTGTATCTAGAAGGTGTCATGTAAGATATCAATAGAAAACTAATAACATACTGATAATTAATATTATTGCATGGTGTATGAACAGAGAACAAACTCAAAATGATAAAGACATTGGAAATTACTTTATCAAAGTGTGTCTGCTAGACAGGGCTAAAGTTACCCCAACCTAGACAAAGGAATATGGTTTTTCCACCTGAAAGGTATTTCCAAGGTACATTAAAAGACAATGGGAATGCAATTTACATAAAAGATAATCAGGACCATAAAGCCAAGAAGGAGAGGAGACAGCCACTCAGCATCACAGCAGGGGGAGGAGAATGAAAGAAACTACTTAATTTGCATTTTAGCGGGCGAAGAAATCAGCATGGAACTTTCTTCCCCATCCAACTCTATGTCACCTTCCTAACAGCTTGAATTAATTTTACTTTGGGGAGCAATCTTAAAAAAAAATCTAATTAAAAGGTTTGCTGGACTATGAAAGAAAGGGGCGAAAAACTCCAAATTATCTTTCACCTAAGATGACAAAGAACTGAGCACTTTGGACTTTGTGGGAGAGGAGTTAGTCAGCCATCTTGCCGGAAGGTACTGTGATGAGAATCTTACCTTGAGCCAAGACTGTAGTTTTGTTAACTCTGTCTCTAGAAATCGTTTTTAACTTTTATTTGTTTGTACCATTTCTAACTCTGTCCTTCATACTTGAACTCACTTAAAATCCTATCTCCCTTGGCTAATAAACTTGTTTTACTTTTAATCTAAGCAACCCAAGCACTGTGCTTGATTTAAAGTGAATTTAAATTTAAAAGTTAATTCCAGTTAATGTGGCAAACTGCTGGGTATTGTATCTTTAAGGGAACAAACAGACCTTAATATCTCTCTGAGTAGTCCAAGAGAAGGCTGGACATTCCAGAATACATGGCTTTGGGAAAATTTGGGACTGGGGAGTGTTGAGGTCATCTTGCCAGGTGTCACAAAGGCTGGGTGAGGCCAGAATGTGGCAGCTGTATAACAAGCAAGCTGCTGGAATCCGAATTGCTGAGTCAGAGCTACTTAACACACAGAACTTGTACACTAGCTGGAAGCGTTCAGACAAGAGGACTTCAGCAGGAGGCCATTTTAGGCACTCAGCCATTACAGGGCAGACAGTAACACAACCCCTCACTGGTCTGGATTGCACCCCAGAATGTGACAAGAGGTTATAAAATCAACAGGCTCCTAAACAATTAAAAAGACACTGATGTTATATTTCATTTTTTAATTTCTGCTGTAATTTTATGAGTTCAGTGCTCAAGAAAATTTCCAGTCAGCAATATGGAGACAGATTCCTTTACCAGTCTCTAGAAGAGTTACAGCATGGGCAGCAACAGCATAAGTCCTCTGATAAAACACTGCTCCACCAGTGTGCTCAATCTCTGTTAAATGGTGAAGTTTACAGAAATAAAGTGGTTCAGTGTATCCTTTCATAATCCTTGAATTCTGAGATTGCTAGTCAAGGAGCCTATCTGGTGGCAGTTTTTGTGATGAGAACATATGCCTACTAGATCAGATTAACAACTAATTTACACATACCAAATAACCTTCAGATGGTAACAATTTCTTGTCAATACAAATCTGGGCTGTATTCAGACCAATGGCCTAGGTCAAAGGTTCCATATCCCATTACCAATACAACTCTTTTTTTTTTTTTTTCCCCAAATCAATTTTTGCTCCCTAACACAGCAATTCCTTGAAAGCTAGTGGTCAAAATAGGTTTGTTTAGTTACTTTCTCCCTATCACACATGCATGTTCGTTTATTATTGTATGGTTACTATCACTGATTTTTGTTGTGTTCTTGACGTTTTAGGGGTGTTTTTTTCCTTGAAGAAAAATAATCAAATTTTAGAAGGACAATACAGTATGAACTATGGTACCAAGCAGAAGGGGGGAAAAAAATCAGTCAAATTTGGAGGCTATCAATCTCAAAACTGTCCTAAAGATGCTCAATCCACAGGTTCATTAAGCAAGTCTCTTTAGTAATAGGATACTTTCTAGGTAGAACATTAATTGTGAGTTGTGTATCTACACACACTAAATATAAAAATCTGATTTTGCACAGGAACACGCATCGACAGACATGAACCACCTCCTGCCCATACAGTCTGTCACAAACAACTGAACAATGTTGTTTGACAGTCAAAATTAAATTTGCATGCATACTTATTAACGTAGCAATCAGAAAAATCAGTTATTAAACCAGCTTTTTACTATCAAATACCTGATAAGCAGGTTAAGCAGCATTAATTGGAAGTTAAAATATTAAATAAGCTTTTTAAAACGTAATATACAAGTAGACAAAGTAACTGCTGTATAAACAGAATATGAGGTGCTAAATAAAAAGTAACCTAATGAAAGGTGAAAAATTTCCAGACCTTACTTGTCATTATTCTTGTGAATGGCTAATTTTTATTTGATTTTTCTGCTCAAGCCACTAAAATTAATATGCTGATTATGTTTATATCTTACATTTAATACAGTGAATGTAATGGAAGGTTAGGACTGAAAATAAAAGGGGGCAAAGCAGCCAGGCAGGCAAGGTTATTGATGTAGCTGCTTACCATATCTGGACTAAATTCTTTCTTATGCTTTCATTTGCCTTGCAAGCCACTGAAAACACTATCTGTAGGACAGTTTGCCATGGGGCCCCATGAAATGCAGCTGTTCACATGGCTGCCTGTTTTCCAGACAAACTGGGATTAAGTTTCTACTGCCACAGAATCCCTGTAGCTCATGAATCTTTTATTTACCCGAATGTTTGTGTTGCAGACTCCAGCTACTTTTTAAAAAACAGTAGAGTGGGATGGGCATGACACAATTCAGCATTAATGTAAGCTGAATAGAAAAACAATAGAATCAATAAGTTTCCATATTACAGCAAAAGAAACAGGAAGTTGGATAGGGCAAACGAACAGTTAACACCAGTAGGTCCATATTTGACACTGAAGATCCCAAGTTACTTTAAAAAAGGTAGGGGGTGATACTGACGATCTGACTAGAGTTCCTTCTCAATAAAATAATTTCTAATATCCAAGATTGCAGGCAATCTATTGTTAAATCCCGTAACAGCTACTCCATTTGTCTGCACAGTCACTACATTTCTAGTATTTCATGTTACTTCAAAGGCTTAAGATTCTTGAATCATTATATAAAATCAAAACTCTATTCTGTTTGGACATGGCCTCTTTTCTACCTACATATGCAATTTCTTCCATGAATACCAGAGTGAACTTGGGCAAAAGTCATAGCCTGTGCAACAATTTCTGTATTAAAAGGCACATAATATTTATCTACAATGTTTCATAAAGGTCTTGTGAGGTTTAATTTATTCATGTTAGTAAAATACTTTAAGATTGTCATATGGATAATGCTATAGCAATGTAACATTTTACCGCTACTTTTGTGGTATAGTAGTTTTTATGACTTTTGGTTACTACTAATTTTGAATATGATCATGAAATTTGTTCTGCATGAGTGGACCCCCTAGGCTGTATAGAGAACCATCAAAATGAGTGGGGCTCTGTATGTGACCATGAGTCGTCCTACATGGAACAATTTGCAGGATTGGGCCTCAGATTGGATTCAAACCTGTGATTTAGAAATGAAAGTGTCCACATCTCATTACTATTCCCATGACTCATACTATCTCTATTTGTACATGTGTAAAATTGTCTGCAGAATGATCTAAAATGGATTACAATACTAGAATTCAAGCAAAAAACATGTATCCTGTTGTATAAGACAATATACAAACAAAACAGAATAGCTGTATGCACATTAAGCAAAAATATGACTTTGCTCACCCCTTGACAATATTTGGCAAAGCACTTAGATTGGTATGATTTCCTTCTGATGATGAAAATTTAAATCTTCAAAGTTTTTTCTTTAAAACTAACTGAACAGAACACAGTGCTTAGATAAATGGCACAATAATTCAGAAAAAAATGTTTAAAAAACATTTAATTGAATATTCTAAAACTAATTTACTTAATGAAAAAAGGGTGCTCAAAAGGCAGAATACACCAGCGTTCTATAGACTTAGAAGGGTACTGTGCTTAAAAATATCAGTCACTTGTGATAATCCTCCTATCCAAACTTGTATAACTCTGCAATGTGTGTATACATATATAAATCTTAATTGCAGTGTAGACAGACCCATAATCTCATTGAGTTATCATTGTTAGTACAAGAAGAAAAAAAAATATTTTGGAGTTTTACGAGGATCATACAGTACCTGATAACTCACTGAGAGGATATTATGTTATAAATATCCTTAGGTCCTGCAGCATCCTATTAAATGCATTCTTTTCAGACCCTTGAGAGGAAAGTCTTAACTAAAGTTCTAAGTTTTCAACCCAGAGAAATATATTCTCAAAGAATTCCATAGGGTTCGTGCCTTGTCACTCCCATTGATCTTAATTAGAACTTAATGATTAAAATCGCATTCAGCACTGAAAATGTAAAGGTTAACTATGGAGATTTTGCACTTCAATTACATTTTTCCTTTAAAAAATGATGCAATTGAGATTGTTTGTAACATAGTATCCTCTCAGTGAATTATCAGGTATGATCCTCATACGAGTCCAAAATAATTTTTTTGTTCTTGTACTCACAGTGATGACTCAATCAGATTATGGGTAGGTCTACGCCGCAATTAAAAACCCATGGCTGGCTCGTGCCAGCTGACTTGGGCTCATGGGGCTGTTTAATTGTGGTGAAGATGTACGGGCTTTAAGATCCTGTGGGATCCCACCTGAATGTCCACACTGCAATTAAACAGCCTCGTATTCCGAGCCCCACAAGCCCAAATCAGCTGGCACTGGCCAGCTGCAGGTGTCTAACTGCAGTGCAGACATTCCCTAAGTGTGTATCAGATTGCTTGAGGTGTTCCAAGTGCACTTTAAAATACATATACCATCCCCAGAGTGTGTCAGATACATGTACAGGTATTGCAAAAAAGTTCTCAATAGACGTATCTCTGTACCCTACAGAGAATCCTCAGTCTCAAAGTTTTAATAATCTGTGAATCACTGGTATAATAAAATGTAACTGCTCTTTTAGACCATTATGGTTCATTGTGTCAAGGTAATCTAATCTATTCTAAACCATAATTAATGCCTACTACTCCAAATTAGGAATATCCGTCAAAATATCTTAAACTGTACAATTACTTTCTGCCTACTTAAAATTCCAAAGTATTTTCATTTAGCCATGGTTTTCTGCATGTTCTTCTGTCCTGAACTTTTGTATACGTGTGGCTGCATTTTTGGTTAAGAACTGCCCCCCTCCATTTCAGAAATGGATGAATTTCACTGATGGGTGAAGTAATCAAGCCTGTTGTGATCTCTGGATGAAAGGCACTAGGTCATTTTAAAAAATATTTTTTTTCCTTTGCCTATATGCTTGCAAACACACAAGCACTATGATCTTACAATTAAACAGTACTTTTTACATTAAAAGATCCAGAAGCACCTTACAAAACTGAATGAATAGAGCCCTGCAAGTCAGCAGATATCCACTTTATATCCACGGATGCAGATATTCATGGACCATTTTTGCGGATCGGATGCCGATACAAATTTTGTATCCATGCAGAGCTCTATGAATGGACACACAGAGATTACTTCATTGACCCATTACATAAGACCACCTCTGGGGTTAACCAAAGCAATTGTTTAACAACACACAGCATCACTACTTAACAGTTTGTTGCACAAAATGTGGTAAATGATTTATCCAATTTAAAACCGTAAGAGGAATTTAGATAGTCAGCATGTAATTACCCAAGATGAACAATTAACCCTGAAATATGGCCAGGTAACTCAACTCCTAACTCTTATGACAATACCAAGGGATCTTTACATCTCATTTGAACATTCAACATATCACACTCTCATATTCAAAAAATACACTTTGAAACCTTTATTCTCCTCTCCAATTTTTAGTTTCCTTAAATTAATCTATACTCACCAAAATTTAGAATACTATCTTGCTACTTAATACAATGACTATTGTGCTGCTGGTCTAATTTTTTGGTATGAAGTTATTTTCACTGATGCCAGTTTTGGTATCTTTATTGGCATGTGGGCAGAGAAATTAGACATGTGCAATCCAGTTTTTGCTAAAGAATGTTTATTACAATTTTTTCTGAGCATCTTTTACACACTGAAGATATTATGAGCAGAGAATAAACACAATGTGCATGTTATCTTAAGACTTACATAGATGCGAACTAAGTGACGAGTAGGATTTAGATGAACAGATTTACACAGGCATGGGAAACTATCCAATTCAAGCTGTTGTTACATCCAGAATAATCACCTTGTGCTGCATTCTGACAAAAAAACGGGTTCATGATAAACACACATTATCTTCAACCCTGAACAATAGTCCTGGAAAATAATTTCAGTAGTTCTTTTACAGGGATATATTTAGAAACTAATTTCTTAAATATGAATGCATTTCACATTTAAGTTGGACAAAAAAAAAAAAAAAAAAAAAAAGCTATTTTTTGTTTCCAGATAACTCTAACTGATGAAAAAAAAAATTTTTTTAAAGAAGGATAAAATGCTTGACACTAGATCATTGTACCTTTCCATATTACAGATATGATTAGGATCCTGGTCGATTCCATTAAATTCCTAGATTTAGAGTGCATTTGTCCTTCTCCAACCCTCCCCCTCTTAGTAAATAACAAATTTACACAAGAAATGCTGAACTATCACAAACCTGAAACAGGTATCATATTTTGGCTGAAGCCTATTAAATATTTACTAATTTTAAAAATAATCAGAATATGAATTCTTTAGTTAGTCTGTACCTAAACTGTTGTTATCCTTGTTTTTCAGAAACTACTGAATGTATAAAACCAGATTATTAAAAAAATAGTGATTACAAAAAATATAAATAAATAAATAAAACACCACAAAAAATTGAACACGAGTGACACCCTGAAAATATCAAGCTGACAGGCTTAACTCATCCAAGATCCCAGCATTCACATTTCTAAGAAAGATAACAAACATTCTCTTCCAAAATCCCTTTTTTAACAGTTACATTGAATTCTCTCAGAGCTGTACAAAACCATCAGAACAGTGTGATTGCCATGATAAGCATATATGTACAAAAGGATTAGTGCACCATCTTTCCACTTACACAGCAAGTCGCAAAGACTTTCAATGTATTTTTGCTCTATGAAAAGGGTATGGTCCCTTTTTACAATGCACAGGGGTTGTGTCAACAGAACAGTTTTAATAGCCATCCGTCTTTTACAACTAGGCAGCAGTTCATTAGTCACTGTAGATGTATACAGATTATTTTCCTCTTTTCAGAGTACAAACACCTACAAAACTAGTGGAACTATTAGAAACACAAATGCTAAATAATTCCCCTCATTTTTAAAATTATGCTGTTAAGGGGAGGTTGTGAAGACCAAAAGTATAACTGGGTTTAAAAAAAAATTAGATAAGTTCATGGAGGATAGGTCCATCAATAGCTATTAAACAAGATGGTCAGGGATGCAAGCCTATGCTTTGGGTGTCCCTAAATGTCTGACTGTTAGACGCTGACCCTAGACAACAGGGGATATATTACTCGATAATTGCCATGTTCTATTCACTCCCTGTGAAGCACCTGGGACTGATCACTGTCGGAAGACAGGATACTGGGCTAGATGGACCATTGGTCTTACCCAGTATGGCCATTCTGATGTTCTTAAACTCCTCAAATAATTATCTATTAAAAATATGCCTACCCTATGCAATACCATGAATACAGATGTAAATAAATGCACAGTTCTCATTTTTAAGTTCCCAGTTGCATTTTAAAACCAGAGCTTTTAGACAACATGTGCAACTGCATGCAAATCTACGATACTCTTCCTATGCATAAAAGTCACAGTAGTGACTAAAAGGCGAGTTAGATCAATATATATCACCAGACTGCTGCAGCACAGATTTGGAATAGGAGTAGCCTCTCTTGACCAAAGATCTCAGAAACAAATTGTGTAGGACTGACTTGATTCTTGTTTTCCCTCCTGTTAGAGCAGGGGTGGGCAAACTTTTTGGCCTGAGGGCCACACCTGAGTGGGGAAATTGTATGCAGGGCCATGAATGTAGGGCCGGGGCGCAGGAGGGAGTGTGGGGTATAGGAGGGGGTGCGGTGTGCAGGAAGGGGCTCAGGTCAAGGGGTTGGGGTGTAGGAGGGGGCTCAGGGTAGGGGGTTGGGGTGCAGGAAGGATGTGGGGTACAGGAGGGGGCTCAGGGCAACAGGTTGGGGTGCAGGAGGGGTGCGGCAGGGGGCTCAAGGCAGGGGATTAGGGGGCTCAGGGCAGGGCCCGGTGCCACTTGCCTCCAGCAGCTCTGGGGTGGCAGCAGCGCACAGCGGGGCTAAGGCAGGCTCCCTGCCTGCCCTGGCCCCGCACCATTCCCGGAAGTGGCCAACATGTCTGGCAGTGGCTCCTGGGAGTGGGGTGGGGCAGACGGCTCTGCCGCACACTGCCCTTGCCTGCAGGTATCACCCCCAAAGCTCCCACGGTTCCCCATTCCCTGCCAATGGGAGCTGCGGGGGCGGTGCCTGTGGGTAAGGCAGTGCACGGAGCCCTCTGCCTCCCCACCTTCCCCAGGGGCCACAGGGATGTGGTGCCGGTCACTTTCAGGAGTGGCACGGGGTCATGGCAGGCAGGGAGCCTGCCTTAGCCCTGCTGCATCACGGGGCTGGCAATCCCATGGGCTGGATTGAAAGCCCTGACAGGCGGATCCGGCCTGCGGGCCGTAGTTTGCCTCCCCTGTGTTAGAGAGAAGCACTCTCTCTCTGCCACTCTATCCCCACACTGCAGTTCAGTTTCATTTTGAATTAAAAACATACTAGCATGTGATACAGTTCTTCAGATTTATATTTTCAACATTCTATGTTAGAATAATACTGAAAAGCCCTTTTAATTTAACATTATTTTTAAAGAAGGTGGAAGATCATCAAGACTGGTAGCTGTCATAGGACTTCACTATGTATAAAAAGCTCTAAGAGCATAACAAAGTCTCTTTTGTTCCCTTTGCATAAATCCCCACTGTGCTACTAATATATGGGACTGACCTCTATGGGTAATCTGGGGAACTAATCCAACAATATTAAGCACTGAAACTTTATATTTTTATTCAGACCTAGTAAACAACCATCTTCCTATCCTTACTGTAAGAGAAATATTTTAGCCACAATGTAGAGATTTCTTTTTTTTCTTTTAGTAAACTTCAGACTTGTTCAAGCAGACATGTTGTAAGCCTGATTTATCTAGTATTTAGTTAGATTCTGTCACCCTTACTCACATTTAAAATAAGACTGCTTGTTGCATAAGGTACTACTCAGTTCAAGTAAGGATGGTAGAACTGCTCCAATTGTGCATATATAGTACATGATAGCATAACCCTGTTTGAACTCCAAAAACCTTATTCCATGAGTTTTGTTTTTCAGTGAATTTTTATTCCATTCATACAGCTACACTGGTTCCCTCTATATTAAATTCCCATGACAGTTAAATCAAAGAACAAATAAACTTGGCAGATGAAGTTTCTGTCTTACTGAATATTTCAAACAACAGTAGAGTTAAATTTTCATTAAAATCTTTTATAGTACAAGTTTAATAAAAAAACACTTTTCCTGTGTTAAATTAATCATTTCTTTTTAATAATTATCTCCGTCATCGAAATATAAGTAATTTTGTGAAATGCAGAAAATAAATATTAAAAAAAGAAAACAAAACATAAATCTGGTTTTCATTAAGTTAAGCATATGGAAAGCTGGTTTCTAGAAGCTTAGTGGTTCCCAAACCTTTTCCATATGATTATCCTATGTTCTAACATTAGAAAGTTTTGGAACCCCTCCCATAGTTTCCAGGACTTCTCCCATATAGCCATAAGAAAGGGAGGGGTAGTTGAGACATCCTGGGACTTGTTCATGACCTCAAGTTAAAACCCATGCAGAAGCTTGTTAGCAAGGTTTCTGTACAATCATATAACTTACATTAACAATTTGAACTCTTTAGAGGAATACATTCTTTTTCCTTGTTAATAAAGGGCCAAATTCTGCCACCCTTATTCAAGTTTATTAGTACCTTATTCTACAAAAAGCCCTATTGATTTCAACTGCACTACTTGAAGAATAAGGCACTATTTAATGTGAATAAGGGACATTGCAAAACCTGATCCAAAATGTTTCCATTGTATTCAGGAAATTGAACATGCATTCCTGGTGGCTGTTTTTAGTTTTATATTTCCCACCATTTTTGGTGGTGGTGCGTTTTCACTAACATTGGTACTTTTTCAGTCAATTCAACTATAGAACAACTCTTACTTTTTAAAAACTAAAATGAAAAAGAAAATATGTCTGATCTGCAATATTTTACATGCACAAAAGAGTTAGAGCCAAAACTCTCCAGCCATATAAAAAGAGACATCTAAAAAGTTTCCTCAGTAGAAGAGGGTCATCTGTTGAAAAGGTCAATTTAAACACAATAGTTAAAGAGTAACTTGTGTCCAACCCCTTCCATTCAGAGTGCATGTGGGTGTGCGCCATACAGTACATTAATGTTGCAAGAATCCAGAGGACTTTGCTCACCAGAATAATAATTTTGACTGGACCACATTTCGCACCCAACCTTGCTGATAGTTGTGTCCATTTAATGGTAGCAACATTTTTCTTCACTAGCTTGGAGACTAAGAATCATCTAGTCTAACAAACATTCAGAATTAGAGTTAAATTTGTATGTATTAATGTTTACAATTCGAACAGCTTTGGCTCTGAATTATCTAAGGAATCTGGCTCAGAGTGCATGTCTTCTTGTATCCTATGTTTTTTATGTATTTAATTTGACTCTAACCTTGCAAAATATTACTTTCATGGGGAAAGTAATTTTTTTTTAAATGGATGAGCAAAATATCATTAGTTTTTTAATTATTCATCATCATGGTAAATTGCAAGCAAGCATCTGTTTTCTCTGAGCTGGTAAATTTTCCAGCTAGTTTTGCAAGAATCCTTTTTCTGTTTCTTTTTCCCCTTCCCCTTCACTAGCTACTGGGATTCTTGCGCATTTAGTTTGTTTGAAGGAACATGTTATACCCACAGTATATGCTGCACGAATATGTAAAACTAATTTTTTTCCTACTACTTATTTCAGGTTATTTCTCTTGCTTCACGTGCTATTTGTTTGCATACTATAAAGTGCATTGATATATATGTTTACGAAGTGCTTAACACACCTTTGTTCCTATACAGCTAGTAAAACTACGTTATATAAGCTCAGGGCAGGAGCAGTCTTTTGCTCTGTTTATACAGCACCATAGTCGTGGCTCCCAGGCACTACAGGAATACAAATAATAATAATAATTTAATAATAGGTATTAACAGTAGATATAAAAATACTGGTTCAAATTCTGTGTGCGTATACAGAATCATGAAGATTCATTAATAGATCATGCACTGTCTTTAGGAACCATGCTCACAGCAAAAAACATTTGGGATCAGTTCTTGGGTGCTTTTTACAGGGGCAGCATAGCAGGAAGGAACATGACCTCCTCAGCTCTGTGGCAGGTTAAGCAGCCTGATTGAACATTGCTGCTAATTAAGAGCTCTTGTTGTTTGGCAGGACCACCAGAGTACCTTCTGCACTTGTTCATGACAACAGCACCTCTTTCAGAAATTAACTCTTGATGAGTGCAGACAGGGGGCCCAGCTGGTCCTCCTGAGTCCTCCAACTATATAAATGAAGCGTAATAAGAACACTGGTGACTACCAAGGGAAGAAAGGCTATTCGTGACCTCTTTTTAAAAAACAGAGTATACTTTTACATTGACTTAATTTTCTACACTGGGAGTAGATAATGCACTGGGAGCTGTTTGAATAGAACTAAGATAAGAGATAGTGAGTAATTCTGTACCAAATATTTGCTTTTATTAGGTAAGCTAAAATATAATTTTGTTTATGGAGTCCTTAATATCAGCAACTAATTTTCAATAATCAAACTATAAATATACAAAGTTTTACAGCAGGAGCTGGTCTATGAAAAGGAAAAGGTTTTGTGAAAGAGACAACCAAGTGTTTAATCAAACTTGATTTTCTACCTAATTTCTAAATAAGTAGGATGTGTTCATCCAACTAACATGCAGCTTTCCTAAGTTTGTGAGGCTTCATTTTGAAAGGGTTGCTTCACACAGAGAACAATTTACACCCAGAAAAAAAATCACATGTTAAGCACCAAATCAAATTGCCTACAAGTGTGGTGGTTAATGCTATCTAAGCAAACAAGCCAAAGATTAGGATGTCTTGGCCCTCTCTAGAGATGGTCCCCCCATATCATGATTGAAACATACTGGAAGAGCAACAAGGGGAAGCTTATACTCCCATCTGTGCTTGTACCTGTTCTGTATAGGATTTCAGGCTTTAAAATAGCCTGTGTAATATCATTCATGAAAATCAAATTCACTCTTTAAAAAGTACATATTTGCAAAGAAAATAAGAATAGCTGATCAACGGTCCCAACTAAGGAGATGATTGCAATACAGTCTAATAATGCATTTCAATTTTCTACTTAAATTCAATACAGTTATTTTGTCTTCCATCATTTTAAAATGTGGCCTTCACTTGTTTAAGACAAGATTGTCTAAATATACTTAAGACTGGATTTGTACTACAGTTCATAATTCTTCACTTCAGCTATTAATAACACACACTTTGGGAGGTTATTACTGCTTAAATTCAGATGTGTCATATCCACATATCAATATAGCCAATTTTAGCACCATGCTGTCAAAAATAAATTTATTACCTGTTCTAGCTGCTTCCATATATTACAACAATCTCCTAATACAAGGTACTAAAATTCAAAACTGGCATAAGGATACTTAAGGGTCTGATTTATTTAGAAGTTGTGCACCGTTTATTTGTAGGAAAGAGTATGGAGTGACTGTTTTCTCCACAATTATAGAATTTATTTTTATAGGACTTATACATTTTATAAATCTGCTTTTCCCTTTGGAAAATTTCTCCCTCCCTGCTTAATTACCTACTGTATAAAGCGCTCACTTCGAGAAAGCGGAAGTCAGAAACTGGGGTAGGCAATATAATGCACTCATTTTTTAACAAATTACAAAGAAAGGGTTTGCTATAGGAATTTCTACTGAAAATAGCAAGCAATTACCTTCACAACCCCTCTACATAAGGCAAACATGCTTTATTTATTCCTGTTTTATTGGTATCACGGATACAAATCACAAACAGAATCAAAATAAAATCTATGGGTATATGGAAGAGTCAAACTGCACATCCTTTTGGTCAGCATGACAGAAAACTGTCACATAATATTTCTTCACTTAGCTGCTACACAATTTGTGTTTAAATTCCTTCCCACTGTGCAGAGCTGGCCTGAACCCTGCCGGCCCTTGACCCCTACCCCCAAAATAGAAGTCAAACTATGCCTATGCCCCAGGGTCCCACCCCTGCCCAGAGCCCCGAGTCCCCCTCCACCTGTGCTGGGCCCCGGAGTTTTCTAGCATGTTGAGGTGGCCTCAGAAAGAAAAAGGTTGAGAACCCCTGACTTAGAGTACAGAATCACAGAAAATTAGGGTTGGAAGGAACCTTGAGAGGCCATCCAGTCCAGTTCACTGTGCTGAGGCAAGGCTAAGTATATCTAGACCAGGGGTTCTCAAACTTCATTACACTGCAACCCTCTTCTGACAACAAAAATTACATGACCCCAGGAAGGGGGACCAAAGCCTGAGCCTGCCCTCCTGAGTGTGTGTGTGTGGGGGCAAAGCCCAAGCCCCATCACCCTGGGCAGGGAGGCCAAAGTTGAAGCCCAAGGACTTTGGCCTCAGGTGGGGCCCTGTAATCTGAGCCCTCGTGCTTCAGCTTTGGCCCAGGGCGCTGGGGCTTGGGCTTCGGCCCCAGGCCCAAGCAAGTCTAACACCAGCCCTGGTGACTCCATTAAAAGAGAGTGTGACCCACTTTGGGGTCCCAACCCAAAGAGTGAGAACCACTGACCTAGACCATTGCTCACAGGTGTTTGTCTAACCTGTTCTTAAAAACCTCTAGTGATGGGGATTTCACAACCCCCCTTGGAAGCCTATTTCAGTGCTTACCTACTCAAAGTTTTTTCTACTATTTAACCTAAAGTTGGGGCAGATTAAGCCACTTACTTCTTTGTCTTACCTCCAGTGAACAGGGAGAACTATTGACCACAATTTTCTTTATTACAGCCCTTAACATATTGGAAGACTTATCAGGTTCCCCTCTCTCCCCCGCCGTCTTTTCTCAAGAGTAAATATACCGAGGTTTTTTTTAGCCTTTCTTCATAGGGTAGGTCAGGGGTAATCAATTGTTTTTTGTCAAGGTCCAAATCTCTTGGTTAAGGTACAGTCAAGGTCGAGACCCCAGAGAAAAATAATAATAAATGGTAAGTAAATAAAAAGCTTTTGGAGTCCATTCTAAAGCAGGGATCGGCAACCTTTGGCATGCAGCCCGCCAGGGTAAGCACCCCGGTGGGCCGGGCCGGCTTATTTACCTACTGCGTCCGCAGGTTCGGCCGATCGTGGCTCCCACTGGCTGCGGTTCGCCACTCCAGGCCAATGGGGGCTGCAGGAAGCAGCGCAGGCCCAGGGATGTGCTGGCCGCCACTTCCCGCCGCCCCCATTGGCCTGGAGCAGCGAACCGTGGCCAGTGGGAGCCGCGATCGGCTGAACCTGCGGACGCGGCAGGTAAACAAATCGGCCCAGCCTGCCGGGGGCTTACCTTGGCGAGCCGTGTGCCAAGGGTTACCGATCCCTGTTCTAAGCATCTGGCAGTCCAAATTTGGCCTGCGGTCCACCTATTGACTACCCCGGGTAGATTTTCTAACACTTTTATCATTTTTTTTGCTCTCCTCTGGAATCTCTCCAAATTATTCACATTTCCTAAAGTGTGGCAGCCAGAATTGGACATTGTACTCCAGTTGAGGCCTCGCTAGTGCCGAACAGAGCAGGACAACAACTTCCTCTGTCTTACATACGACACTCCTGTTAATACACCCCAGATTTATAGCCTTTGTTGCAACTACATCATATTCCAATTTGTGATCCACTATACCCCCCCAGATCCATTTCAGCAGCACTACCACCTTTTGTAGTGGTGCTTTTGATTTTTCCTTCCTAAGTTAAGTACTTTGCACTTGTCTTTATTGAATTGCATCTTACTGATTTCAGACCAATTCTCCAAATTGGGGGGGTCCTTTTGAATTCTAAGCCTGTCCTCCAAAGTGCTTGCAACCCTTCCCAGCTTGGGGTCATCGATACATTTTATAAGCATACTCTCTACTCCATTACCCAAGTCCTTAATGAAAATATTGAATAGTACCGGACCCAGGACAGACCCCTGCGGGACCCCACTCAATACTTCCTCCCAGGTTTGACACAGAACCACTGATAACTACTCTTTAAGTACAGTCTTTCAACCAGTTGTACACCCACCTCATAGTAATTTCATCTAGACCAGGGGTAGGCAACCTATGGCACACGTGCCAAAGGTGGCACACAAGCTGATTTTCAGTGGCACTCACACTGACCGGGTCCTGGCCACCGGTCCGGGGGCTCTGCATTTTAATTTAATTTTAAATGAAGCTTCTTAAACATTTTTAAAACCTTCTTTACTTTACATACAACAATAGTTTAGTTATATATTACAGACTTATAGAAAGAGACCTTCTAAAACGTTAAAATGTATTACTGGCACGCGAAACCTTAAATTTGAGTGAATAAAGGAAGACTCGGCACACCACTTCTGAAAGGTTGCCAACCCCTGATCTAGACCACAGTTGCCTAGTTTGCTTAAGAGAATGTCATGGGGATTGTGTCAAAACTCTTACTAGAAATCAAGATATACCACATCTACAGCTCTCCCCATCCCCTCCATCCACTAGGCCATTAACCCTACACTTCGAGCTGGGGGTGTGATTCCCAGCTTGAGACATACTTGCACTAGCTCTTATCAAGCTAGCACAGTAACAACAGAGTGGCTATGCTAATGATCAATATTTTATTGAAAGCCTTGCAATATTTGGTATTCTTCTTAAAACCCCAGCTCCAGGAATCTTGCGATTATGTGAGAATCTTAGCTTTCATAAAAACATTAAATTTTTAGCTCTGAATGGTTGGGGAGGAAAGCTTGAAAATGTGATTTCAGTGCACACTAAAGACTTGGAAACCAGAAGGCTTTGTTTCCTTGTTATTTTTTAATTCTTTTATCTCAACAGTCTTGTTCCAGCCTTTGTGAAAGTTTAGTCCCCTGTGGCCATGAGCCTACCACTCTGCCTGGTAACAGATTTGCTGTTCCAATAGGATGCAGCTGTTGTGGGGAAAAATGGTATCTCCTGGAGCTAAGACCAATTCCATAGAGGGATTTGGACATCAGGACAGTGAACGCGAACTGTTCAATAGGAAGCCATGCAGAATTAGAGTGATGTGGTTCTGATTATCTGAGTTGCTGAGCAGCTAGGCTGATGAACTGTGAACAACCAGAGCTTTCTCAGGATAAGGCTTGTCATTCCTAAAAGGTGAGATGTTATGGAAGCATGCATCACTGTGGCTAAATCTAAGTCTTATATGCCCAGGTGCAATCCTCTGGCCAGACACAAACAGGAATGGATTTTGGGGGGGGGGGCACCCTGGTTGTTTGGGCATCCAAATGAAGTGGAACCCATAGGACCCCAAGTCTACAGACAAAGTGAACTATCTGGGTCCAGACGCCATTGTGTCAGAGTTGTTATGGAGGTGGAGAGGTCTACAAAGTGGTTTCCTCTTAACAGCACCATTTCAATTATAGCTGGGTTCAGGTTAAGCCAACTGTTTTTCAATCAGCTGTTGATCTCTACTAAGCAACAAGAATGCTTTGAGATGGTGCAATCCACATTTACCAAGGGTTAGAAGTGAATATCATCTGTATACTGCTGGCACATAAGCCTATGTTTCTTGCTAATTCTACCAATGGATATAGGTCTGTGTGTGGTATGTGTGTTTTACAGGAAAGAATTGAGCCTTCCTTGTGGTGTCCCACATGAGGGGCTGGAGATAGAACAAGTGCCCACAACAATGCTTTGGGAGCCATTTCTGAACAACTTCTTGAAGAAGAAGAAGAGATTTTGGTGGTCGATAGCGTCAGCTGCTGCAAGACAATGATGGAAGAGCTCCTCCATTTACATACAGCAGGAGGAGGTAATGCAGCAGAGCAACAAGTGCTGCTCTCTGCGTCTCAGAGCCTGATCTAAATCCCAGTTGGGAGGGATCCAAGATGTTGGCATCAGAAGATGGCATTGAAGACTTTTACCTCAATTTCTCAAAAAGCTTGCTTAGATTGGAGACTGGATAGTAGATTCCGAGGTGAGTCTTTTTCCTTTGATCATAGCCCTGACTGAATTGCATTGTAGGATTGCACACCCTGACCCTTTTGACAGGAAACTTCCATCCACTAACTCCCTTCACTCTCACCAGCTTTGGACAAAATCCCTATTATCACCTCTGCTCCATGGGACAAACTCTCCATCTTCACATTTGACATGGTAGAGCAGTTTGGTGGTAGTGAAGAAAAATTCAACCCTGGCCTTTTTTCCCCCCATCAGGTGTCATTATAGGCATCAGATTTGCTTGAACCAGCCCTTTTTCTAAGAACACTTGAAAGCTAAATACTAAGAGGCAACATGTGCTTGCTCTAGGAAGATAACTCAAGTCTCTCCATAGTCACCGATTCTTTTGCAATGGAAAACAGCTGCATTTGAGCTAAAAGATAGTATGTTCCACAAGTTAGATCTATTACATGAAAGAGTAAACTTAAAACAGGGTTCTCTATTTAGCCTATATAAGAAGCTTGGAATTGTACCGGGGAAACTTCACAAACTTGTTAGAGTGTCAGATGTTGAAAATACTGCCCCAGGACTAGAGGATTCTAAAATGCCTCTTATTCTATAAAGCATTCCAGACATAATGACTATACTGTATATCATTCCATATGTTAGTATCATTCTGTATTGTACTTGGCACAGTTCAGTTACCATACGTTACTTTGTATAGTTAAATTGCTATATAAATAATAATTACACCTTTAAGAAGTAATAATAAATCTATTCCTACCAGGATGGACAGCCTGGGAAACAAAGCTTGCCGGCGAAACCTGTGGCTCTTAATAGTAACTGGAAAAGTTTAATTTGGGTCACTGCATATGTATTTTTTGAATTAGCTCTCTACACGTCTATGGAGACTTTTTTCCTGGGGAAACTGTCAGATTGAGAAAGGCTAAAGAATTCCTGAAGGATTAACTCTCACCCTGAACCTTTTTGCATAGTAGTTACATTGTAGGTGGCGAACTAGGCCCTGAATGGGCTAAGATATTAGAGAATCATCTCTTTTGGAAGTAGAAATTTAGATTCCTTCACAAAATCCTTATAGCAAGAACTTGATTTAAACATCTGCAAAAGATCAGACCACGCTATAGCTCGTTGAGTCTCCTTCCACCGCTCCCCCACGCTATACAGTACACTGGCAAATTATGTATTTTGTTGGATAAACCAAGTCCTTTGGTATTATGTTGTTTTCATACACATTGTCATCAGAAAATGTGTACTTTACATATGTGTATCTCATTGCTTATCTTGCATTTGTTATTTGTGATTCAACTAATGGCTCACAGTTCTTGAACCTTGCCTGTTAATGGACTGTTTCTTCAGTCATGGGCCAACATTCTAAACTTTCTTAACAGTGACAGGCTGGGGGAAAGAAGCACACAATTCCTAAAAGCTGTTTTGAGTCTAAGAAAACTTGGGAGGAAGTCTCTCTCTTATTT
The DNA here is from genome assembly GCF_011386835.1 of Chrysemys picta bellii. NCBI lineage: Eukaryota > Metazoa > Chordata > Testudines > Emydidae > Chrysemys > Chrysemys picta. The sequence goes on from NC_088791.1 coordinate 193,543,661, forward strand.
CAAAGCTCAACATTTATATGTGCTATGGTATAAAAACAATATTTTCAAGGAACATTGCTAATGGAACAGGTATATTAGGTATGGGAGCCCTTTACCTCTAGGTTAACAGTTAAAATCAGATAAAGTTGGTAGTAAACAGACATGTTTGGTGGCCTATATAAAGGGAGTAGTCTCAGTTTAGTTTACTAGAAAAGCAGCATTATGAAAGACACGCACCCCACAATTAACACTGTTACTGGCAGCCTCAATAGAGGCCAGCCACAGAAAATACAGATGGGAGGAAACCTCAGCTTTACTGCGAAAGGTCCTACTGTTTTTCTCTCTCTGTCTCCAGGTGGTGATGCACAGAAGTTTGTGGAAAACATAACTGTTGTGATTGTTTATGGTTATTATATGCGTCTTAACAGTTTTATTTGGTTATATTTACCGAAGGGACTTGGGTTTAGTTCTTTACCTTAGGCATAAAGGAACAAGTGAGTATTTTTGTAGAATTTGAGGGTTAATGAATACAGCATGAATTAACAGGAGTTGAACGAAAACTGTTCAACAGCCAATCAGAAACACCAACTGAATATTCCTTCATTTGAATACTGAGGGTAGAAATCATCCCGGGTTGAGGGCTGAGGAGAACAGCGGGATTCAGTAACTAGGGAGACTCTTCACTGCAAAGTTCAGGACCTTGATGAATTGCAGAACCGGAAGACTCAAAACAGACAAACTGTAAAGGGAGCTGAGAAAATGCTTAAGAAGCTGGGAATTGGAAAAACATGGGCTGTTATGACTTGAATCAGCTTCAGGGAATTAAGCATTGATCCTTTCCTGAGATTCACAATGGAATTGTTGAAATTGTATTTACGTCAACCAGGGGAGGTTATGATATCTGCACATGAACTGATGTATCGAAAGGTAAAATATCTTGATATAGAGCATTACCTTTAACTGGTTATTTTACTTTAAACTTTCTCCCATTTATTAAGGTTCAAGATTAAAGCGCAGTAATCCTTGTTAATTTCCTTTTAGAATGAATACATGTATTACCAGAAAATCTTAACCCTATGAGAACTACATAATAAATGTATATGAACTAACTCATCCTTCTGCTAATGCATAATTGTCCCTACAATATATTATTCCTAGTGCTTGTCCAGTCTAGTTTTGAATGTTCTAAGGCACTAGGCTTCTTCTACTTCTCTTGGAAGACTACTGCACAATCTAACAGATCTTTCTCAAAGTATTTGTTGATATTTAGTTTAACAATTCATCTTAATTCCTTGCATCTATGCTAACTAAGTCATCTTTCTACATTGCATTCTTACCCTTCAAATACTTACATTTGGTTATGTCCTCAATCTTGGTCATCACTTAGCCAAGCCTCACACACACAAATTAGTTCTTGTAATCTTCCTTGTGTTTCAATCCCTTCAGCCTAATCACTTTGTCATCCTTTGAATTCCCTCCAATTTGTTTACAGCTTTTACATTCCTGGATGCTCAGATTGAACACAATATTCCATGAGTTCTCTCTCTCTCTAGAGGAGTACAGACAGGGATTATGCCTGATGTGCAAAGATTGAATTACCCTCCAGAACTTATCCCTCCAAAACTTGCTAAAGCATACTGACAGGACACAGTGAGAAAGTTTGCACTGTATCTGCTCTGCTGAATCTCTTCTGTGAAAAAATGAGAACATATCAGTCTGCAGGATTGTCAGACATGATTATTTCCTTAATATAAAACAAATTAAGTACTGAGATATGAAGTCAGTATGTTTTATTCTTCTTACACACGTTTTAATAAGTCGATTTAAATAAATACTTATTTTTTAAATTGCTTTCTTGCATTCTATTATTTTTAAATAGAGGAGCTTTTTTCCTATCCATACAGTTCCTACAACAGAACTAATTAAAAGATTCAAATCCCTTACATAGCTACTGGTTGTTACCACAACCTCTTATAAACAAAAAAGACACTTAAAACCATTCTAATTTGCCTTCCACTGCTCAAGTTATTCCTTATCTTTTTTCTTTGAATACTATGAGCAATAAACAACTTTCGCACCTGTCTTCTTATAAAAATAAAATCACTGCAGGGACACATGAGGTGACAAGCAGATAGAAATCAAAGATCATATGAGACAATTTAGTTTTGTTTCTTTCATATGAAAATGTTTCTCATCCATCAGGACAGATAAATCATTTTTGAAGAGCTGAAGTTCCCATGGTTCTAAATTCCCAGAGCATAAAAATGGGACATGTTTTTCCTCTCAGAAATCTGAAGGAGACACACTATTGAGATATAAAATCAATTTTACTAATTACCCTGAAATGTTAACCCCCCCATTCCAAATTATCTTCTTATACTGCCCTACGCTATACTTAGTAACGAAGATAAAACTCTGATCATGTATGTTTTCAGTTAACAACCTATCACACAACAACATGCCAGGTGTTGACCAAGACTGCACAATGTATGCCTTTACAGGTTGTATTCAAATGGAATACTTTCATATTGAAATCTGCTGCCAAAACATATACATAATCTTCCATTACTTATATGATATAAGGCATTATACAAAGCTACTTTTATTACATCAAGAAAATGTAATATGAAGTTCAAGACTATCCTAAATAAGATCTTCCAATATTCTCACTGATTACCATCTCACATCTTCCTACTAAAAGTGATGATCCAGACAGAAAGTCAGTTGGAAAAAAAAATCCTAATCTGTGTTACTGATATCTTGAACTCCCAAACTAAATTTAAGGATCAAAATTTACTTTTTACCACTATATGGTTTATTTACTTTCTGTTTTACTCTAAGACTGGATGAGGACACTACCTGGTCAATTTCACAGTCTACTTCCACAAAGTAGCAATACTGAAGGGGATTGGTTGTTTTTTGTTGTTTTATTTTATTTTATTTTTCTCTCCCTCACTATTCCCTTCCTTCATGAAGATTTCTATGCAAACTAGGTTTTGTAACCCACTGACTTTTAAAAAAAAAGAACACTGAGCCTAAATTAAGTTGAGCATTGCCCTTTATATGTATGCATACTTAGCACCAGTTTTAGATATAAATATTAATAAAAATATAAGTGAAAGAGAAAAAAGGGAACATTCAGTTCTTGCTTTCCCCTTCATCTCTCTTCACCAAAAGGCCAGATTCTCAACTCACACATTCGTAAGACTAAGTTCTAGGATATTATATTCTAATGCACAGGAAATCATGGACTCCTATGCTTCTGCTGCTAGAGGCATCTGTGTTAAATATACACTTATGTATTTCATGACCACGCTGTTCCTGTGTAGATTACATGCACTACTGAGCAACGCAAAGAGTATAGCCAAACAGCAAACAAATCAGTTCTGCAACTTTCATTTGTTGTGTCACACAGTTTCCTGTCCAGGTGTAAAATCTCAACTTTTCTTTCCCTATAATTTTGATGCTAATGTGCCAATCTCAGTAAAATAAGTTTAGAAAACAATTTTTTCAGAAAGTTAGTATCAAAACAAAACTATTCCAGTATTTATATTTATAAGCAATGAGGGACTTATCGGGAGATCTGAATTTTATTCCCTAATGTACCCCTGACTAGCTGTGTGACTATGGTGACTATTGCTAAGGCCTGATGCGGAGAGTCCAAGGAAAATTGAGGAAATTCAATGCTTTCCAGGATTCAGTCTTCAGTCTCACTGTACATCAGTTTTCTCAAGTGTGAAATCAAATAATCATATATTAGTACAGTGTTTTGAGATTTCTGAACATTAGGTGCTATGCAAATACAATATATAATTATTAAGATGCATGCCAGGTTTCTGGATTAATGTTCTGTGCTAACAAATAAGTAATACATATAAGATGCAATCAAAAAGAGCAGTTTACAGTTTTCCTTAGAAACTGGGTGAAAGAGTTATTGGTCTGGTTTCACCCTATGGGCAGAGCAGGGCAGGTGTTACCTTGTAGCCATGGTTGCCTCATACTCCCTGGAAGATCAAGGGGTGAAGAACAGCTTATACCCTGGCACCCCCCACTACCAGAGGGCTTTCTGCTCTAAGGGACCCAGAATGAATTGGGGAAATTCAGCCTCATTAAATCACTAAACAAGTAATGGCACGTGAGTCTTAAATCTGAATTTTCACTGTTAAACTCATCCTTTACAGTCAAATTCTGTCATTCAGATATGTAGTCATTCCTTCCATTGCTGAAATGTTGGCCGTTAAGATCCACAGGTTAACCAATCACCAACAACAATTGAAACTTAAAAGACTACTTTGTAAATCATGACTTTTGCCAGAGGAAACATGCAAGCAGTGGAACTTCCTCAAATTAAAAGAGCAATCAATATAAATGATATATATAATGTAGAGTCCATAAACCACATTCACTATAAATTAGGGCTGTCAATTAACTGCAGTTAACTCACGCAATTAACTAAAAAAAATTAATCAAGATTAAACGCAGTTATAATCGCACTGCCAAACAGTTGAAATTTATTAAAATATTTTGGATATTTTTCTAAATTTTCATATATATTATATTCTGTGTTGTAATTGAAATCAAAGTATATTATTTTTATTACAAATATTTGCACTGTAAAAATGATAAACAAAAATAGTATTTTTCAATTCACCTCATGCAAGTACTCTTTGTCGTGAAAGTTCAATTTACAAATGTAGATTTTTTTTGGTTACATAACTGCACTCAAAAACAAAAGAATGTAAAACTTCAAAGCTTACAAGTCCACTCAGTCCTACTTCTTGTTCAGCCAATCGCTAAGACAAACAAGTTTGTTGACATTTACGGGAAATAAAGCTACCCTCTTCTTATTTACAATATCTCTAGAAAGTGAAAAAAGGCATTTGCATGGCACATTTATAGTCGGCATTGCAAGGTATTTATGTGCCAGATATGCTACACATTCGTATGCCTCTTCATGCTTCGGCCATCATTCCAAGGGACATGCTTCCATGCTGACGACGCTCGTTAAAAAAATAATGCATCAATTAAATTTGTGACTAAATTCCTTAGGGGAGAATTGTATGTCCCTGCTCTGTTTTATGCACATTCTGACATATTTCATGTTATAGCAGTTTTGGATGATGACCCAGCACATGTTGTTCATTTTAAGAACACTTTCACTGGAGTCCTGACAAAACGCAAAGAAGGTACCAATGTCAGATTTCTAAAGATAGCTACAGCACTCGACACGAGGTTTAAGAATCTGAAGTGCCTTCCAAAATCTGAGAGGGACGAGGTGTTGAGCATGCTTTCAGAAGTCTTAAAAGAGCAACACTCCAATGCAGAAATTACCGAACCCGAACCACCAAAACAGAAAATCAACCTTCTGCTGGTGGAATCTCACTCAGATAATGAAAATGAACATGCATCGGTCCGCATTGCTTTGGATTATTATCGTGCAGAACCCATCATCAGCACCTGGAATGGTGGTTGAAGCATGAAGGGATATATGAATCTTTAGTGCATCTGGCACATAAATATCTTGCGACGCCAGCTACAACAGTGCCATGAGAATGCCTGTTCTCATTTTCAGGTGACATTGTAAACAAGAAACAGGCAGCATTATCTCCTGCAAATGTAAACAAATTTGTTCGTCTGAGCAACTGGCTGAACAAGAAGTAGGACTGAGTGGACTTGCAGGCTCTACAATTTTACATTGTTTTATTTTTGAATGTAGTTCTTTGTACATAATTCTACATTTGTAAGTTCAACTTTCATGATAAAGAGACTGCACTACAGTACTTTTATTAGGTGAATTGAAAAATGCTATTTCTTTTGTTTTTTTACAGTGCAAATACTTGTAATCAAAAAGAAATAGAAAGTGAGCACTGTACACTTTGTATTGTGTTGTAATTGAAATCAATATATTTGAAAAAGTAGAAAACATCCACAAATATTTAAACAAATGGTATTCAATTATTATTTAACAGTGCGATTAATAGCAATTAATTTTTTTAATCATGATTATTTTTTTAATCGGTTGACAGCCCTACTATAAATATAAGCGGACACTAGTCCACTACAGTCAAAAGAGTGGCATCCACTTACGCCAGTGGTGAATTTGGCACATATACTGTTGTACAGTGGGTCTGTTGGATTTAATATCTACTGATTTTTTGCACATAACCGGATACCTGATTTTAAAAGGCAATAGGAATGGATTAGCCCCATTCCATTCTCATATTAGAAAACCGAGAGAAAACAGAACAAACTGCAGCATTTCTGAACTTCACAAAAGACTCTTCATATATCTCTTTTGACAGTCTGACACTCAATTCAGATGTTCATGGGCTGGCAACAGAGAAATTTAAGTCAGTCTGAACTTTCAGAACATAAACATGGAGCAGAACCAATGGGCATTTTTTAAGAGTAGTTACATATAATTTGCCTCAATAAAAGTTAAAGAAGCAAAAGTTCAAGTAAAAATGAAAAGCCCTATAAGCATTAGAAAGATGTACAGTCAACAAAAAGCACTTTTATAGGTGGAAAGCATTTTATTCTTACAATTACAAAAAGGTCCTAAGTCAGAGAAAAGTACTGTAAGTACTGACAATATATTACAAATTTCTGCAATGAGTATTTTTTAAAAGGGGAAAGTAAAATATATATTTTTCATGATCATTAGTAAGCGTATGAAAAGAGCCAGTCATTTAATTTTGTTCCTGGGTTGGTAAAATGTTATTTATATTTTGCAAAAAAGTGTGTGTGTGCACACTTATAGCAAATTATAGTTACAAATTAATTTCTCCATATTTATAATTGCTTTCTTTTATTAGACGTTATTAGCTCACTTTTGCCACAGCACTATGTTATTCATATCTCATGATCTTTTGTGTAATGACCCAACATCAACATGATCAAGTCCTTTTTCTGTGCATATCCATTTTCATTTTTTAGAATTATGCAACTCCCTGTATGCTGAAAGGAACAGAGGAAAAATAAATAGGAAACACCAAATAGTGCTACTTTAAAAACTTTGTTGCTATTAAAGTATCACTGAATTATTAATTATGTTTATGGCCAAAAGAAGGCTGCACATTCTGTTATATAGAAGACTTTCAAAGAGCAGTTGTGCAACTTGCAAAATGCAATTGGTTTATGAAGCTAAACTTAATTAGCTCAACTTTCTTGCAGACCACATCAAACAACACTGTTTGATGTATTCTGCAAGATGACCAAGTCTCTTACAGCTGGCTAAGTGTCACAATGAAAAGGCACCTATACTTACTTCTGGGAACTGAAATGAGCTGTTTTAAGTGGAGCTTTTCTTCCATTTTCTGAGGCTGCACTGCTCTGACCTTCCCAAAATCAATCCTTTACGGATTAACATGTAAAGCAGTGTCGAATTAATTTCAGAAAGCGAATATGAGATCAGCCTAGGATGATACAAAACTTCTAACTCCTAAATACACTAATGCTTCTAGCCGCTCAATGAGAAGTTGTCAATAAAAAAAAGGGAGGGGATAGCTAGAGGGATTTGAAGCGTGGAGCAATCTATCAGGCTAGTTAGAGCTTTGCCTACTTCTGTGTCATGGCTAATGCATTCCTCTAAAAGTTAATCCTATTTCTAAAGACCCTCCTGTGAGGAGCACATAGGCCGTGCCGAATGAGAACTAAAATGCATTAAAATTCTCAACAACGTCACCAAAAGGCACACTATTAGATTCTGAGTGTCGACAATAAGATGGCTCATTAAAAGTGCAAGGTCTTAAAGAATCAACTTTTGTTACAATATATTTGATAGAAAATATCCAACACATTTGAGACACAGCTGCAACCAAAGTCTTTTTATATTAGACATTGCTAAGAATTCAGACAGATTAATCATTGCCATAAAACTAAGCTTGCACAATATGACAACAACATTAATATTTTCATGGAGAACACAGTTTCCATAACATTGCACATCTATTACACAATAGCATAACCTAACCAGTTTTAAATATTTGAAGTACAGAACATATTCAGTTTTTCATACAGCTACTCTACACGTCTGAACACATTTTCAGTGTTTTGTTCCTTGTGATTCAAATAAGAGATAAAAAAGGTAAGTGATCAAGGTACTATTGGAGAACTTCACATTTTAAATGTATATTTGAAATTAAATCTTGACCAGAGAGTTTGAGCCTCAATAAGTTATACACTGAGGAAACATAAGAATGTGCTAAGTATCATTCAGACAAGTTCTGCTGCAATGTCAATAGTATTAGCAGTGCTACAAATAATCAGTGACATGAATCCTCATCATACAGTAGTAAAAAGAGGATGAAAATGGAAGATGTTGAAACACAAGAGGCAATATATGTAAATGGAGACCTATTATGCATGAGACGATATGGACTGGTGAGTATAGCAAAAGGATGGGAATCAGGAGAGTCTAAATATAGGCTAAGGTATTTCTGCAGGGACAATCCTGTCCTCCATTCATGTATGTGAAGGGTACCAAAAGCAACAGAATTTGTGTACTACTGCTGCCTTGGGATGGGGGGGAAGGATTAGGAGAGCTCACAGAGCAAATGAACATACCTTTGTGGTTCGGCAAAGCCATGCTCCGTTTGGGTTCTCTGTGCATTGTTATGTAGCGGATACTGGGAGTGGCCCATTACCATCTACAGAATTGGGGCAGTAGGGTCACAGAACCTAATCAAGCCCCATGGTTGGAGTGGTGGTTGTGAAGAGACTCTAATGGTGTAATGAAAATTTTCCATTCTTTCCCACCTTACTTCCAGGGACTTAACTATTATCCAGTATAGTTACTTAGTCTGTGCAATGAGAACAGGATTTTCTGCGAGATGCATAAACACAAAAAAGTCATTTAGTCAACCACATAAAACTGGGTATAATATAGGAATGTAGGCCTAGAAGGGAACTTCCTGGGTCATCAAATCCAGTTCACTACCAAAGGTGACATTGTCAAATAATCCCAGCCACGGGTTTATCAAGCTCCATCTTAAAACTAGTTAGATTGTTTGCCCTTATTACTCCTATTGGGAGGCTGCTCCAGAACCTCACCCCTCTCTGATGGTTAGAAACCTTCTTCTAATTTCCAGCCTGAACTTATTCATGGCTAGTTTATACCAATTTATTCTTGTGCCAACATTGTTCATCAGCTTAATTAGCCCCTCTCTTTCTCTGGTGTTCACCCCTGATATATTTAGAAAGAGCAATCATCTCCCCTTAGGCTTCACTTTGCTAGGCTACACAAACCCAGCTCTTTTAGTCTCCTCTTGCATAACAGGTTTTCCTTCCCCTGATCATCCTTCTCTGCACCGGTTTTCTTTAAACATATCTTTATTGAACATGGGCGACCAGAACTGTTCACAGTATTTCAGTTGAGGTCTTACTAATGCCTCGTACAATGTCATTAATACTTCCCTATCTCTATTGGAAATAGTTTAGCGAAAAGCAAATGATACATAAGGAATGAGAAATTCTACATGATGGCATTCACTGCTAAGGTACAGTGAGCTGGGTATTTCCTGGTTCACAAATCAAGCAGAATCTTTATTACTGAAAGAATCCGTAGAATCAAATGAAGTAAAAATCTTAAATGAACCAACTGTTCCACAGAATCTCTAAGGATAGTAATTCTGTGCTTGAATAATAAGAATACAGCAGTAGGGATATATTACTGACCACCTGACCAGGATGATGATAGTGACTGTGAAATGCTCAGACAGATTAGAGAAGCTATTAAAATAAAAAAACTTAATAATAATGGGGGATTTCAACTATCCCCATATTGACTGGGTACATGTCACCTCAGGATGGGATGCAGAGAAAGTTTCTTGACACCTTAAATGACTGCTTCTTGGAGCAGCTAGTCCTGGAACCACAAGAGGAGAGGCAATTCTTGATTTAGTCCTCAGTGGAGCACAGGATCTGGTCCAAGAGGTGAATATAGCTGGACCGCTTTCGTAATAGTGACCATAATATAATTAAATATAACATCCCTGTGGGAGGGAAAACACTACAGCAGCCCAACACTGTAGCATTTAATTTCAGAAAGGGGGACTACACAAAAATGAGTAAGTTAGTTAAACAGAAATGAAAAGGTACAGCACAAAAAGTGAAATCCCTGCAAGCTGCATGGAAACTTTTCAAAGACACCATAATAGAGGCTCAACTTAAATGTATACCCCAAATTAAAAAACATAATAAGTGAACCAAAAAAGTGCCACCGTGGCTAAACAACAAAGTAAAAAGTAGTGAGAGGCAAAAAGGCATCTTTTAAAAAGTGGAAGTTAAATCCTAGTGAGGAAAATAGAAAGGAGCATAAACCCTGGCAAATGAAGCATAAAAATATAATTAAGAAGGCCAAAAAAGAATTTGAAGAACAGCTAAAGACTCAAAAATTTTTTTGCTATTACTTTTTAAGTACATCAGAAGCAGGAAGCCTGCTAAACAACCAATGGGGCCACTGGACGATTGCGATGGTAAAGGAGCATTCAAGGACGATAAGACCATTGCAGAGAAACTAAATGAATTCTTTGCATCGGTCTTCACAGTTGAGGATGTGAGAGAGAGTCCCAAACCTGAGCCATTCTTTTTAGGTGACAAATCTGAGGAACTGTCCCAGATTGAGGTGTCATTAGAGGAGGTTTTGGAACAAACTGATAAACTAAACAGTAATAAATCACCAGGACCAGATGGTATTCACCCAAGAGTTCTGAAGGAACTCAAATGTGAAGTTGCAGAACTACTAACTGTAGCTTCTGTACCAAATGACTGGAGGATAGCAAATGTGACGCCAATTTTTTAAAAGGGCTTCAGAGATGATCCCGGCAAATACAGGCCAGTAAGCCTGACTTCAGTACCAGGCAAACTGGTTGAAACTATAGTAAAGAACAAAATTGTCAGACACATAGATGAACATAATTTGTTGGGGAAGAATCAACATGGTTTTTGTAAAAGAAAATCATGCCTCACCAATCTACTAGAATTCTTTGAGGGGGTCAACAAGCATGTGGACAAGGGGGATCCAGTGGATATAATGTACTTAGATTTTCACAAAGCCTTTGACAAGGTCCCTCACCAAAGGCTCTTAAGCAAGGTAAGCAGTCATGGGATAACAGGGAAGGTCCTCTTATGGTTTGGTAACTGGTTAAAAGATAGGAAACACAGGGTAGGAATAAATGGTCAGTTTTCAGAATAGAGAGGTAAATAGTGGTGTTCCTCAGCGGTCTGTACTGGGCCCAGTCCTATTCAACATATTCATAAATGATCTGGAGAAAGGGGTAAACAGTGAGGTGGCAAAATTTACAGATGATACAAAACTACTCAAGATAGTTAAGTCCCAGGCACACTGCGAAGAGCTACAAAAGGATCTCTCAAAACTGGGTGACTAGGCAATAAAATGGCAGATGAAATTCAATGTTGATAAATGCAAAGTAATGCACATTGGAAAACATAATCCCAACAATACATATAAAATGATGGGGTCTAAATTAGCAGTTACCAGTCAAGAAAAAGTTCTTGGAGTCATAGTGGATAGTTCTCTGAAAACATCCACTCAGTATGCAGCGGCAGTCAAAAAAGCAAACAGAATGTTGGGAATCATTAAGAAAGGGATAGATAAGACAGAAAATATGATATTACCTCTATATAAGTCCATGGTACACCCACATCTTGAATACTGTGTGCAGATGTGGTGGCCCCATCTCAAAAAAAGATATAATGGAACTGGAAAAGGTTCAGAAAAGGGCAACAAAAATTATTAGGGTTATGGAACGGCTGCGGAGAGATTAGGAAGACTGGGACAACTCAGGGGGGATATGATAGAGGTCTATAAAATCATGACTGGTGTGGAGAAAGTAAAGAAGGAAGTGTTATTTACTCCTTCTCATAACACAAGAACTAAGGGTAACCAAATGAAATTAATAAGCTGTAGATTTAAAACAAACAAAAGGAAGTATTTTTTCACATAATACAGAGTCAACCTGTGGAACTCCTTGCCAGAGGATGTTGTGAAGGCCAAGACTATAATGGGATTCAAAAAAGAACTAGATAAGTTCATAGAGGACAGGTCCATCAATGGCTATTAGCCAGGATGGAGAGGGAAGGTGTCCCTAGCCTCTGTTTGCCAGAAGCTGGGAATGGGCGATGGGATGGATCACTTGATGATTACCTGTTCTGTTCATTCCCTCTGGGGCACCTGTCATTGGCCACTGTCAGAAGACAGGATACTGGGCTAGAGGGACCTTTAGTCTGACCCAGTGCAGCCGTTCTTATGTTCTTATTAGTGGTAGTGATCTATGAGTCAGAAAGAATACAGCTTGATTTTCACATCTCAGAATAAGTTTTCTAGGCTGCCAGTTAGAAAAGCTTTTATTTTACTTGTAAACTGAGCAAATTTGATTTGGAGTCATTGAGAAACAAACATGGAAGTTCATGATGCCATTTTTTCAGAGTCATTTTTCATATTCTAACCACACGTTAATATTAGTACACAGTTGTACAATACAGAAATAAATTATGCTAGCCCAAATGATCAAGAATTATGGTTTGACTGTCTACTTGATGCCTCCAATTCAGAAGAGTAATGGAATCCAATTTTCTAGGCCAACAGATTATGGCAAGAAGAATTTCATGATCTGAAATCATGCTTGATTTATCTATTCTATACTCAATGCTTTTTTTTTTTTTTTAAATATAACGGTTTGCCAGTCTCCAACTGTTAATGAAACCAAAGAGAGATGCATGATACACTGCAAATCCCTCACTAGTATAACAGGAGATAAGTGGTTCAGCAACTCATTACTTCTCTATATTATTAAATTTCAGTTAGATCTGATTTACTGTAATACAATATGACATATAAATACATACACAAACACACATATCCCATCGTGAAGAGACTTTAGTGGAGGACAGAAAATCATAATGCTGATATTTTCCATTATTTCTGAATACCGCAAACTGACCAGATTCTCGATGAAAATAAAAGCTCAAACTTTTTATTTTAAAGGAACGCTATTTAAATTAATTTAGCATCCCTTGAATTGGAGGGGTTAGTGAAATACTATAATATTGGCAATAAATTTTCACACACTAGAAACACAGGAGATTAAGCAAAAGCAGAGTTTCCACAATATAAGTTTACCTGCTCCTATTGGGGTAGTGGGGAAAGCTTCTGTTCATTCTTGAATCCCTCACCAACAGCACCGTGTCATATGGCATGGCTATTTAACAGAGAAAAGTCTCTGAGAATAATGGAGTAAAAATTGAGCTCTGATTTCACTTAGAATTTCAACTTGTTTTTTCAGCTGAAACACCATCGGTTCACAGCTATGAGTGTACCCAATCTTTCAAGGCACATGTGTAACAACTTCCTGATAACAAAGTAGCAGAACACAACTTTAGAAAATTCTTATTATGGGTGATGCCACAATGTTAATTAATTTATAAAGCACTTATTGCCATATATGTAAGCAGTATGGTAAAGGCTAGCTAAATGATAGCCAGGAGGATAAAGATGGATTGCCATCAGACATTCTTCAATTCTCATCAGAGCTACACTATGAATACTCATTATATTGAATTACTGATACAGGTTTATAAGCACTTAACTGAGAGTACATGCCAGCCTTATGGAAGTGGAAAATCCTGATCTGTATTTGTGTTTAAAAGAGGCCTGAAAGTATGATTTCACCAAAGTGGGTAGAAACAGTCAAAATAACCAATGCTAATTTGTAAAATATCATATGAAACAGATGAATCTGGAGGAAAAGGTTTGATCTCAAATTAACGCCAACCGTACATGGAATAACTTGAACTCCTGGAGCCTCTTTAGATGTATGGTCAATAGGGAGCTGGCTGCAACGCATTTTCATATGATTCTTCAGTACTTTTAACTAAATGAGAAATTTCTGTTTCATTCCCTAGAGGACTTCATGCCAATAAACTAAAAAACAAACTTATGAGATATCATCTGTAAGAGAATCTTGAACCAACACTATCCATGTAATTTAAAGGAAATATATACTGATTTTCTTCAGACCAGTACAGTACCCAAATTTCAAAACACAAGACCCATCTCACAGCACAAAGAAAGTGAGAAAATGATACCTGAACTTTAGACATGTTTTGAAACCTCACATTTCTGGGATAAGGAAAATGGCAAAAATTTTCTTGTGATTGTTTTACATCATCAGGCAATAGAGACACAAACAACAGTAATTGCTTACTCAAAATTTGATGTTTCAAAAAGGGTTGGCATGGGGAGGGATGGAAGGAACAGCATTTTATATCATGCCTGTTAGTAAAATGAGATGTGTGTCTCACGCCTGTTTTGTGACTGGTTTGATACCAAAGCTGTGCTATGCCACAAACAAGCAGCCTCATGGGACCTGCTTTGGTTTCTCACAACCTAAAAGATATGCACAATGTGTGTCAAAATGCTGCAACCCCTACAGAATAATGCTGTACTACAGAAAGGTCAGTTAACTGTATACAGTTGAGCTATATGTAATTTAAATGTTAAAAACAAACTGATCACCTGATGTTGGGAAGATGGCAACAGTTCTGGCTATTTAGACAATGGTTTTGCATGTCCTAAACATTAAATTATAAACTGTTAATATCATCTTGCCACAGGTAAGTAAGCCAGCCTGCCTGCCATACTACATGACATGTCTGGAAAATATTGCTCAGAATAATCCACCATGGAAAAACATTTCTAATTATCCTCTAGGTCTCTGGCCTTTTAGCACAAATGTGTTTCAGATCATGCTATTCTCAGACAGGCAGGTTTTATATATAATATAAAATCTGCCTGAGAATAGCATGTACACACACACCCAACACAGTTTTGCACTGACTTTTTTCTCCCAAAGGATTTCATCATGCCCTAAAGCTGGAATAAAAATAGCATTTTCTTTATCTTTTAAAATTTTTAATTGGAAACGTAATCAGTATTAAAAATTATGTGCAGGCAATGCTGATATCATTTTCAAGCCTCAGTTTTCTGAATGGTTGCAAAATTTGTACTCAATTTTCCATACCAGAATATCAATTATTATCAGGTTACCAAGATAAGCCAGTTATGGGAAATAAACCCTGTATAATAACAGTGAAGAAGAGGGTCATGGTAACCTAGAAAGGGTATTTATTGAACTGCATTTGATATAGAGATGCTCACAAACATTTACAGAGGATATCAGAATAGATTGCATGTTGCCAATCAAAACATTTTTATTGTTTATGCAATGCCTGGCAAAAGTCTTGCATACAACTGTATTGCATGCATAATTTTACATTATATATATATATATATATATATACACACACACACACACACAAACTTTGCACATGTGCATTATATGGGAGTATATATATGAAGTAAATAGTTTCAATAGTGCAGATTTCCTAGTGTAATGCCACTGTGCACTGAAAGAAGCTATCATATAATGCACATCTGCAAAGTTGTAGAGTTAATATTGTCATGAACAGAGAAATGTAATGAGTTTAGAAGGAAGAGCCAAGTTTCACTAGTTCTGTAACTGTTGCTATAACAAGGTAGTTTTCAAACATCGTATTTTACAGTGCTAATCAATGCCACCAACATTATCTCTTTCCTATGTTAAAGGAAGACTTCTTGTGATAAAGTGGCCTCAAAGGCCAGAGAGCCAACCAGAAATGGTATGTGTACAGATGACACACTATCCCTTTACTGAGCACCAGTTCGTCAGAATAAGAGTACCAAAACAAAAAAGTGGGAAACTCTCATGGTTCTATCTATTTAAGAAGTTATGCCACATTCATCATCATAATATCTAAATACCTCATTAAAAGAACCGTTACTCTCTTTTGCTACAATGTTCATTTTGGTGGCAGGATAAACTCAGCATTAGGTGACCAGACTGAGAATAGACCATGATGATCCTCCCAAAGCTGCTTTAATTGCTCACTCTCTTCAACTCTGACCTGTAGGGACTGATTTATATTAATGAAGTCAAAAACAACATTTCCAAATACATGGCCTGGATTGTCAAACCTCCTCAACGCAACAAAAACAAAGGTTCCTAAAATGTCTCAGATCCTAACTAGCAAGAGGCCCTTACCTTTAAATTTGCTAGTTCAATACAGCAATGCTAGCAGAGGTAAGTAATCAGACCCTTATTTTCAATCTAAAAGAAACTTTTCCAGCCACTAGGGCATGTTCTTTGCAGCCCTAACCAGAGGTATTGACCTTGGGAGGACACAAAGTGTTGAATGACAGTAGACTGAATTCACAACATTAGTCTGATTCAGGGAACTTTCTCCAGACTGTGCTTCATTAAGAGCAATGGGGCCAAAGGAAATGTTATTGGCATCCAAGTGCAAAGTTTCCCTTCTCACTATTCCAAGAAAACAAAGAAACTTCCTTCACATTAGAAGAAATATGCAGGAAGGCCTAGAGTCTGGAACCACACAGATAGTTAGGATGAGAGATTTGTCAGTTGGATGGACACATTCTATAACTGCAGTTGACAAAGGAGGTTATTGCCGTATGCTAAATCTTAGCTACACTAAACCCTTTAAGGGAACTTCAGCATACATGGACAGTTTAAGATTTTAAGGGCTTTATATAAACTGTCAACATAGCATAACAAAGATTCATTTAAACAAGTTTCACTGGGATTTCTAAGAATTCCAATGTCAAAAAATGTCTATGGTTGTATTGGAAAGAAGCATTATCTTATGCTTTAAGGGTGGTTCACCCCGGTAATGAGACCAAAAATTCAAACACCTTCAGTCTTTAGTTTTAAAAACTTTAACATATTTAGATATTTTAAATTGTATTAGAAAAAGAACTAAAGCAGCACATAAAGAAGTCAAAATTCACCAGTTAAAAGAAGATCCTTTGTTTTTAGTATTGACTGATTTTCTTCCAGGTTTCGAAAAGCTGGTATTTGGGTTTTACTGATTTTCGCCCGGATTTTGGCTTTTTCAGGACCCAGGAATTTTCTCAGGGGAAGCGGACAGGACTGTGCTGAGGGGCAGAAGTCAGCAGGAGACTATGGCCAGCAGAGGCACCATTGCTTATGGGGTGCAACAGTCAGCTCCCCTCCTGATCCTGGCCCTTCAGCATGGCCCCATAGGGGAAATGGACAGGGCTGTGCTGAAGGGTCAGGAGGAAGTTATGTCCAGAAGAGAGGCCAGTATTTACAGGGTGCAGCCTTCTGTTCCACTCCAAACTCCAGCCCTTGAATATGGCCCTGTCAGCTTTCTCTGTGTAATGGGAAACGAGATTGTCAGGGAGCCGGTACCGGCAGCCGAGACCACCCAACCACTGTAGTGACAAGCCCACAGGGAGCAGACATCTTTTTCAACTGCTACATCATAAATCCCACCCATCTTCCACCCTTACCCATTGCCCTTTGTTCAATTTTTACCCATTTTCACCCATTTTTCAAAAATTAGGAATATTTACTGATAAATTCCCAGTACATTTTAAAAAAGAAAAGAGAAACCGAAAATGAAGGGCTTTAGGATTCCAGTGAAAAATAAAATTGTAAAGGTTGTGCCAGATCAGGAAATTGGCTCACTGCTAAATATGTTCTGTGAACAAAACGCATGTGGGCAGACTGCCTCTTCCCAGAGCCTGGGAATATTCTTCAAGTGTGTTACCTATGATCAGCTCTGCAGATAGGTTTATTTGCCAGCCTGAAATGGCAAAAAACTCTAAGGGTGGGATTTTCAAAAGCCTGTTGATTCCATTGAAGTCAGTGGTAAAAGTCCCTTTGATTTCAATAGAGCAGAGTTAAGCAAAAGCTAAGCACACTTTTGAAAATCTCACCTTCAAATACTTCATCAGGTTCCTGCTAACAATTAAGTAGAAAATGACCCTCATCTTCACAACTGTCTCCAATTCCTTTAGCTCTTCACCCTATCATGAACCTAGATTGTTGTACTCTCCTTCCAAGTTTTCCAAAAGGCTTTCAACAATGAATGACAGTCTATGACAGTATCCTCTCATTGTATGCCATCAGCGGTATACAATCTTTCAGTTTCTTATCTTCTTCCCAGTAGTTCTAGGGAAGTTGGTGTTGGTATAGAGGTGAGAAAGGTGATAGACTCACTGGAGGCAGAATATTAGTTTATTCATTATTTCAAATTTTGTAAAATACAACTATAGGTGTCCATTCCACAAATCAAAAAGGATTTCAGACATATTTTCAAACTCCTTATCCAAGATCAATTTAAATGTCTAAGTGATGATCTACACGTACAATTTTAAAAGTGCCATTAGTCCCCTTTAGTTGGTAAAATCAGAAGAATTATTATTTGTACTGAAGTAGTGCCTAGGGGCCCCAGTTACAGATCAGGGCCCCATGGTGCTCATATATGTAACAGAAAGATGGTCCCTGCCCTAAAGAAAATGAATCTAAGTAACTAGTGAGTAAGAAGTAGACTGGTTGCATGTGTTCACTTGATTAGGGGGTGATTATGCCACACTCTCATCAATGAACAGAATTTAGGCATGACTCTGAAGTCATGGAACTTGACACCTATGCACTATTCAAGTGCTTAAAGTTAGGCATGTGCTTTAGCACCTGGCAGTATTGGAGTGAGACTGCACTTCGACCAAAACACATTTTGTTAAACAACACTGCAATGTGAACTTTCAGTATCCATATTTTCAGGAGTCCTCTAATTTATTGATTCAAATCAATATTAAAATGCTAATGCTGTTTACATGCCGACTATTAAAGGTTTATAATTGTCTCTTGACTGAATGACTTATGTTTTCCTTACAACTACTAGGATGGCTTTTGAGGACCTGCTGTAACTTTTTTCTCTTTATTCCAAGTTGTTCTGAGACAGACAGATGTTCGACAAGATCCAAAAATATGCTTTTTGTTGGACTGAAAAGCATTTCTTTAAGTAGATTAAAAGACTACAAGAGTCGAGATGTTCCTATTTGTGCTCCACACAATGATGCTTTTAAAGAGACTGTGTTAAAACTGTTGCTACGGTGACTATATTCTAAGGCTACATGTTGACAAGTATGCCATTAAAATACAACAAGCAGACACTTTGGCAAAAGTCTGCTGTTTATCACTAGAAATAAGCAGTTTTAGGTCAGTGCTTCAGCACATGCAAAGTTCTCATCTACCTCAAACAACAGCTAAATCTACAATATTTCGTATACAGAAAACTAGATAGCTTAAGGCTCTTTTTTCCCATGTGATAATTTAAACCATAAAATAAAATGAAAACCTGTATTGCTGATTGCATTTTATTTTTATTGCTTGAGAACCAACAAGAGCCAAAGCTGACTAACAAACTTTAAAAAATTGTACCCAGGAATATCCATCACTAAACGTCTGATTCAAGATGTGTCAGGCACTTGACTCTCCCACTAACCTAAACCAAGTTGTCACTTCATTTCTCAGGACCAGACCCTCCCTGGTTTAGCACCAAATCCTGCAAAGAATCAAATGCCTCCAGTGTGATGCCAAGCAGCCTCAGACCCCAGTGGACTCAACAGGAGCTGAGGTCACGCCCCACCTCACACAATCAGATTGTTAAAGCTGCACAAGATAAAATGAGGTGCTCTGTCATGACCCATAGAGTGCTAAGGGCTCAAGGGAAGCTCTACAGCAGCTGCAGCCTAAGGAGACAACAGAATGTGACACACGGTCTCAGATAAAATCTTCCACAGCAGACAGCAGTGCCTACACTGCCCAGGGTGGGGAAGAAGTGCTGCTGACACAGAAAGCTTATAACCAGAGTGGGACTTACCAAAAGCCTTAACTTTACTATGAAAAATGTGTTCACAACTCAAGGTAAAATACTAGTGGACAAGGCAGTCTGTAGTTTTCACATGTGTTAATAGGTTTTAACTCAACTTGATAATTCATGTGAACAAAACTATTAACTGCTTTGTGTTCACTAGTTCTCAACCTTTCCAGACTATTGTACCCCTTTCAGGAGGCTGATTTGTCTTAAGTACCCCAAAAACTACTTGCTTACAAAACTAGAAATAAAAATACAAAATTTCACAGCACACTATTACTGAAAAAATTGCTTACTTTCTCATTTTTACCATATAATTATCAAATAAATCATGACCCCCTACCCAGGTTGAGAAACACTGATATAGTATATAGAGCAGTATAAACAAGACATTGTCTGTATGAAATTTTAGTTTGTACTGACTTCAGTAGTGCTTTTCATGTAGCCTGTTGTAAAACTAGACAAATATCTAGATGAGTTGATGTACTCCCGGGAAGACCTCTCCGTACCCCCAGAGGTACGAGTATTCCTAGTTGTGAACCACTGCACTAAGATTTGATCTCAAGTTAGCTACTGCAGGTTATGAATGCACTTTTTTCATAATGAAGGCAAGGTAGAAGTTAGCAGTGAGTGGCCTTTGCACCACCAATTTATGCTGTGTCTTCAGTCAGAGAGGGATCCTGGGACAAAGGTGTTCCCAACGTTACCAGAGATGTGAAATGTTTTTCCACAGGTTTGGGTAACTGAATAGATTTCAAACATATTTACACAATTAATAAGTAGGACTGCTCTTAGCAAAACAAAATTAAAAATAAAATCAGTTAGAGATGTTCTATTTAATGTATTAAAAACAATTTACAGGCAGTCTAAGGATGAAGTTTCTATTACATACTAAACTGTATTTAATACCACTTGCAGCCCCATACAATTGGTGGAGGGATGCAATAAACCAAGATGCATGGGTAACTGTAAATTTGGCATTTCATAAGGTTTCAAGTGTTTGACTATGCAACCTTAAATAAACTTTCTTTTAACATAATTATGTACACAAAAGCTTCCTTAAAAAAAGGGAAAGAGGTAAAAATAAATCCCAAGTATTCCCAGTACACAGCTGCAATAGCTTTGGTGGCAGAATGGGCCCAGCATTTTCCAAAGTCCACGTTCCGTTCCTTTAAAAAAATAAAAAAAATTGGAAGGATGCCAAAATAACTGGCGAGAGAGAAGAAAAATGATTGTTTTTAACACTTTTACAACCCAGCTAAGCTCAAATGGAATTTCCCGTGACAAAGAAAAGGCACTTGTCTAGGCCAAGGGCTTTATTACTGCCAAATTTCAATGGTTTGCTGCAAAGCATGGAAATGTTAACGTTTCTCAAAAACAAAAATAAAACAACTCCCTCCCTCCCCCCACCCAAAAAAAGTTCAAGAATCTTTGATAATGAAAAATGTTAGACAACCAAATATAGGGCTCACTACTAGCCCACCTATAATACATTTAAAAGAATGGAAATGTATACATTACAAAATGTAAAAATAGCAGTTTACCCAATCATTAAACAGAGCAAGGTGGGGTGAAGGTGTGTAAACAAAAACAAAACAAAAAATACCCTACCCACTACTTTGTTCTTAGTTGTAATTACTGACAAATCCTAGGGTTTATATGACAAGTTATAACAGAGGAAACATTATTAAAGCTGTCTACTGCAACTCCATAATTAAGGTGGCATTGAGCTTTTCAGTTAAGGCAGGATTAATGTCCACCTATTTCAAACTTCAATGATTTTATTGCCATACACACTATGTCATTCTACATTATATATAACAAATATATAAATAAATACATCACACAAAAACATGGTTGTTTGAACACATTAACTTGAACTCATCATGAAATCTTTTGCTAAAGTGCACCATTTTCATTTTTTTAAATAGAAAACAAATTAATTGCTTACTTAGTGGTCTTTTACTTCCATGAATGCATTAAGTGATATCAGAAAGTACTTCACTGCACCAAACAAATTAAATTCTATATTAGTAGGGATTATACCAACAAACATCAATGTTAATTTAAAAAAAAAGGATTAGCAATTAAAGATTTAAAGTACATTAGCATTGATCTTCAGCATGAAACAGTTGTGATCAATAAAGAAACTAATCTGTAAATTTGATAAATTGAGTAAATCCTGTTTACCAAAGTACAGCATAAGCATAATTTACAAATATGAGAAGTAAAAGATTAAAAACCCATTCTTGGTTATTATAGCTGAAGAAAACACTTTAAAACATAAGATCAGCATTTAGATAAGTGTATCAAAATCACTACTTTTCTTTGAACTTCAATAACGTACTCTTACTCAGAAACCCAACAACTTCATGATTTGGTGAGTTCATCAAAACAAGAAATTTCCACCAAAAATCACAAGGATGGGTACCCACATAGTGAGCTTGTTTCACCGGCCAATGAAGTAAGCAGCACACGTGACCTGTAGTAATCTCTCTTTTTTATCATCTAAGGGCTTGTCTACATACAAAAGTTGTTCTCCTTTAATCATACTAGTATAGTTAAAGTAGTATAACCTTCCTAGTATGGCTGCAGTTATATCAGCATAAATGTGCTTGTATCACTACAGCTTATTCCCAATATGGGAAGGGGAATAAGCTATACTGCTTATACCTTTATACCAGTGTTACAGTGTCCACAACAGAGTTTGTGCCAATATAACTATGAGTTAAAAAAAAATTTATCCCCAAAACTGCTACAAAACTGTGTTTAGACCAGGCCATAGTAGTAGTAAGTTGTGAGATTCTA
The DNA here is from genome assembly GCF_011386835.1 of Chrysemys picta bellii. Taxonomy (NCBI): domain Eukaryota; kingdom Metazoa; phylum Chordata; order Testudines; family Emydidae; genus Chrysemys; species Chrysemys picta. The sequence continues at coordinate 193,566,209 of NC_088791.1, forward strand.
AACTCTCAGAAGTTAAGTGCTATGGATAATTTGCAGTAGTTTTGAAGTATGAGAATGACAGCAGTGTGGTAGGAAACAAATAAAAAAGGAAATTATGAGACTTAATTGGTAATAATTACAAGTTTTTGTAATTTTAGGTAACACCATATTCCTAGCTATGAGTAACAAAGGTTAACAGTTCCACAGCCTCAGTTTTAGTCCTGTGTATGGACATTTCTTTATGGGTTGAAAAAATATAATTCAATCTGAAAAAATCGCTCAAAGAAAAAAACTTAAAGGTAGTTAAACTATATAAATACTAATTTAAATAAATGTAAGACAGTCAAAGTATTAAGTTCCTTCCAATTCTTCAATTATTCCTGAAGCAACTGGGACATTCCCTTGTTCCAGTCAAAGACAGGGATAAAAACCACCTCATTTTACTCTATAGCCACTCTGATAGGACTCAGCCGTGGAGCTGACAAGCTTTGAATGATGTCAAATCCTGCCTTGCTTAAGCAGAAGAATTACCATGACACACAAGGTTCCTATACACAGGGGAAAGTATTTGAAGTATAGAAAAAAGCCCCAGGTCTTTCACCATAAGTTACATCATCAAGGATCTAACGTAAATTGACAAAAAGGAATACATTCAAAGTTCAGGTTGTTGGTCCAATAAAAGATATGACCTCACACATCTTCTGTCTCTAACACCCTGGGACCAACACAGCTACACCACCACTGCATACAGATTCAACTCAATCCAGTATGCCTCTAAATGACAGTCATTTAAAGAGTCATAACAGTCCCTGTTTAAAAGTTAGGCCTCTGGCTATATAAAAACTACTCCTGGCTATTGGTGGCAATCTGCACGACAGTACAGGAAACCCAACTCATTGCCCGTACAAGTATGTCACTGGCCAACCAGTTCTCGGAATGCTGCAGAAGTAGCATGCTTAGCACCAAGGAAAGAGAACTGAGTATCTGTTTATACTCACACCTAGACTACGCTACAAAATTAGGTCAATGCAAGGCAGCTTACATTGATCTAATTGTGCATGTGTCTACACTTATATTTGTCTTCCACCGATGTAAGCTCCCAGCTGGGCTGGCAAGTAACACTGCCTCCCTGAGCAGCAGAGACCCATCGTCAATGTACTCAGACTGATGCAGTTTGAGTGTAGACACTGAATAACTTATGTCGACCCTAACTATCCAACATCAGCTGTCCTACAATGCCCCACACTGACCACTCTGGTAACCATTGTGAACTCCACTGCTCAGCAGTCATGGAGACTGGAAGCCCCTTTCCCCTTTAAAGCCCTGCGAATTTTCAAAAATTCCTTTTCCTGATTGCCTGGCTTGGTGAGCACACCTAGCAGCTCTCCGTTGTTGAGTGGAACTGTCCAGCTGGGCCAGTGGGAAGAAGGGGCATTGCAGGCACAGCTCCAAACAAGCCATTGAAACAATGACATCTACGAGCAGATTGCTCAGAGGATGCAAGTGAAGGAGTATGACAGGGATCAGTAGCAGAGTGAAAGCCAAGGAACTGTGGCAGACATACCAGAAGGGCCAGGGAGGCCAACGATCAATCTGGTGCTCACCCGCAGATTTGCCACGTTTACCAAGACCTGCATACCATATTTGGCAGAGACCCTGCCAACCCCCCCCCCCCCACACACACACACACACCCCACTGTGGATACCTCCGAGGAGCTTGAGCCACAGGTCTCTGCCATGAACAGCAAGGAGGATGTGGACAAGGAATAGGAGGAGGAGTATGGGGAACAGGCGACAGGGCGATCCAGCTGTGCAGTGAGCCAGGACCTGCTTTTGATTTCATCTCAGTCTAGCCCATCAAGCCCAATGCAGGGTAAGGAACCTTGGGTAAGAGTGTAGAAAATTTTTCAATTACAGGGATGGCACCCCCGAAGTAGCAGAACACATATTTTGACTTTCCATTAATTTACTCATGTGAGAAGAGTACTGCTGCCACCAAGAGCGGTATCTGCTTTTCAGTCCCCTCTAGAGTTAGATGGGGGGCAGGGGAGAAGAGCATGCGGAAGAGAAGGTTACTCACTTTGTGCAGTAACTGAGGTTCTTCGAGATGGTTGCCCCTGTGGGTGCGCCACTTTAGGCGTCTTGGCAATTGGAGATTTGTGGTAGCAGTACCTGGTTGGGCCGCACGCTTGACTCCGAGTGATTACATAGCGGTGCGCAGCCAACCGTCCTCCAGTTCCTTCTCTACCTCAGAGAATCAGTGTGAAAAATTCCGAAGCAGAGGGAAGGAGGGAGGGTAGTTGAGTACCCACAGGGACAACCATCTCAAAGAACCTCAATTACTGCATAAGGTGAGTAACCTTCTCCTCTTCTTCGAGGAGTGTCCCTGTGGGTGCTCCGCTTTAGGTGATTGTTGAGCAGTGCCTCTCAGTGGAGGAGAAGGGCTTTGGAGTTGGTCTACTGATGGCGGATAACACCATAAGTCCAAACTGAGCATCTGCTGCTGATTGTTGTTCTAAAGCATGGGCTAATGTCCAGGTAGCTGCTTTGCAAATATCAGTGATAGGCCACAGATGTTGCTAACGCTTTCATGGAGTGTGTGCGACCTCCCAGTGGGGGTTGCAGATTGTGGTTTTGATAGCACAAATGGATACATCTAGATATCCATTTGGATAGTCTCTGTTTTGAGATGGTTTCACCCAGGGGTGGGCAAACTTTTTGGCCTCAGGGCCACATCTGGATATGGAAATAGTATGGTCGGCCATAAATGCTCATGAAATTGGGGGCTGGGGTACAAGGGCCACCTGTGGGTGCAGACTCTGGGGTGGGGCCAGAAATGAGGAGTTCAGGGTGCAGGAGGAGGCTCCGGCTGGGGGTGCGGGCTCTGAGGTGGAGTTGGAGGATGAGGGGTTTGGGGTGTAGAAGGGGGCTCCAGGCTGGTACCAAGGGGTTTGGAGGGCAGGAGAGGGATCAGGGCTGGGGCAAGGAGTTGGGGCTCGGGAGGAGATCAGGGGTGCAGGCTCTGGGTGGCGCTTACCTTAAGCAGCTCCCAAAAGCAGCGGCATGTCTCCCCTCCGGCTCCAACGCGGAGGCACAGTGCTGGCCACACGGCTCTGCGCGCTGCTCCATCTGCAGGCACCACCACTCCAGCTCCCATTGGCTGCGGTTCCCAGACAATGGGAGCTGCAGAGCCAGTGCTTGGGGAGGAGGCAGCATGAGGAGCCCCCTGGCTGCCCTTATGCATAATAGCAGGAGGGAGGCTATGCCACTGCTTCTGGGGGCCATGCGGAACCACGGCATGCGTGGAGCAGGACAAGCCCCTGACTTGAGTGCCGGAGTGAGGCAAGCCCCCGCCCCAGCTCCCCAATGGGAGCGTGGGGGCCGGAGGCGGCCCGTAGTTTGCCCACCCCTGGTTTAGCACCTCGAGCATTCTGTTATGGAAATTAGTAGTCTAGGTAATTTTCTGAATGTTTTTGTTCTTTCTATTTAAAAAGCTAATGCTCTGTGAACATCTAGCACATAGAGAGTGAGGCCTCCCTCCCATCAGCAGGTGGCTTTGGGAAAAATACTGGTAAGTAAATAGGTTGATTTAAATGAAAAGGGGAGATGACTTTGGGTATGAATTTAGGATGCAGTCGTAGGATTATTTTATCCTTAAAGAATGTTGAATAAGGTGAGTGTGCCATTAGGGCACCTAATTATCCCACCCATCTTGCGGACGTGATGACAATGAGGAAAGCCACCTTCATTGATAAGTGCAACAAAGAGCAAGTTGCAGGGGGTTCAAACAGTTTTCCCATAAAATCATGTAGAACAAGGCTGAGGTCCCACGTGACTGTAGGGTTTCTTAGTGTGGGATAAGTGTTTTCTATGCCATTAAGGAAGTGTTTAATCATCGGGTGAGCAAATATAGTGACTCTGTCCATCTTGTCATGAAAGGAGATGGATGGCAGCCAAGTGTACTCTGATGGAGTTTGTGGATAGCCCCAATTTTTTTAAGCCTAGTATATAATCGAGGATTCTCAGTAGGGAGGCTAACTGTGGCACCAGATGCAGAATCGTTTCCATTTATGGTTATACGTCCTTCTTGTGCTTAGTCTCCAACTGTTCAGTAGTATATCTTTCACTTCCTCAGAACAGTCCTTCTCGACCCCTATCAGCCATGGAGTAACCAGGCCTTTAGATGGAGTATTGCGAGATTGGGGTGACAGACGCGTCCTGCATTTTGAGATAGAAGGTGAGGGAAGGGTTCGAGGCGGTTTCACTGCCATCTGCCGCAGGTATGGAACCACATTTGTCTGGGCCATGTGGGTGCAATGAGAATGATCCTGGATTTGTCCTGCCTGATCTTGTGAATGATTCAGCTTAGGACTGGATTTGGGGAAAATGCATACATCAGTGGTGCCTCCCATTTTAGGAGGAATGGTGTCCCAATCCGGCCTGGGAGCTATATTGTGGACATTTGGCATTCTGAGCTGTTGCAAATAGATCTATGGTGGGGAACCCCCATAGTTTGAATATAGTTTTGAGAATTCCAAGATCCATCTCCCCCTCATGGGTTTGTGAAAAATCCCTACTTCGTTGATCGGCTGTTGTATTCTGACATCCTGGCAGATAGGATACCGATATCTCTATGTTGTTGGTGATGCACCAATTCCAAAGGCGTATTGCCTCTGTGCACAGGGAGTATGATCGTGCTCCCCCTTGGCAATTTATATAGAACATGCATGCTATATAGTCCATAAGGATCTTGATGGCATTCTTCTTGATTCAAGGAAGAAAGTGCTTACATGCATTTCAGACTGCACTTAACTCCAATAAGTTTATGTGCAGGTTGGACTCTGCTGGGCACCAGTGGCCTTGGATCATATTGTGGCGTAAATGTGCCCCCCACCCAACTAGGGAAGCATCTGTCGTGGTTGTCATGGTTGGAGCTTTTTGTTGGAAAGGGACTCCTGAGCAGACATTCTGTAGTTGCGTCCACCATGTCAGCGAGTCGTATACCCTGCGTGGCATTGTGAGGCATCTGTTGACAGTGTGTCTGTGCGGTATATACATTGTTCGAAGCCAGGCCTGTAAGCATCTTATGTGTAGTCTGGCGTGTTTTACAACAAATGTTACTGCTGATGTGTACCCCAAGAGTCGTAAGCATGATGTTTGCGGGCTGTCCATCATCACTGAAATTAGGTTGACTAGAGTGAGGAAGTGTTGTTGGAGTAACTCTGCTGTTCCTGAGAGACACTCGAGGTAGGCGCCTATGAATTCCAACTTCTGGACAGGAACCAGTGTGGACTGTATATTTATTTGCAACTCTAGGTCCGTGATCAGGGTTATCATGCTCTGCATGGTATTTATTGCTCCTTGCTACATTGGTGCCCTTATCAGGCAGTCATCTAAGTATGGAAATATCATCACCCCTTGTCTGCAGAGGTGAGCTGCAGCAACAGAGAGAACCCTGGGAAAAACTCTTGGGGCAGTGGAAAGGCCGAAGGGTAGTACTCTGTAGTGGAAATACTGTTTCCCCAGGGTGAATCTCAGGAATCTTCTGGGTGAGAGGTGAATGGTCATATGAAAATAAGCATCTTGGAGGTTGAGGGCCAGGAGCTAATCTCCTTTCTCTGACGATGGAATTATTGTGGTTAGAGTCACCATTCTGAAACATTGTGTTCTTGCGAATCTGTTGAGTTTTTGTAAATCCAGGATGGGTCTCCACCCGCCGTTCTTTTTCTAAGTTAGAAGGTAATGGGAAAAAAAACCTCTCCCCATGTTGTGATGGTACAGGTTCCATGGCACCTAATTGTACGAGATGGTTTATTTCCTGTCATGACAGGTGCTCGTGAGAGGGGTCCCTGAAGAAGAATGGGGAAGGGGAGTGTGTAGGTGGGATAGAAATAAAGGGGATGTAGTAGCCCTTCTGGATAATCACTAAAACCCATTTGTCTGTTGTGATGGTGTTCCAGACTGGGTACTAAGTGACAGACGGTGTCCGAATGGGCAGGGGACTGTATCAGTTTCTGGAATCAGACAGTGCGGAGGTCTCGTGCCCTCGACCACACCTTCAAAAAGATTGTCTGGAGGTGGATGGTTGAGACATTGAAGATCGATCTTGGTTCTGTGAACATCTGTTCTGTTTTTGTTCATGCCTTTGGTTTTACTGTCTTTGTGGCTGGGAGTACAGTGTAGGCTGGAATCTCTGATTGTAAAACCTGCTCTATATCTTTTCATTTGCAGATATGTAAATGCCAAGGGTTTTCAAGGTCGCCCTTGAGTTTGTTAGGGTGTGTAGTGAGACATCAGTTTTGTCTGCAAATAATTTCTGTCCTTCAAAGGGTAAGTCCTCAACTGTTGCCAGGACCTCACTTGGGAATTGGGAGAGATGGAGCCAGGATGCACAGCCCATGACAATGGATGTTGTGATGAATCATGCTGCTGTGTCTGCAGAGTCAAAGGAAGCCTGGAGGATGAGATGAGACCCCCTTCAGAAATGTGTGCTTTGTACTGTTTTTTTGTTGTTGTTTGGCAAATAAAGGTTGACATTTTGGAGAACAGATTGTGTGCTTATTTAGCCAGCAGGGCCGAATAGTTAGCTATGTGGAACTGAAGCATAGCTGATGAATAGGCTTTTCGCCCCAAAAGGTCTACTAATCTTTTCCAATCCTTATTGTATGGGGTTGTTCGGGACTGGTGGTGTTTCCCCCTTTGATTGACTGCCTCCATCACTAAGGAGTTTGGTGCAGGATGTGTGAATAAAAATTCAGCTCCTTTTGCTGGCACATAATACTTACTGTCTGACCTCTTACATGAGGGTGGTGCAGTAGCTGGACTCTGCCAGATGATTTTCGCAGGCTCCATAATAGCATCATTTATCGGCAGGGCTATCTTTGCTGATGGGGTTGCCTGGAGTATGTCCGTGAGTTTATGTTGGGCTTCTGGTAGCTGTGCCAATGAAATGTCTGGAGAGTCAGCAACCCTTTTGAAGAGGTCCTGAAAGGATTTGAAATCATCCCCTGTAGTAGGAGATGGTGGCATTATGATTTCATCTGGTGACAAAGATGAGAGGTGAGTAGGCAGTGTAGTGTCCTGTTTGGCTGTGTCCTCAGGTACCTCAGCATCTCCCTCTTGTGTTTCAGAGGGTGCAAGGACAGTAGGTGAAGGGGTCAGGGCTGCTCTGGACCTAGGCAGGCTAGGTGACCTGCAGTTTTGGGCGTTATACATTGCCCATGGATCCCAGTATGACCAGTTAGGAATGGTATAGGGATAGTGCCCATGGGTGACAATACAATCCTCGTATATCTGCAGTGGTTGTTGATGATATGGTCCTGGCTTTGGTGAGGAATGACGAGGAGTATATATATTACTGCATCATCCTCTTCTTCCTCATCACTGGAGAAGGGGGGGCTGACCTGCAGGGAGTAGTGAGCTGGTTAGGTACCAATCTGGATGGGTGACCTTGGTGCTGAGTAGAGGAGATTCAGGTGTTGAAGCCACTACCAGGTCTGCATGTTTCACGAACTGCTGCAGTAACATGAAGCTCGGTGACAGACAGCATGGTAGACAGCCCAGGAGCATGAGTTGAAGCTACCGGTGTTGAGGATTTAGAGCTGTGCAGCATAGGTACAGCAGGTGGCGCCATTGTACCGCTTGGTGCCGAGATCATCTTTGGCTCCATGGGCGCCACACTGGAAGGTTTCACTGTGTGTGTGAACCTCCATTAGAGCCTGCACGCACAGGGTCTTTAGCTCTTCAGGAACTCTCAGTGCCGGACGTTCCCAGTGCCTCGCGGTCTGACGCTCTCGGTGCTGTCGGTACCAGGGCAGATTTTTCTGTTGGAGATTGCTTTTGTTTAGGTGATTCTCGGTGCGGGAATGTCTGCGCCTGCTTCTTGGTAGCCTTTCTAGGAGTAGGCCGATGTGGAAGCAGAGCCCCTGTCAGAGGCTACTGTTGGCCGCCCAGGGGGTGACCTGGACTCAGGGTCAGAGGCTGGTCTGAGGGATTTCTCCCTCATGAGGAGCTTCAGTTGGAGATCCCTGGCTTTTCTTGTCCAAGCTACCTGTTTTCTGCACTTTTGAGTAACATGTGTCTCGCCGAGGCAGTGGGCACACTGAGTGTGGCCATCAGAGACCGATATGGATAGTCTGCAAGTCAGGTAGCGTTTAAACCCAGGTGAGCCGGGCATGCCTGAGGGAGCTGGTCTCTTAGAGAAAAAAACAGGGGTAAACCCTGTTGAGGCAAAGGCTGTATGTCTGCTGGAGAGGCTGGGATAGATAGGGAAGATAAAGGGGATTTTTTTTTTTAATTTAAGATATTAAAGGCAGGCAATAGATATAGAAGCTAACTACAACTAAGCTAACACTATAACTATGAACTAACTACTATAAATCTTATCTGAGGTAAGAGAGGGCACTGCTGATCGCTCTGACTCAAGCCAAAGGCGGTAGAGAAGGAACTGGGGGATGGTTGGCTGCACACTGCTATGCAACCACTCGGAGCAGCATGAGACGGCTACAGCACATGCGCGGCCCAACCAGGCACTACTACCACAAATCTATGATTATAGGCACAGGGTGCTAAGACACCTAAAGTAAAGCACCCACAGGGATGCTCCTCGTAGAACAGTTTATGTACATAGGGATGTCCCTTGAATCCTCCTTAGAGTTTGCTAAGAAACTTTCATGGGGATACTGTGAAATCCACTCCCAAAGACTTCCAGGGAGGGCTGCCTTATTTCTTCCTCCATGCCAGATAACTTCAGCAGACACCATTGCCCTACACTACTAGAATGATGAAGCTGAGCAATTCCCTCCTCATTTCCCCGACCCCAGGCGGGCCATACTTACCATGGCTAGCGCTGTGACTGGCGATGTGCACAAGCAATCGCAAACAACAGAGAGAAGGTAGTGCTCATAGCTTTTGGGTACCAAGGGGAGTGATTTCAGCATCTTAAGTTTTGCTTTCCATAGTGAAAACGATACCGCTCTGTGTATTTTATCTGTGGCTGCTGCTATTGTGGCCTCCAAGGTCTCCCCTTCTATACCCATAGAACATCTGAGCCAGATAAGGTGGAGAAAGATGAGGACTTAGGATGACATTCAGTGAGATCCTGTAAGCAAGTGCTGCATTGGACACCTGAGTACAGGCCTGAAGGATGAACACTGTGGACAGCTATCAGGGAATGCAAGTCTTAAATCCTGGTCTAAGGGCTCTTAGGAGCTCATAAGTTCCAACCTGACACCCAGTGACTTGCTAACAAGTACCAGAACAAAAGCTGAACCTGACAGAGGACTCCAACTGACAGAACGCTAGGGGCCATGATTGGTTTACAGCTTCTATATAAACCCAGCACAGGAATAGGAAGTTGTCCATGCAACTGGATCTCTCTGCTTAGGACTACTTCCCGATCGCCTGACAACCAGACCCTGCCTGCCTCCTGGTTTGCGCTCTGGCCTGTCTTGGAGTCTGACTTCCTGGTATCTGACCCAGCGTGACTCCTGCTCTGATCAATAGGTAAGACCGCCCATGCCCCGGTCATGACAAGCGGGTGGAGAAGGAAAGAATGGAGAGGAGAGAGGCCCAGGAGTCCCAGCAGGAAAAGGAGAGGGAGATGCACCCAGACATAAAGGGGCTTCTCAGGGAGCAAACACAGATGCTGCACACTCTGGTGGACCTGCAGACTGAACAATCCCAGGCTCACCTCCCTCTGCAGCCCATAGTGAACTCAGTATCAGGAGCTCCCTATACACCTCCTCAACATTCCACATGGCATCAGGGGTCGTCACACTATCCCTACACTCCACCCCAGGGAACATTAAAGACAATCACAGCTTCACATACACTGACCTGTGAAAGACGCAGTTGAAATGGACATGAATGTTCTTTCCTCCATAAGTTCTGTTCTCTTAATTTTTTAAGTTTTATTAAGTTTTTAATGTTTGTTTTGTGTTTTTTTTAATTGCACAAGGGTTTTTTTTTGCACTGATTTTGTTACAGAATAAATGTCTATTTGGAACATAATTCATCTTTAATAGTTCAAAACATATACTGCTGACTGCTCAGCAGTTCTGAAAGCAACCAATTCCAACTCATAGGATCATTCACAAACAAAACTAATAGGTGCATTGATAATGTTATATTCCTACATGTCCAGCAATCACCACCCGATTCCTACCAGGCCACAGAAGAGGAGGGCCAGGTAGAGCACACGACAACACCACACTGTATTCTGGCTCACTGTTAAAACGGTCTTTCAAAGCCTCCCTTGAGTCGTGTAGCTCCGTGTTGAGCTCTTCTAATAGTCCTTGTATATGCGGTTCAAATTCAGCAGACAGCTGCTCCACCTCCACCCTTGTGGAAACTTTTCCCCCTTTGCTTCACAGATACTATGCAGGACACAGCAGGCAGCTATAATCATTGGGATATTTTTCTCACTGAGGTCCAATCTTATGAGCAAACAACAACAGTATCCCTTCAATGACCCAAAGCATATTCAACTGTCAGTCTGCAACTGGTGAGCGAGTAGATGAATCGTTCCTTGCCATTACCAAGGTGGCAGTTTGGCTTCATGAGCTAGGGGAGAAAGGGGTAAGCTGGGTCATCCAGGATCCTACTGGCATTTCAACATTCCCAATGTGAATCCATTGGTTGGGAAAGAAAGTCTGTGCTTGCAGCTTTCTGAAAAGGCCGGTGTTCTTAAAGATGCGAGTGTCATGCACCTTCCCTGACCAGCCCAGACTGATGTCAGTGAAGTGTTCTGGTGATCTACCAATGCTTATATAACCATAGAAACGTAGCCCTTTCTGTTGATCTATTCAGTTGCAAGGTGGTCTGGTGCCATTTATCACTCCACCACAGCTTGGGAACCCCACTGCTGCAAGTCCATCCACTATGTCCTGGACATTGCCAAGAGTCACAGTCCTGTGTAGCAGGAGGCGATTAATGGTCCTGCACACTTGCATCACAATGGCCCCACGGTGGATTTCTCAAGTCCAAACTGATTCCCGACTGACCAGTAGCAATCTGGCATTGAAAGTTTCCACAGTGCCACTCACTTCTCCACTGTCAGTGTAGCTCTCATTATGGTGTCCTGTGCTAGAGGGCTGGGATGAGCTCATTCAGGAATGTGGCCTTGCATATCCTAAAGTTCTGCAGCGATTGCTTGTCATCCCAAACCTGCATTACAATGAGATCTCACCAGTCAGTGCTTGTTTCTCAGGCCCAAAAGCAGTGTTCTACCATCTGCAGTTGCTCCGTAAATGCCATCAACAAAACCGGTTGTCACTATATTCCACAGCAATCCACATGCAAGGAATAGTCATGTTCCCCACTCATTGGGTTCTTCTTGCAATTTCAGGATCGTGCACCCTGCACCTGCAATGCTCATGACAACAGTGCACAGCTGTGCAGGCTCCACACTTCTGTCAGAGATGGTGGACAGTGAGGAGGACCACGTGGGTTTGTGGGATTTAAAAAAAAAAAAAAAAAAAAAATCAAGAAAATTATGGGATACAGATAACATTATGGGATGGAGACACTTGCAAACTGGGAAGTTGACCCCCTGCTCTCAGTCACCCCTGTGCAATTTGTTTTGGAAATGCATGATGGGGCCAAAAGACAGTGTGCTGGACAGTGGCGAGTTGTACAGTGGGATAACTACTCATGGTGCACCGCATTCTGTATTTATACGAGCACTACTGTGAGTGCACGTACCACCGAGGCAAGGAGCCAGGTAAGCACATGAACCAGCAATGTACTAACTGCAGTGGCTGTGTGCCAATGTAACTTGAGTCAACATATGTTTGTAGCGTACCATTGGTTGTCCCAGTTGCTTAGTTGAACCCTTGGTTTAGTGGCTCCTCCCCTTAGCTTGGGGGAGGGGCCTTCTGATAAGGGCAGGCTCATGGCCCTTTCCCAGAATTCAATAGGTGTAGTGTAGACAAGACCTCAACAACATCCTGTCCATTGATTGAGAGAAGTGTTAACAAGATCAGAAGGAAGAACGAGGCATACTTGGGGCACCTTAGAGACTCACGAATTTATTTGGGCATAAGTTTTCATGGGCTAAAATCCACTTCATCAGATGCATGCAGTGAAAAATACGGTAGGAAGATATATATATATATATATACACAGAGAACATGAAAAAATGGGTGTTGCCGAAAAAAGAATGGTAGTTCCAATGAGCAGTCACAAGTGTGAAGGAAAGGGTTGGGGAATAGCAGGTCCTCGAAACACTGTAATGGATAGAAAGGCTCTCTAGCGAGAGAGAAAGGAAAGGAAAGAGGCAGATAATAGGGATGCATTTCTTAAACCAGGATGATTTGTTTCCACAAGAATACAAAAGTGCAAGAAAATTAGAGGTTCACAGTTCAGATAGTGCTTACTTGAAATCCACAATTTTGGAACTAAACTTCAAAGAAAGGAGCAAAATATGCACCCAAAGTTGTCCCTTATTGTATGCAACACTGGCTCTTCTAAGAGCAAAGCGCAATTTCAAGTATAAGACTTAACAGCAAATGATGAACTTCACTTGGTGAATCAAACAAAAACAATTATAGAAATCTTCTGACCACATTTATAGTAATCTACTTACATGTGTTGTTGCAGTAATTCAAAATATTTCCCCCAACCAAACTCTGAACATTAGAAGGCCAAGTATATAAAGTCAGGGATTATTTTTATTTATTTATGTTTAAGATGAGGATCTTATTTTAATCACTTTGAGACTATTGTTTTCATGTTGTAAATTAAAAACTGGAATGTTTTAAAGAACTGCTAAATAGAAAGCAATGTTTATTGAACATTATTGTATTAAATATTGTTTAAAAATGCTTAACCAAATTTGATCAATTTTAAACACACACACGTGTGCACATGCATCTGCGCACACACACAAAAGCATCTGGGCTTTCATGCCAAGTTTCATTCCAAAGAGAATTCAAATAGCCAAGTAATAAATCCCTGAAAAAGTTTTATAATAGAAGCGGGAATAGATCCTTAACTTAGCTAATGGGCGCTGTTATAACAACTCTTAAAAAACAATCTCCCCAAATCTCTGGCAGGAATGTAATAAAAAAAATTTAAAAGTCCCTTTTTTCCCTCCCAGCAAGGCTAGAACATATGAGAATAACTAAGTATTAGTAAGATCAACAGAGGTCAAAACCAAAGAAATGAATGGTAATTTTTACACATTGAAGGAGTTGTTTTCTCACAGAAGTGTAATTTTAGAGAAATTTGCAAGTCAACTGCAATTATGAACATTTTGTCAAGCTATATAATGAATGCTACTGTTTTCCATACAGCCCAATGTGAAACCATGAAATTCTATACATCAGTCAGGCTTTCACTCAGTACACTCAAGATTCCTGGTTATTCCCTCTACAGCAATTTTTTTATTTTATTTTAAGAGCAACAACATATAAATTGGAAACAAAATGTTAGCATGTTTCCTGAAATAGAGAAAAGTAAGCTTTAACAATACCTGTACGATGCTTATTTAATGTACTTTATTGCTTCCTGACTTTAAGAACAATAGTGATATTTAACCCTAAATATGTTAACTGAATATTCTTTGACTCCAGTATATTATTTTATTACCACCTGATTCAGTTCCTTCAGAAATCCCTGAAACAAAGTTCACCCCAATGGTGAACTGTACTGCTACAAAGGAGACCTGGGCCTATGATAATTTTGAAGAGCATCACATGCAAAATAATTATCAAGAGTAAGTATGAGTTTCCTCCTACTTCCCATTCCTCAGAAGGCCTTGTCTACACTGGGTTTTTTAAGACATTGGTGCACCAATGTAACAACATTGGTCCAAAACCCTGACCTAGATGTGCTGCGTCAATGGAAACTGCAGTGTTGCCAACTCTTGTGATTTTATCAGCAGTCTAACAATATTTGGTGTTTTTCTTATAACCACGGTTCATGGATAGGTTTTTACATAAGAAAATTAACTTTCATTTTATAAAACCTGGTAAGTTTCCAACCCTCATAATTGCAGAGAAAAGTTTGAAAACACAAGACCTAAAGGTTCAGATACCAAAAAGCAAATAAAGAGAACCCAATGTATTTTTAAATGCCTCATGATTTTTAAGCCACTCATGACTTTTTGCAGCCTAGCTCAGGATTTTTGCACACTTAAGATTGGAAATACTGAAACGGTGATTTATACTGATGCTGTTTATATTTCGGTAAGCTTTTAGGTTTATATATTATTACTCTAAAAAAATTGCTATAGAGGGAATAACCAATATAGATAAAGAAATACAACTCCCCCCCACACCCCTATTGGCTTTAGTATGTCTCCCCAGGGATTCACAGCAACAACAGCATATTCACTGTTCTGTTTAGCTGGGCAAGTGCTGAAGTGACAAAGAAGAAAAGGGGAATAAATATAAGGGCAAAAAACCTGGCACTCTCCAAATAAAGAGGGGTGACTATACATCCAAGTCTAACGGAGCTCATGCCAGCAACAGTAAGATATAGCAATCACTATACAACTAATACTCACAAAATGAAAAGTTAGAGTGGGTCTGGCACTTGTTAGTTTTATACTGCACCTTTCAATCACTCTCAGAAAGATAACATTAAATCGCTATTTCAGTATTTAAAAATAAAGCAGCAGAATGGTGGCTGCACAAAGCTTGTGTGTCTAATACTCTTAGCCAAAAATTGGATAAAGAAAGGATAGCATAGGTGGCGTGTATCATAGGCAGGGGATGCCTCCCCAAATAGCCCAGCGTGGCCCTGCCCACGCTCTGCCCAGAAGGCCCCCCTCCTGCTTGCCCATGCTGGCATGGGTCCCAGGTTTGTATATTTTTTGATGGTGCCCAGAACGGGTCCAAGCAGAGCCAGCCCATCCATAGGACAGACTGGGGAATTAGCGGGGGGGGCCTGGTGCCGGCATCAGCGAGCAACCTGGCCCCAGTCCACACCTGCTCCGCCCCCTCCTCGCCCCCATTCCAGTGGGCTGGGCTAGGTTGCTCGCTGCTGCCGGTGTCAGGCCCCCCACTAACCACCCAGGCTGCCCTGGCCCTCGTGTCCCCCCGAAGTGCAGGCCCCCCTGAAGCGTGGCAAGCCCAAACATTGGTGGAGCCAGGCCCACATTCCTAAATATTGGTGGAGCACAGGCACCATGGGCCCATATAATTCGTTGCCTATGCGTGCTGGGGCTGGGCGGGTAGGATGGCTGCGGCCAGGACTTGGAGTGGCTGAGACTGCTCAGCGCTGGGGGTCCTGGGGCACTGGAGCAAAAATTCTATTTCTGAACATTAGAGATTTTACTTCATACACTTTCTTTTTCTACATGATTTCAAAGCTTTCGGATTTCACACCAATAATCTTCAGCAGTTTTTTATAAAAAATGTGAAATGATAGAACAATCTTCAATATTGACAAATTAATCTAAGTTTAGATAGTGAAAATGACTGACATTGGAATATTTAGAGGCCATCTTGGCTTTTACAGTATGATTGATATGAGTATGTTTTCATTGGCCCTTCAGATTTATGAAACTGCACATGAGTATTAAGCATTGCTCCAGACATGAGGAAGAGCTTTGTATAGCTCAAAACTCTGTGCCTTTCACCAGCAGAAGCTGGCCTAATAAAAAATATTACCCTCACCTACCTTGTCTCTAATCAGGCCTAAAGGCATCCTCAGCTTGGGAATTTAGTAAACAAAGCTGTTTCAGCTATCTGTACACACAAAAAGTGAAACATGCAGTGATTTTGTATAGAAACCCATTCTCAATTTTTAAAACCAGAGTTGCTAGTGTTCATATATATATATATATATATATATATATTATCTACCAATTTTAAAACAATCTTTAAAATCAGAATTCCAGAATATTAATTATATTCCTATTCATGGCATTTACATACATCTATAGAGAGGATTTAACAAAACATTTTAAAGGAATTTTATTGACATTCTATGAAATATTTATATATATTTATGAGGACTTAACATTTGATTTTCTTTACAGAAATTTAGTATAGTTTGCAGAGAAATTCTAATTCTAAACGTTACAAAATCCAGATACCATTTAAAGTAATAGATACCATGCCACATGAACAACTCTACGGTAGATTTTCAAAAATGCCTATGGACATGTCTACACTGCAGTGGCTCTCAAACTTTTTTACTGGTGACCCCCTTCACATAGCAAGCCTCTGAGTGCGACCCCCCCTTATAAATTAAAAACACTTTTTTATATATTGAACATTATAAATGTTGGAGGCAAGCGGGATTTGGGGTGGAGGTTGACAGTTAGCGACCCCCCATGTAATAACTTTGTGACCCCCTGAGGGGTCCCGATCCCCAATTTGAGAACCCCACTATGCTGCATCTGGGCATGAGCCTCTCAGCCTGGGTTCACAGGCTTACGCTAGCATTCTAACAAACAGCTGGGTAGACGTTGCGGCTCGGGTTCTGAGGTCTTTGAGGAAGGGTAGGGGGTGGGGTTGAGAGCTCGAGATCCAACCTGAGCCACAACAGTCAAAGCAACATCTACAGACCCTCTGAGATTACAAGAACAAATCCCATTGACTGTGCTCTTATATCCCTTAGGCACCTTTGTAAAATCTTCCCCTCTCCAGGCAACAGGTAAAGATTAAGAAGGGTTTCCTAAACAAGACTCTTAATTCAACTTTTTCAAAAGTTTCTTTGGTTTTCATGAGGAAACTTCATGCCTTTTCTATGTCTGCGAATTTTTATTATTTGCCAAATTTGATTTAATATAATTTGGCTTATTTTGAGTAACAGACCTGCCAACCTGAACAAGTTGTCACTTTCTTTGAGCTCAAACAACTCAAAAATGTCTTTGTTTTAAAACCCAAACTGAGTGTGCTGTTAGTCCTCTGAGAACGAATTAGTTTATTTTTAAAAGGTATTTTAATTTGACAAGAGATCTCAGTCATCAGAAGTGACGTACTGTAGTACACATATGCATTTCATTGGTTTCATAACACCCAAAGCATCAATAAAAATGTCATCATTACACACACACAAAAAAGATTCTCAAAACTGCCACCAAATATTAGCTGTTTTTTCATATTAATGTTTTAAAATTTTCACATTAGTCAATGCAAGTGGGGGGCAAATGTCTCTCCTTCCAGAATTCAAATGAAGTGTTTTTGGCATCTTTGGAAGGAAACCTGTTTCACTTCTATTCACATAAAAATCAGAAAATAGGTTACATTCAAGTTTTACATTTGGGAAGGAAGGCGAAGAAAGAAGTTATATTGAGATATTTCAAAGTGTGATACAACACACCTGCACAGCTTTCACAGAACTTGGAAATTGAACTTGTGGTGGACAATGATCAACACCTGTTTCCAGCCATGATTCATCTGTTCTGCCATTTGTAAAAATAACAGCACAAAAAATACACAAAAAGAGAAGGTACTCTTGTATACTGGTCTTAATGTAATATATTGGTAGGGACTATTCCAGTTTAGAATTGAGGGAGGGTGTAAAAGTCTCTCCTTTACAACATCAGGAAGCTTGACAGAAGACTGTTAATATTGGCAACCAAAATATTTCCATTCTATAGCCGAATGAGTAGAACTACCCTTTTGTTATCTTAAGATTCTCAGTTAAAATTACAAGATGGGTAACTAGCTATTAGACACTACATAATACATACATAAACTGAAAATGTAATTCTAACTCATAAAAATGCTGTGTATCAACTAATGTTGGTCTGTACATAACATGCCAGTTAAAGTTACAGTACATACCTTTTGGTCTTCCATCTAGAAGCAGAGATTCCCTTAACAGCACATGCCCACAAATAGCCACAGGCCCCACACTGCAACCCTAACTCTGTCCTGTAGGAAGTCAGATTTTCAGCATCCCTTTGCCCAAATTTCCTCCTCTCCCATGAGGGCAGAGTTAAAGTTGTGATGTAGGGTTTGTGGTTGTACTATTAGTGACGTCCGTGTCACTAGGGGGAGAAGCAGAGGTTACGTACTGTTATGTTAGTTTAACTAATAAGTTATATGTAGACTGACTATAACTGATATCCAATATAGTGTTTGTGTATGATTGAATTTCCCAGGTTTGGATTTTGTTTTGTTTTTAAAGAAAGATCCTGTCCTTGGTGAAAGTGAGCAGCTGCCTCAGGAGCCCGCTGAGCACTTCCATAAAAATCCTGTTCTTCTTGAAAGGAGCCAATGGTCTCTGAGACCCTCATCTCCAATTAAATCCCAATGGAAATAACTGGAGAGCAAGTTGGTATAGGCAGCTTTGTAGCTTTCCTCCAATTTGTGCATTTCATAATATAATTTATAAAGTAGAAGTTAAATAACTTTCAACTCACAATTTATTTTAAAAAGGTAGCTGTGATGGCTCTGATGCCTGGTAAATAATACAAGTTTGAACTTTCACCCTCACAGATTGTCATAATTTCTTTGAAAGATTTGCTTCATAAACTGAACAAGCAAGCAGTATGTCTCGCAGAAAAGGAAGCTAAGTTGAAGCACAGTTTAACATTTTTTCCCTTTCATTTAGCCTTCAACTACCTGAAGGGGGGTTTCAAAGAGGATGGAGCTCGGCTGTTCTCAGTGGTGACAGATGACAGAACAAGGAGCAATGGTCTCAAGTTGCAGTGGGGTAGGTCTAGGTTGGATATTAGGAAAAACTATTTCAGTAGCAGGGTGGTGAAGCACTGGAATGGGTTACCTAGGGAAGTGGTGGAATCTCCATCCTTAGAGGTTTTTAAGGCCTGGCTTGACAAAGCCCTGGCTGGGATGATTTAGTTGGGGTTGGTCTTGGTCTTGCTTTGAGCAGGGGGGTTGGACTAGATGACCTCCTGGGGTTTCTTCCAACCCTAATCTATGATTCCATGATTCTATGATTTGAAACACACATTCTAACATATATAAGAGCAGCAGCAATGGAAAAACCACTATAAAATGTTTCAAGCCACATTTTTCACTATTCAGGATTATGTCTAGTGTTAATGGATGTATTGATACTGTATTGCACATTTTTTTATGCTTCTTCACAGCGAAAAGCTATTACGTTATTCTGCAACTTGGCTGACACACTGTTGCTCTGTACAAAAGAAATGATGCAGAATTTATTAAACTAAAACTGCCAACAAGAATTTGCTTTAATACCTAGGGGAGAAATACGATCATTTAGGCCAGTAAGAAAAAGATGTGTGCATTGGGTGCTCTACTAATTACAACTGCTTTGGTGGGCAATATCACTGGTGAAACAGATGTTAGGGACCTATTAACCAAAGTTTCTTAAACATCTGCTTACAATTTTAAGGCAATTGTAAATACAGCACAGAAGGTCAATTGGGCCAATTAAGGTCTATGTGCAAATCTACTCCTGCAGGTTTCTTTTTAGCTTATACTGACTTTTTTTTAACACAGGAAATAGAGTTTAATAGCAACTTGTGTCAATTTTGATTGTGATTTCATACAACAACAAACATTGATCATATGCCCTGTGCTTCACCAAATAACCCATTTTCCTTCCTCTTCTTCATCTGTACCTACAGCACACTGTTGAGGTTCTATAAGATGAAGCACAAGGTGGGGGAAGGGGTTATAAATACGATGGTTATACACATAGGTGCTTGATTTTGTTTTTAAAATCAAAACATGTACCTTATTAAAGAATCTGTGCTCACTGTTTGGAGAAAAGATGAACACGACTGTTTAAAAAATCGAGCACTGTGGTACGCACACTCTTCCTAACTGGCTTTAATAACCTTTTAAGTGAAAGTTGATAGCTGGTCATGAGGAAAAAGCTAAATGTGCTAATATTCTACAGATCTGGTGATTGGCCATACCCTTGTTTGAGTCTCACCCTGCTTTCTTCAAACTGGCTGCATTCAGGAATTTAACAGAATTTCTACTCAGCTATTGATAAGAGTGTGGAGGAAGAAAAAGTGAACATGCCTTGAGTCATTAAGGGAGTCTTCCATCTGGAAAAGTAGTGGTTGTACGTGGGAGAGACTGGGTGTAAAGCAGGAATCCTCAAGGTTTTAACACAGATATGGCACTTGCTCAAAGAGCATAGAGGGGAACATCGCCATGTACAGTAACTAAAACAATGAAGTTTGTATGTACAATTTAACAATGAAAATTCCTGGCAAGACTATGATTTGATAAGTACAGTAAATTCAATAGTTAGAGAGACCTGGTGGGTGAGGTTATATCTTTTATTGGACCTACTGCTGTTAGTGAGACAGATGAGCTTTTGAGCTCCACCGAGCTCTTCCTCGGGTCTGGGAAAGGTACTCTGAACCTCACAGCTAAATGCAAGGTGGAACAGATTGTTTAGCATAAGTAGTTGGCATATATTGTAAGGAAGCATTCATGATAGAGTGGCCTGTTAATACATCTTCAGTTACAGAGCAAAAAGAGGGGGTTAGTGAGTTACAGATTGTAGTAATAAGCCATAATTCCAGTGTCTCTATTCAGCCCATGATTTTTACTCTGCTAATCACTACAAATCATGGACTGAACAGAGACACTGGATTTATGGTTTATTACAACAATCTGTAACCCACTAACCACTTCTTTTTGTCCTATGACTACAGAGGTGTTAACAGGCCACTCTATCTTGAATGGTCCCTTAGAATATGTGCTAACTATTTACGCTAAACAATCTGTTCCACCTTGCATTTACTGTGATGTTCAGAGTACCTTTACCAGATCTGAGGAAGAGCTGTGTAGCTCGAAAGCTCGTCTCTCTCTCAGCAACAGAAGTTGGTCCAATAAAAGATATTACCTCACCCATCTTGTCTCTCTAATATCCTGGGACTGACTCAGCTACAACTACACAGCATATAATAGTAAGAGTTGACATTTGAAAATCAGTTAAGTATTATTTATCAAGATCGTGAAAAAGCAAAATTTTATGGCGGGTTGGAAGATACATTCTACTCCTGTCTACTATGATTCACTACAGGAAACTGTTAGTGTAATATTGCAGGTGAAGAAAGCCTCTGAATGTTGTGACTTTCACAAGTTTTGCTTGAAATCCAATTAGGAGGCTCTAGCTCAGTCCCTTGCTTCTTGAGCTGGGAGTGCTACAAAGATGGAACTGTCAACCTCTAGGCCAGGGGTTGGCAACCTTTCAGAAGTGCTGTGCCGAGTCTTCATTTATTCACTCTAATTTAAGGTTTCGCGTGCCAGTAATACATTTTAACGTTTTAGAAGGTCTCTTTCTATAAGCCTATAATATATAACTAAACTATTGTATGTAAAGTAAAGAACGTTTTTAAAATGTTTAAGAAGCTTAATTTAAAATTAAATTAAAATGCAGAGCCCCCCGAACCGGTGGCCAGGACCTGGGCAGCGTGAGTGCTACTGAAAATCAGCTTGTGTGCCGCCTTTGGCACACGTGCCATAGGTTGCCTACCCCTGCTCTAGGCGGTGTCTTCTGCTACTCAGCTTGCATACAGAGTTCAAAATTATTGATAGAAAAATATTCAATACATTGTAGAGAAAACAGTGTAAGATTTATAGAAGTTCTTTATATTTGCAACCTTGACGCTGTGCTCTCTCACATCTGGGCAAGTAACATGAGTCCTACTTGTCCAAACAACAGCTAAATCCGAAAGCAAACAACAGAGCTTCCAGAAAACATTCATCAATAAAGACTTGTCTTTACTCAGCTTGGTCCATTATCACTTGCTTTAAAAACGTATCCCCCCATCCATCTTGACTGTAACTTAGTAGCAAGGATATTTTCAATGTCTTATGATTTTTTTTTCACCAAATGAGATTTAGCTAAGTAGAATAGGATTACCTAAACTAGAATTTGGCTAGGGCAGTTGGGCTAACACTGCTACTCTTACAAAAATGACTGCAGTTAAGTCTCATCCAAAAGAAGGCAAGCTCCACTTGCACAGACCGCTCTACCAACACTCTGGCAGCCTGTCTATATAGAAGACAATTCCCTAAAAATTCTAACAGTTTTTAAAACCATTTGAATCCACGGCAGAGCAGGTTTAGGAGGCTGGAACTGTTCTATTGAACTGGTTAGGACATTTTTTGTGTGGAGTGGGAGGATTATCCCAGATCATGAGGCATCAGTTGAGTATTAGCTCAGAAGAGTACAGCCTACTCAATCAACAATGCCCACTTCAGCAGCATCAAAATATTTTTTATAGGTCTCCCCAAACCAGTGATGATCCTGTGCAGTTTATGAGACTTGAATGGATTATAGTCGTGGTTTTCAACCTGTGGTCTGCACACCCCTGGGGTCCGCAGACTATGCCTAAGATTTCCAAAGGGGCCTTCACCTCCTTTTGAAAATTTTTAGGGGTCCGCAAATGACAAAAAGGTTGAAAACCACTGGATTACAGCAAAACGTGAGGGGACTGCAATTAGTCTGTGGTGACTTACAATATAGTAATTAGAAAGATAAATATCTTCCCTCATTGTATCAGATCTTTATCTGACATTGTTCAAAAGCATAAAATTTTTTTAAAAATCGTATGTTCAAAACCAAACCTCAGGATTCCTAAAACAAAACTGACGGCATGAGAAACACATGGGTTTCAAATACAAAAAAGCAAGAGAAGCAGGTAACACTTCTGATGAAAGGACGTGCTCTAGAAAGGGATGGGAGGGGGAGAAAAGATGAAGTTCTACAGAGACCACTAAATACTTACCTGATCACTGCAAATTACACTGAATACTCCCGCAGAGAAACATTTGTCAGATGTCAGTCAAATATATTTCTCACTTTGAAGGATAATACAGCTACAGAAAGGGTTTGTTTCGAAACAATTTCTATAGCATAAAAAAAAAATAACCTGGCCTAACCTCCTGGCAGGGCTGGATTTACCAGGAGGAAACAAGAGACAGCAGTGACTACTTATGTGACAAATCCACGTTTACAGGGTTTAGTTACCTATTATCAACCCTGAAATATAAAGTATTAAATACAAATTTGGATATTAAGACACGTCTTTTTGAACAAAAATTACAATAGGTCTTTAAAAGCTAAAATAAAGAAAACTACAATATTTTACCAAGTTGAGCCCACAATTTGCAGCATATACCAACTACATTCTCTCTAACATTAGAATCCAAAGTATGAAAGATTTTACTAGTGTACTGATATCAGTATTATTTTTTGAATATTTTAAATACATTTGTAAAAAGCAATTTACAAAATTAAAGGTCACAATCTGACCCCACTGAAGTTAGTGGGATTTTTTCCTGCATCTCCAAATAGGATTCAATTTGTCCCTAAGAGTATGGGATTTCCCACACACACACGCACCTTTACTTAAAAAAGGCCTAGAAGGGCTAAATCTGAAGTACTGTCAAGTTCCATTTTCGGAACTCTAGCTTTTCTGCATTATCTGGGAAAATGGACATCTGCGATAAGAGAAGATATCCTTTGTACTATTGAGCAATCTGTCAGTAAGTATCACTGACAGGTACAACTTCCAAGAAAGACACTACAATAGGAGAAAACTGGAAGTTCAACAGTTTTGTTTCTAAAGGCCTAAAGAACAGGCAGTCTTAGTAAGATAACAAAAGCATTCCCAGGCCACGGTCTTTTTTATTAATTGGAGACGGAATCAGTCTCTCTTCCCAGCATCTCCACTCTGGTCCACCTGTATATATTTTTTTGTTGCCTGCTCATTTCAGCATCTCCAGTTCTGTCTTCCCTGTGCTTTTATTTCCCCGCTAGTGTCTGGATAACATGATTTCCCAGCAGCACAGGTTGTATCTGGTCAAAATAGACAGAATTAAAACCATGGTCCAGCACAGAGGAACTATATATACTTGCTCTGTTTCAAAATTAAAGAACAAGGTGAAATTAATCCTAAAAATCTTTCATTGCATGACTGTGATACCATCATCTGCGTTGCTACAAAGTTTTGTGCAGTTCCATATGTGACACTTCATGAAAATTCTGAGCTAGTTGGCACTTTTGCTTAACACCAACTTCATTTTAAAATATTGTGTGACTTTAGTGGTAGTGAAAGGCATCAGCTTGAGCCCCCGGTAAATGAAGTCTTTTTGTTTAGAGGGCAGCAGCAGGGCAAACTTCTGGCATATACTGCCATGCCAGTAGGCCTCAAGCCTGATCAGGGTGTAAAAGAGGTACTTCTTTCTTCATGGTCCATGCAGTTTTGCCTCTCTGCTGTATCTGACAATTAGCAAAAAGTGCAGTTGACCATTTGATGTGGGAACTGAAACTGAGACTAATCAAACTCATCTGAGAGTAGGATGATCAAACATTCATTAGATGAGAACTTTTAATCCATAATGAACTGGGCTGGACTCAAATTTAGGATCTATACAGGTGAAAGATTCTGTAGCTCATTATCTAGGCTTTCAGTTAGTGGCATGAAAATCAGGGCTCTCAGAACTGTTCTCCAAGGTCAGCTGCTCAAAAACAGTTCCAGGGTTACAACTACATTCTCTATGGGTAGGTCTATACTTACCTCCGGGTCCGGCGGTAAGCAATAGATCTTCTGGGATCGATCCCGGAAGTGCTCGCCGTCGACGCCGGTACTCCTGCTCCGCGAGAGGAGTACACGGAGTCGACGGGGGAGCCTGCCTGCCGCGTCTGGACCCGCGGTAAGTTCTAACTAAGGTACTTCGACTTCAGCTACATTATTCATGTATCTTAGTTCGAAGTGGGGGGTTAGTGTGGACCAGGCCTAAGAGACTTCATTGGGATGGAGCCAGCAGGTTGACACTAAGATCTTCCAAACAATGAACACTATTTCCCAGCAGGAGTCTAGCTTGTTGAAAGTAATGTTCTCCACCTGGTCACATCATTATCATGCAGCTTGCAACGGCTGATCCTCCACCAACTCAATACAACTGAGTCCCCTATGAAGTGGTTGTTCTAATAATACATTTTGTATGCAGAGCTACTGTGTATATACCAAGAACATGAAGCTGTACACATTAGACATTAAAAGCCTTTAGTTAGTTCCACTGCCAAAGAAACTGTTCTCTGGGGCAATGTGCCATTTTTCATCCAGAAATGCCTTTAAAACGGTGGCTCACCTATGTGCTGTTAATCCCAGAAAAAGACGGCATGGCTTCGATTTGTCTCCACATTAACACAGCAGCCATTATCACATATTCTAAACTTGGTCATCTATACTAGGAATAACATTGTGGACAGAAAACTTGCACCTATAGTTTAAATGAGCCATCCAGTTGAGTCAGCACATATCTTAACATGATGCAAATGGACTAGTAGTCTTTAGCTATCAATTCACCTAACACAGCAGGGAAGTACTTTTTCCTCTGGAGAATTCTTCTCTCTAGGCCTCCTTCTAAGGACGGCATTCTTCCATAACTCTGTCAGAAGTGCTTGGTAGAAGTTGTATGGCTGTTTTAAACAATGAATGGTAACCCTCACCAGACCATTAGCTATACTCATTCCAACCTGGCCCACCATGCACATCTATTTTATACAGAGGTCTTGTGTGTTGCGATGGCTCCAGGTGGGGCTGAGGCTAGACTTCCCAGAGACACAGTATTTTAGCTCTTCCTAATTATGGCAGTCCTCACTATTTGGGAACATGGAATGAGGAAATTATGCCAAAATGGCTACTATTGGCACCCCCGGAAAGGACTCCGAAGCCCTCTGTTCCAGAGGTGTCCCTAGGACAAGGCTCTGCCAACACAGACACCTAGGGTATTTGGGAGGTTAATTTCCAACCAGCGAGACACCCAGGTGGGAGTTAAATTACCTAAAGCTGAGCCTATGTAAGGTCATCACTTTAAAAGAAGCTCGCAGAATAGCAGAAGACCAGTGAATTGTGCTGACTAAAAATCAAAGTAAAGAGCTCTGGGAAAAAGCATAGGAGCTGAATTTACTGCTTGCAAAACTGCACAGAAGGAATGCAGAGAGACATTTTTGCCAAGTTGGCATTATTTGAGCTAAACTAAAATCTTTGTAGTAAAACCCTACCCCAAGATTGGGGGGTGAGGGGATTTGTGTTCACACTTGAGCAGCCAGACAGTTATCCAAATTAGGAACAAACAGGAATCAACTTCCTACTCCCCGCACCACCACTGGATTATGAATTAAATTTAGGGTCATCATGTTCCAGGTCTAGATAAGAAATAACAGCACATTACTTTGGCTATTATAGAGTAAAAATCCACCCAATACCAATTCTTCACCATCCTCTGGAGCACTCTCCCCTTCACGGATCTCCCTTCAAGCTGGTACAGTTTTAGGACCATTAGGAAGCTCAGTCACAAAAAGTATTTTTTCCCTTTGGCACTCAAGTACCATGGTGATGGGTGCAGTACAACAACCACCTGAACATAACAAATTTGGTATGGTCATGTCTTGTGTATTCTGTTCAAATGTGCCAGGACATCAACTCTGGTTCCCTTGTTAATAGTATGGGGGAAAAGTGGTAAGTTCATTTCTAACCCTGCAAGAACTGCCTTCACAATCATTAGCATTTTACATTGATTAAGCAGGGGATAATTTTGCTACTTTTATTCAAGTGACGTATCTTATAACTGGAACAAGAAAATCTCCTACGAAGAAAACAACAGGTATGCCAAGAAGCCGATGTTGAAATAATTCAGAAATAAAAAAAAAAAAATCCACAGAATTCTTATTTTCCAGCTCACTGTTAAAATGTCGAATCAAAATGGGTCATAACTTACGAAGTGACAACACACGTTATTTCAGCACTTTCTCAGTGATGTGTGGCCAGTATTTTAAGAAAGTGCTCCCACAAAAATGGTCCTTCTTTAGCCTACGATAAACCTTGTGAACCAGAGCTACATGGGATTGCAGACACACAGGGTGAAGGGTCGGAAATGGGGCACTTTGTCTAAATTGTTTATAATTTGTTCCAGTAAAACACAACATATCAATAGTATATCAATGTTCAACATCTATAATTTGAAATAGGGCTCTGGGTGAAATAAGACAAATGCAATAATTGAGGTTCTTCTCCTCTGTTTTTTGTTCTTTTTAGTACTTGTAATTTGGTGCAATTTCATCCATACTAAACACAAATGACAGATCTTTTATAAGCCGTATCTAGAAGGGAGTTGAACTCCATCAGATGCAAGAAATCATCCTACGCCTCCTATCAATTTAACAGCAGAATTTTATCAAGGGGATATTGAGGCACTCTCTCCAGCACAACATTACTGTCTACATCATGAATCTGCTACATACAATTAAAACTTACAGTACATAGGGCTACAGCCAGAAAATTGCTTTTCTCCAGAAATCGGAACAAATACTGTCCATCAATAAAAAGTAATAATCATGTAAGTTCATTATACTGACTCACCCCTATTGTATGGTACTGACCTGATTCCTAGAAGGTATTCAAACCCTACGTGTGTGTAATAGAACAGTTCAGCCATATAAAGATGCAATACCTATTAAATTGGCCATGTGAGAAAAGGGGCAGCTGTTTTAATGGTTAAGTTTAATAGGACAATAAATTTATGCAGCAGAACTTGGAACTAGGGAGAGGTGATCAAGTTCACCAAGTTTACCTTGTTTAACTTAGCTGCATAGATGGCCAACCCTTTTCAAATGTATTTTACACACACACACACACACACACACACACACACACACACAACAGAAAAAGTATTTTATTGATCATACAAAGGTCTTGATTTTTAATAGCATGTATGCAAGTGTCAATACAAAATGTGCATGTACAATTATGCACCTAATTTGCATAGGAATTACCAGAATTGTAGACATAATTTGAACTAAACTGGTCGCCCAACTGCTGGATTTATGCAATAAGCCTTTCCACTTTTATTGCGCCTAACAATGTTTATGAAGAACTCAAGTTAAGGAATTAAGCACCACAATACTCCTGTATTGTACGTATAATCCCCAATTTATAGGTATGAAAACAGAAATTTAAATGACTTTCCCCTAGTCACATAAGAACTCTTGGCTCAGAGTGCACCAGAACAAAGATATTCCATCCTTCAGTCTCTCGCTTCAGCTATTTCCCCTCTCCCTCATCTTGGAAATTGCATGCTCAAATTAAGCCTCAATTGCAAATGTAATTTTAATGCTCAGCTGTATATATGCACATTTTAAAATCAGGTCTCAAATATTTTAATGAAATTAATAAATCTGACTGAAACTTACTCTGTAGCAAAGATGTTATTTCATTCAGAAACAAAGTTCTGAAACTAATGGTGAAAAAAGGTATTCAACAAAGACGAAGCTGAACTGTCAAATTCCTGAAGTGGAGAAATTCAAATCACATTTTCACTTTTGATCCATGGCCTGGATCTAGAAAAGTTTGGGCCATATACTCCCCTCAATTCACAGCAGATCTCCCATTGTTAATAATGGGAGGTTTATAAAAAGAATGAAGGTAGAATATGGCCTTTATACAGTAGTTAAATTTAGACCCTAATCCTCCATCAAGATCCACTTGTTAATACTGTACATAGTTTCAGTGGAGTCAATGTGACTCCATATGGGAGTAAGGTGTGAATCCCAAAGCTGTACTGGGGCATCCTCTAAAGTCACTGATCACATTCAGCCCAACTCAGTGGGAAAAAGTTATGCCTAGCAGTATTATGACCATCACAATTTCTGCCCATTACTTGTTAGTTCATTTTCACATGTAATTACTGAATTTCAACATATATTTATGTTATCTGAGCAAATCAGGGCCTGGATTTCAAAATTTAAGAGTAAGTAGACCAAGGTTAAAGTAAGGGGTACATCAAACTGGGAATTTTTATGTACGTCAACTAGATTCTCCACAGAAAAAATGAGTAGAGGGCATCGAATATAAATTTAGAGATGTCATACCATTCTTAAGGGACTGCACAGGTGATTGATTGAGAAGCTGTCCAACAGGTGGATTAAATTGAGAACACTGGTAGAGCAGTGGACAACACAAAGTGTAACTGTGACGCTTTCTCAGGGTGTCCAGGAATGAAAGTCACCTTGTTACCTCCTTGCCGTCAATTTGAGGGAGTCTTTCTTGTGGTAGCTGCATGTCAGCTCCCTGACACTACCGGCCCTTCAGCCACTCAAGCATTCTCCTCAGTGCTCTGCGAGCCCCTGCTTTGCCTTCCAGGTTAACATCTGATGTACCCCAATCCCCAACTCCTCAGAAGTGTCCCTCTGTGGTGTCCAGCCCCTGTTGCTGGACACTCACAGTCATTACCAGGTTCACTACTCAAGAGAACAGTACACACACCAGCTTGTCTGATTCAACTGAGTATCAGTTACAGTACAACACAGCATTGTAATCTATTTATAGTAAAAAACCAAATGTAATTTATTAAAGAACAGAGATTCAAATTTTCAAATGAGTAGTGAGTAAGAATATTGGAAACAGAATGGTTACACATAAAGCACAAATATAGCACATTTATAAGAGCCTAACCATAACTTTAACAGGTTAAAATACTTGTCTAAAGTAATTTCTCACCTAAAGCAATCTTTCCCAGCGTCACCAGTCCACATGGTTGGGATCCAAGGTTAACGTATGCAAAAAGTGCTGTTCCTTTTGCTCCCTCAATAATGTGTCCTTTTGCCTTTCCCTTATAGTCCCCCAAAGTCATTGTTTTTGTGCTCCTAATGTTTATTCTGTAGTACAGTGGTTCTCAAAGCCGGTCCGCCGCTTGTTCAGGGAAAGCCCCTGGCGGGCCGGGCCGGTTTGTTTACCTGCCACAGCCGCAGGTTCGGCCAATCGCGGCTCCCATTGGCTGCGGTTCGCCGCTCCAGGCCAATGGGGGCGGCAGGAAGCAGCGGCCAGTATGTCCCTCGGCCCGTGCCGCAGCCCCCATTGGCCTGGAGCAGCGAGCCGCAGCCAGCGGGAGCTGCAATCGGCCGAACCTGCGGCTGTGGCAGGTAAACAAACCGGCCCGGCCCGCCAGGGGCTTTCCCTGAATAAGCGGCGGACCAGCTTTGAGAACCACTGCTCTAGTATGTGTTGACTTCATAGATCTGTTCTTTACTAGCATTCAGTTCAAACCAGTGATGGGAGGCCCATTGTGAAACAATACAAAGCTTAATTTATATGTCAATTAGCTACATGGACAAACACTCCCAGGCTGAGAGAATATCTGTCTCTGCCAGTGACTCATACCTGAATACAGACTCTCAGGATACATCTTCAGTATATACACAACTTTTTAAATAGCATCAGTACATACATTTTACAATATTAATGACCAACATGACACCAGTGCTCATTTAATACTTTACAACAGGGATTCTCCAACTTCATTGCACCACGACCCCTTTCTGACAACAAAAATTACTACACAACCCGAGGAGGGGGTACTGAAACCTGAGCCCACCTGAGCCCCGCAGCCCAGGATGGGAGGGCCAAAGCACAAGCCCCACGGCCCCATGTGGCGGGGGAAGGGGAGACTGAAGCCCAAGGGCTTCGGCCCAGGGCAGGGGACCTGTAACCTAAGCCCTGCCACCCAGTGCTGAAGCCCTCAGTCTTCGGCCCCAGGTGGTGGGGCTCGGGCTTCAGCTTTGGCCCTGGGCCTCAGCAAGTCTAAGACAGCCCTGGCAACCCCACTAAAACAGGGTCGCAACCCACTTTGGGATCCCGACCTACTGTTTGAGAACCGCTGCTTTACAAGACCCTATCCATTACTCCTGGGGGAATTCTGCACCATTGAACATGTGAAGAATTCATGTTCCCCACAGACTGGGGTAGGAACTGAATGGGAGATGGGGTGCAGGGCCACATGGGGATGAGTGAGTTTGGAGAGCAGGGAGGATGGCTGAGTGTGGGTGCAAGGACAATGGGGGTGGGAGGGTACATGGGGTGGCTGAGTGGAGGTGCAGACACACATGGGGACAGTGGGAAGGGGTGTATGGGGATGGGGGTGCAGGGATAAATAACAATAATTTTAGTTATAAGCTGGGGACGCATCGGTTGGAAGTAATGGAAGAAGAGAAGGACCTTGGAGTCCTGGTTGATCGCAGGATGACTATGAGTCGGCAATGTGACGTGGCAGTGAAAAAAGCTAATGCGGTCTTGGGATGCATTAGACGAGGTATTTCTAGTAGGGATAAGGAGGTGCTGGTTCCGTTATACAAGGCACTGATGAGACCTCATTTGGAGTACCGTGTGTAGTTCTGGTCTCCCATATTTAAAAAGGATGAAATCAAACTGGAACGGGTACAGAGAAGGGCCACTAGGATGATCCGAGGAATGGAAAAATCTGTCGTATGAAAGGAGACTCGAGGAGCTCTGTTTGTTTACCTTAACCAAAAGAAGGCTGAGGGGGGATATGATTGCTCTCTTTAAATATATCAGAGGGATAACTATCAGAGAGGGAGAGGAATTATTTCAGCTCAGTACTAATGTGGACACTAGAACGAATGGATATAAACTGGCCGTCAGGAAGTTTAGGCTTGAAATTAGACGAAGGTTTCTAACCATCAGAGGGGTGAAGTTTTGGAACAGCCTTCCGAGGGAAACAGTGGGGGCGAAAGACCTCTCTGGCTTTAAGATTAAGCTTGATAAGTTTATGGAGGGGATGGTTTGATGGGATACAGTGATTTTAGTCAATAGGTCAATAACAATGGTCAATGATGGGATATTAAAAGTTACTACAGAGAATTTTTCCAGAAGGTCTGGCTAGAGAATCTTGCCCGCATGCTCGGGTTCAGCTGATCGCCATATTTGGGGTCGGAAAGGAATTTTCCTCCAGGGTAGATTGGCAGAGGCCCTGGAGGTTTTTCGCCTTCCTCCGCAGCATGGGGCAGGGGTCGCTTGCTGGAGGATTCATATCTGTATTGTAGTTTAAATGAATTATTACTCAGAGTTCTGTATTAATAGGAATCTATTTGTCAAAAAACATTTCCTGAATCTTTTGTTGTCTGTATTGTTAGACATACTTGTTGACAGGTATTTTGAAATAAATTACCAAAATTATTGAAACTGATGTGATTACATTGTGTTATACTGACAAATATGCAGAATTTTAAAATATTATGCGCAGAATTTTTTTTTTTTGTAGAATTCCCCCAGGAGTAAGATAAATACGATTATTAGTAATGTGTTGGGTGTAGTGAGACTGTCAGGCCTATTAGGAGTTGCTGACAGAGTAGTGAACCCTTTTTGCCAGCTGGCACCGATGGGCCTCTGTATCACAGTAACAAAGGAGGATAAGTAGGGAGTTATATAGAGCTTTGAAAGTAGTGACAAGAGGTTTAAATTTGACTTGATAGGGATGATTAGCCAGTAAAGCTTATTCCTCATCTACTGTAGGTCAGATTCTCCAATTATCGCCCACAAGGGAAGAAAGTGGCACACACAAGATGGGGAGGTGGTTTGTTTATTATGATTTTGACAAGAGATTAGATGATCTGGATCCTTAGCAGTCAAAGAGTGAATCAAGCAAGGAGACACACAAGAGCTTCTTGACGATATCTGCAGCATCAAACCTTAGGGTGATATTCTGCAATGCAGCGGGTGTTTTTAAATGTATGTGGGCAGAATTACAATGGACATACTACTAATTCTACAATTCTGACAGATTTTCTGAAACAATAATCCAACTCAAATTACTAATTACAAATAATGCACACTCTACATTATATATACACCTAATAACACAAATATCAGTGTTTCAAAATGTTCCAGATTGAATTAATACAAACAAAAAGCACATTACAATGTAACCAACTCCAGGAAAAACAAATACACTACGTAATACAGTCCATTGCAGAAATCTATGCACATTACTGCATCCACACCAATAGCAGCCTACTTAGGAAAACCACACTGAGGGATCAGATTCCTACCTTTTTTGTAATGAGGTCGGTATGGGCCAGCGCATGAGACGGATACATAGTTAATGTATTTTGAAACCTTAAAACCAGCACGAAGCACCTCAGATTTACTAGAACACATAAAACTGAAAACACACACTAGGCAAATACTTCTGCCTAACAGTTCATTCCCTAAATGACTTTAATATCACACTATGAAAAGAGGCCTTTACAAATATTGCAATATATGACAGACAAAGAAAACAATTGACGTTTCTGGATTTGTTTTTAAATGACAGTGCAGTGCTTAGTCTGTTACTGGGAGCTAACATGATCACTCAAATGTTACTTTTTAAATAGGTACGTGCCTGTCACCTCTACAGATATTCACAAAATGATTTGTGAAATTCGGGGTTCAATTAACTTTATCAAGTACAGTACAATCCCAGTTTACTGAACTCCAGTTAACCACAGTTAGTTTACGTCACCGGATGCTATACTATACTAGAGTGCCAGCTGGCTTCACAACCTAGCCAGCATTAAAGGATATATTCAGCAAAGCTTTTCCGCAAAGCTGGCTGGTGTCTCTTCACTAAACTCCAAGGTTGGTGCCTGAAGCACAGCCTGTCAAAAGCCTTCTCTCTCTTTATCCAAATTGTTGTATACTGTCTGGTTTTAGGTGTCAGGGACCTTCAGATACACAAAGTTGTACTGAACTTCCAATAATATTCTCATAATTTTAATATCTTTAAACCCTGGAAAATAAACTCTTTCTGAACAGATTTAGTCTTCGCGTATATCAAAGTTTATCTATTTTCCACATACACTTCAACAGCCTGAAATTAGCAAAAGTTTGTTCATGTGTTTACCAGAAGCATAAATGATGTCTTCACATTTCTGCGAATAGTGTTTTCTAGGTAACATTTACAGCTGCATACTTACCAGACAGTGCAAAAGCACTCTTGTTTTTAGATTATGTAGAATCTACATTCATAGTTAAATTTTATTTATTTCCATGGTGCTCATCACCATTTGATCCAAGGGCTTAATTTTTTAAGTGATGGACTGAATAAGGTATGCGTTAATAAAATGGAAAACTTTTGCACAAAATTGTAATATTAAGGAATGTTAAATGATAGGCCTCAACCATTAGCCAGTCCCATAACTTGGGCATAGGGAAAATTAAATAAAAAGGAAAAATTACTTCTCGAAAACCTTACAGAAACCTGGGATTACCACATTTTATGAGCCACGTCTAATTTGTAGGTGGCACATCTGGTATAACAGATACCATATACAAGCAGGGGGATATTTGAAGTAATAAGTGTTTTCCAGTGTTAAAATAAACACCTCAATACTTCAGATTTTGGCTCAGCAGTTTCTCCTAAGGGAGGAAGGCAATTAACTACTTTAACAATTTGCCACTTATAAATTATCATTCAATTGACAAAGAATTTTTTAAAATACATAGAATTCTGTTTGAAAGTTTATCATATCTTGTTCATGTTCCCAATATTTCATGGTCTCAAAGAGTAGCACAACAAAACTGGTCAAAAAACCAGTTTTCTGTCTTCAACCCTGTATAGTCACACACCATAATTTATTAAAACTAGAACCTAATATAAATACATTTACATTATTTTTTGCATGATTTTACTGTAGTGAATACTTTGGGCATAATGGCTTCAACTGGTTACACAGCAGTCATCTCTTTACTCACACGATGGGACTGCGGGGAGGAGGGGTGTCTGCCCAGGCTGCTCCGAGAAGCTCTTCGGTAGTATAGAATAAACCAGAGACTAGATCAGGGGTTGGCAACGTTCGGCACGCGGCTTGCCAGGGTAAGCACCCTGGCGGGCCGGGCCAGTTTATTTACCCGCTGATGCGGCAGGTTCGGCCGATCGCGGCTCCCACTGGCCGCAGTTCGCCGTCCCGGGCCAATGGGGGCGGTGGGAAGCCGCGGCCAGCACATCCAGGGCTGGCTCCAGGCACCAGGCACCCAAGCACATGCTTGGGGCGGCACCTGGTAAGCGGCGGCGGGAAGAGCGTGGCGCGGCATTCCGCAGGGGGGGCGGGCTCCGGTTGCGTGGGGCTTGGCGAGGGCGCGGCGCTAGAAGGGGGCTCCGGCGGCGCGGCGCTCGGCGGGGGTTTCCGCCACGCAGCACTCGGTGAGGGTGCGGCACGGGCGGGGTTCCGGTGGCGCGGCGCTCGGCGCTGGGGGGGGTTCCGGTGGCGCTCAGCACGGGGGGGGCGCCTCCGGCACGCGGCGCTCGGCGGGGGGTTCCGGTGGCGTGGCGCTCGGCTGGGGGGGCGGGCAGCGCTTTTTTTTGCTGCTTGGGGCAGCAAAAAAGCTAGAGCCGGCCCTGAGCACATCCCTCGGCCCGCGCCGCTTCCCGGTGCCCCCATTGGACCGGGACGGCGAACCGCGCACAGCGAGTGGGGGCCGCGATCAGCCAAACCTGCCGCGTCAGCAGGTAAATAAACTGGCCCGGCCCGCCAGGGTGCTTTACCTGGCGAGCCGCGTACCGAACGTTGCCGACCCCTGGACTAGATGCTAGCTCCACAGTGAAACATCAAATGCTGGAACCTGCATATGTTGTGTCAGACGGGCAGCAGGCTATTCAACAGACTCCTCTCTTTCCAGATACTGCATATTCAATATTCCCCCCCACATCTTTTATATTCCCCTAGTGAAAGAGAAATGGGGACAGTGTGGAACTTTAGCAACCCTTCCTCACCAATGTTGCGATGACCAACAGACACTCACGTAAACTGAATGCTGCTCCAGTCAGCATTGCTATATAGCTGGGACAAGACTCTTGTTTCAGTGACCAATACTGACTTCCCAAAAAAATCCTCTATATTGCAGAAGTTTCCTTTTCTTCTCATTCTTCTCAAAACCTGACATGATTACACACAATCACCAAAATTAAAGACTTCCATGCTCTCTGTACCAACTAGTTTCCATAAAAGTATTCTATAGTCTTTTCTCACCACAAGAGGGTCCTACCTATCAGCATTCAATAGCTCATGACTATTACCATTATTAAATGTAACAAGATTAGTTCCCTAATTCTACCAGAGATATCAAACACACTTTTATGACTACTTTCTCCTGTCTATTCCCTGTGTTTCTGCAACTTACAAGTGCAGCAAAGTTTTTATTACTACAATGTTTCCTCTTGTCTCACAATCTTTTGCTTACCACAGTTTTAAGAGTCCATTCTTTCATTCACTCCTCACAGTTCAGCTGATATCTCTTTCTGAGAGAAGCTTGTGGAAACGTGCCAATTTTCATGTGCAATATTACTACTATTTATTGGTATTACAATAGCATCCAGTAGCTTGAATAAGGATGAGGACTCCTTTGTGAAAGGTGTTTTACAGAACAGCATAAAAGACGGTCCCTATCCCAAAGAGTTTGGGCACACAAGTTAATATACAACAGCAGAGAAGCGAATGTGAACACATGGTGACAGACCAGCTATGTTCATAATTTTCAGGTTTCAAGTCGGTTTGACTTTTACAGAAAATAAATGGGAGATGTAATTAATC
Source organism: Chrysemys picta bellii (assembly GCF_011386835.1). Lineage (NCBI taxonomy): Eukaryota > Metazoa > Chordata > Testudines > Emydidae > Chrysemys > Chrysemys picta. The sequence continues at coordinate 193,602,479 of NC_088791.1, forward strand.
TCTACACAGAGGTTTTTTAAAAATGATTTGCCCATTAGGAATTAATACTAATTCCAAGATATAGTTAGAACTACCATGATAATGAGCATACCAATATAAAAGAAGGTTTAAGACAGCATTGTGAAGAAAGCCCCAAATGCAATGAGGCTGACAGAGAAGCATTCATTGTTCTTTGCCAGGCTGAGATCTATTGCATAGCTGGAAACAGATTGTCTTTTCCTACTTCGACTCTCTCTAGCATTTTCAGTGATATTTTACACGTCAGCTAACACTGGTCACAGTATTTTCTACCTCAAAGTGCTTTAAAAACACGAAGTCAAGAGTCCTGCAGTTTCTGCAGGAGCTGTCAATAAACGCATTCTCTGTTGGTCACATTAGCCCCTGTTAGTCACATCTACCTCAAACAGCAAGCTTAGCTACACACTTGCAACAAAATACATATAATTACTATTAATGGGCAAATGAACAGACCTCTACATGTAAAAAGTCCTGGAAATAAAACATCTTACAACCATGTAACCAGGCAGACATACATTTCCTCAAAATGTGGATTTGCTATTAATTTTCAGTCTTTGTCAGTGGATTCACAGCCATTAAGGAATGGCATCAGTTTGCATAGAAGATTTTCCTACATTCCATATATCTAATCTTATACATATAGTACAAAGCAAATTGCTTGCTAACACGAAGAACGTTTTATATAGCACTAAACATTTTCTCCTTTGGCTGTTGCTTATCGGCCGATCGCGGCCCCCACTGGCCGCGGTTCGCTGTCCCGGGCCAATGGGGGCAGCAAGAAGCGGGGCGGGCGAGGGATGTGCTGGCTGCGGTTTCCCCATTGGCCCGGGACGGCGAACCGCGGCCAGTGGGGGCCGCGATCGGCCGAACTTGCCACGTCAGCGGGTAAATAAACTGGCCCGGCCCGCCAGGGTGCTTACCCTGGCAAGCCGCGTGCCAAACGTTGCCGACCTCTGCAGTAGAGTATCTATGACAAAGTGTTCCATAATCAGTCTCCAGTGGCAGGGCCACAGCACATGGTTTTGTGGGAGATGGAACCAAAGAACAAACTTGAATCCCTAGGCTCAGGGTCAATGCGAGCCAGTTGGACACACTGCAAAGATGACATTCTCTGTTTGAGACACTTGTTTCTTCATACAAGCAGCATTAGAAACTGAAACTGGTTATGAAAGCATTTTTAGTGTGGGGGCTCCTTTTAAAATGGCAAGCTCCTTGGAGAAGAAGCTTCTATTATATACACATACTTATACCACACTCACACCATATTGTTTCACGGTGCCTCCTTATATTGTGTTCCCTGTCAATGCCCAAATAAAAAAAAAAAACATGCTCCAGAAGAAGCAATCACTACTCTTAGAGCTACTGAGTAACTCACAGGAAAATAGCAGCTGAATGGTCAAAGAAAGAGGTTAAAATGAAAATAAAAAGAAAGGTGAAAAGAGATAATCAATGTTCTACTGATTTTGCAAGACCTTTATTTTTGGAGCTAGTACCGTATTCAACTGAAAATTCTGAGAGTCCTTGCTACTACCACAGAAAAAATCCCACTCATTCAATTGTTTTTTTCAAATCCCTTGGCCTAAAGTGATTATCTCATTTTCCAAAACAGATGGGTATATTATGATGGAAAATTCTAAACATTCCTCTAGCATTGATCCTTACTAACCTGATATGGTCTACTAAAAATTATTCCCTATCACATGCATTCTGTATGACATCAGCTACCACACAAGATTTTAATACACATTAAGCAGGTGGCCACCAGCAATTTCTTTTTTATCTCACATCTGGTATGGTACTCTATATAAGGTTTATGTATATAAAAATAACCCCTTTAAAAGAAGAACTGATTTGGAATATTTCAAGTAAAAAAAATATTTTTAGAACTGGTGTATCTAATTCCCTCTTAAAATCCTAAAATTATTGTAAAATGCTATTCTTTCCATTCCATATACAGTACTTGTTCGATGATGTGTTAAGATTTTATTTTTCTTTTACCAAAGAAGCATAACAGATGGCTTATTGAGATAATACAAGCCTTTTCTGCAAAGCTTTACATTTCACAGCTGTATGTTTTTGACAAAGTTATTTGGAGATCAAGGGCACAAACTTAATACATTGAAGGGAAAAAAAGCGAAGGAAATTAAGAAAACAGATGCAAGGAAGAGGCGTCATTTCTTCACCATTAGGGCTAGGATGAGGTCCATATTTAACCGCTAGACACCCACAGGTGGCCTGTGCTATCTGACTTGGGCTCACAGGGCTCGGGTTGCAGGGCTGTTTCACTGCTGTGTAGACGTCTGAGCTCAGGCTAGAGCATGGACTCTAGAACCCTGTTGGGTGGGAGGGTCCCAGAGCTCACATGTTCCAGCCTGAGCCCGGAAGTCAACAGAGCAATGAAACAGTCCCGCAGCCCAAACCAGAGTTAGCGGGCTCAGGCCAGCCACAGATTTTTCTTTGCTGTGTAGACATACCCTGAATTAGATGTTTCTGGTACTAAAACAGTACCTTATCAGACATATATTCATATCCAAAGCACTTCAATAACAGATTGTAGACGTGACTGAATGACTTACACTTGCTTTTACACTGGTGCATTAACTATCTACCTTGTTTCAAGTGCAGCCACTCCTGATTTACACAAGCATGAGCAGAATCAGGTTTTGTCTATTGCTGGAAAACCAAACTCCATGGCAACACTATATATATGTTTAATTATCTGATCCAGCAAAGCAACAACTTATTTAAAAATACTAACGTATCACTGGTCTAAATACTATAAATTCTACACTGTTTTTCAACATTCAAGGGTAAACTACAGTATAAATGTCAAGACCACCTTCCAGAACATTACCTGGTTTTGTAGTAACTGTTCCAAGTCAGAAGATACCATTGTTTACTTTAACAAATCTGTTTATTTTTAGAGCTATCAGAGTTAAAATGTGTTTAAATTAACTAATTAATTATAAAATTAGTGAAATATGTTGGTTTAAAAAGATGAGCCAAGAGTACAAACATAAAGGATACCATCATTCTGTTTGGATGACCCCCCCCAAGCAATAGAACCTTATCTGAAAGTTATGAGGTTTTTTTTTTAAATAGTGAATTAATGAAAACTTATTTGAGAATTGCATCTCCTATTTTAGTTTTTCTTTTTAATATTTTAACATGTTGGAAAGTGAGAGAGCCTGGTGGGATCAACCCTACACATAAATCCACTCTACTCTATACCACTATTTCATGCTCCTTGTGCTATATTATAAATGAATAACATGTGTTACTAAATAGCTTTTTTCTCACACAGTATCACTGCACAGATTTAAGTGTAAAACTTAAGCTGTGTAAGTAGCTCTACCTAGTGTGACAGACCCAGACCAGTGGGGTACAGGAGTCTGGTAGAGGGCAAATATACCTGCCACTGGATGAATAGTTTTCTGTTCCCTGAGTGACCAGAGCAGGGGCTGTACTAGAGCAATCAGGAACCTGCTAGAACCAATTAAGATAGGCAGGCTAATGAAGACACCTGGAGCCAATTAAGAACATACTAGAATCAATTATGGCAGGCAGACTAATCAGGACACCTGGTTTAAAAAGGACCTCCCATCAGTTAGTAGAGGGTGAGCAAGGAGTGAGGTGGTGTGCTACTGGAGGACTACATGTCTGATCAGGCTTCAGGGGGAAGATCCTATGGTGAGGATAAAAAAGGTGCTGGGGGGAGGCCATGAGGAAATAGCCCAGGGAGTTGTAGCTGTCACAGGACATGTAGACAGCTGCTATCCACAGGGCCCTGGGCTGGAACCCGGTGTAGAGGGTGGGCCTGGGTTCTCCCCATCCTGCAAACTGCTAATTGGACACAGGAGGAGTTGACCTGGTCTGTAAGCAACACCAGAAGGGAAGGTCTAATTTGGAAAGGGATCTGGCCTGTCCCTGACCCACTAGATGGAACACAGAGACTGTGGGGATTGTTCTCCATTTCCCCTATGCTGGCCAGTGATGAGGTTAACAGAGGCTCAAACCTGCTGTTCACTCAAACAGAAGTGGTCACACTGAGGGCTGCCGTGAACCTTTGAGGCGAACAAAGCTGCCAAAAAGCGCAGGCTCCAAGGTAGAGGAGGAA